>NW_024070204.1:8049193-8354363 GCF_014754425.2 Oryx dammah
GGGGGCTGAGATGCTCTCCTCCAGGTCTGTTGCCGGGCACCCAGCAGGTACCCAGGTAGGAGTTGGTGGGTGGTGACTATGCAGAGAGAAACTCCTGTGGGAAGGGAGTCACGCCTTCCTGGACCAGAGGCTTGAGGCATGCCTTGATCCCATCTCTGCTCAAAATAAAGTCCTCCTTCCACCTTTCTTTAGAAGGAGACAGCTTTCTGATGCTACTCATACAGGTCTGAGTCCCCCTTTTTTACATCCTGTTCAAACAATTGTAAAATCCAGACTTTATCCCAGACTTCTAAGGGCAAAGAAGCCAAAATTGCTCTGTCCTTGTCTATTAAGCCGACTAAAATATACACAAAGGTCCTTCTGCAGACTCCCTGAGGGAGTTGCCTCCACACCCCCCAAAATCTCTCTAGATGCTCAGAGATATCCCCCCAAAGGGACAGCTGCTCACAGGAACAGAGGCCAGACAAGAGAACAAGGTCAAAGAAGGGACCATCAGTGACAGTCAGGAAAATGCCCTTCCTTAAATGATATAAACACTATCTTTGTACATGGAATGTTCATACTGATAATTCCCTTAGTTAACCCATTTTCCACGGCCATCAGGTGAACTGCCAAGGAAAAATTACTCCAAGTTCTGAACTAACGATGCTCATTTGAACTGGAATGTTTCCTACGTAGCAAGTCTTCAATGATTAATTAAAACAAGATCAAAGTTCTTGGACTTCAGTTCTATCATCAGAGCTTCAGGCCCCTTCACCCAGGCACTGTCCTGAATGTGCTTGAACCTCAGCTGGTGGCCTGCTCACACTTTGACCCTTCTCTCCAGTTAACTGCAGAGTGTTGTTGTTGTTTGGTGGCTAAGTCCTGCCCAACTCCTTGAGACCCCATGGACTGCAGCACGCCAGGCTTCCCTGTCCATCACCAACTCCTGGAGCTTGCTCAAACTCATGTCCATCAAGTCAGTGATGCCTTTCAACCATCTCATCCTCTGTCGTCCCCTTCTCCTCCTGCCTTCAATGTCTCCCAGCATGAGGGTCTTATTCTAATGAGTCAGTTCTTCGCATCAAGTGACTAAAATATTGGAGCTTCAGTTTCAGCATCAGTTCTTACAATAAATATTAAGGACCGATTTCCTTTAGGATTGACTGATTTGATCTTTAGAAAACATGGACATGCTCTGGCCACCTTAAACATGAAATTATGACATGCTTTACCCAGCTGAAAACTTAAAAGCATCTTTGACAATTTAGTACCAGAAAAATCAATCTGTTCTTAGGGACATTTTACGCTTGAATTTACAATGTGCATTTTAATCTCAATGTTACATTTCTTGACTCCATTCATACTTACAATTCCCATCAATCACTTTTCAGGCTTATGGAAGTGATGCTATTCCATGAGAGTAATAAGCCCAGCAACTGAATCCAGCTTTAAAGAAAAGTCTGTATAACTCCAGTGAAGATGACAAAACAGTGATACAGAAAATAAAATCAAGTGACAACAGGACACAGACCTGTCTTTGCTTTGGGATTTTTTTTTCCAAACTATATGCTCAAGTTTTAAAATAAGACATTCTTGTCATATCAGGTCCCTTCTCCTGGACCAGCAGATAGCCAGCACCTCAGCACAGTGCTCATGCAAAATTTGTCTCTCTCTCTCTCCTCACATGTTTCATCAGAGGAACTACGGTCTAATTAAGGACTGTCCTATCAATGCAGGCATCACTGTGAACATCAGGGAAATTAAACCATAAACAGAGCCCCTCAATCACATGGAAAGCTGATAGCATTGTGGGGAGAGGTGATAAGACCCGTTATTATTCTTGAAACAAAACACCTTGCTCTGCTGGCCGTTTACTTTGTCGTGTGTCTCAGATAGCACTGGGAAGACGGGGCAGGCTGTGCATTGCTGACAATTTCTCAAGGCAAGCTCCCTTTCCAAACATTGTTAAAAAGAAGCTATAAATCAGAACAGTGGTCTGAAATGTTGGTGATAGCTGCTTGTCTCAAATACTCCTAAGTAAACTGTCAAACCATAACTTGATGTAATGGCACGGTCTTTATCCACCTTACTCAATGAACTCCTCACCCTCTTCACATTAGGTCTCTCTTAGTTTCATATTCTGGGGGATATAGGGTGTTTCAACAGAAGCTAAACAGATGCAAATTGGTCATAACCATCCTGAGATGAGAAAGGCCCAGGTCTCCTGATTTCCCTCCACTATGGACCTTGGGAGAGGCCAACGATCCCATCATTGTTGTCTTCACCTGGCCAAGGATGGCAGACGGGAACTCTGCTTCTCAGACAAGGCACGTGACAAGGTGTGGACACCAAACAACGAGGTTGGTTACTTGGACACCAAAAAACGAGGTCGGTTCTACCTGAACTGTATGGTGGAAAGAAAGTGAAAGTGATCATCATTCAATTGTGTCCTACTCTTTGTGACCTCATGGACTGTAGCCCTCCAGCCTCCTCTGTCCATGGGATTCTCCAGGCAATAATACTGGGGTGGCTTGCCATGACCTTCTCCAGGGGATCTTTCCAACCCAGGGATTGAGCCTGGATCTCCTGCATCCCAGGTGGATTCTTTACCCCTGAGCCACCAGGGAAGTCCTCACAGAAGGAAGAAAATAATCATAACAGAAATCTGAATAACTGAACGGTTTCAGTCCTACAACTAGTCCGTCTGTCATCAAAGGATCAACTGTCAATAGAAACAGACTTTTCCCCTGACTCCCTGTTTCACTTTCCCACCACTATCTTTTCCATCTGTCAGCCCTTCAGGCCCTACTGTGCTCCTTATGGCTACAACAGACCTTTAAAGAAAGGACAGGCAGAGAAGCTACAATGACATGAGCATCCCTCCCTCAAGGACATTCACTTGGGGAATTGGCACTGCTCAGAAGACATCTGCATTCCTGCTGAGATCACCAGAGGGAGCCCCCTCCTCCTTGGTTTCAATTTGCTGTGACAGACACATAGCTAACGGAGGAGCCTCCCACTTCCCAGAGCAAGATGCTGGGCGGGAATTTCAGAACCGTCCTTGGCTTGTCAACAGATGCCAGTGCTCAGGGAGAAACCTCTGTGGCATCTCAGCCAGCGATCCATCCCACATGCTGATACACGATCCCACAAGCAGAAGAGCATTCCCCTCTCCCCTGCCAGATTAGTCCAGCCTGGACCTCGATGGCTCCCACCAAGGCATAGAGGTCGGCACTGTGTTTCAAAAGGAAGCGTCGGAGTTCTGTTTGAAGAATCACGATAGGCTCCCAGAAATCAGCCCACATCCCTTAACCCAGACCAAAGGAAACTTCTTACCTTCCCGGCAACTCTCCCGAAGCCAAATTTACAAAGAGAAACTAGAGATGCAAACTAACCTTTGTCGTTACTTGCTAGGGAGACATGCCCAGTGTGACCTCACCAGCTTGTTAGTTCAGGGTGCTGTTGATCACTAAACCTCTAAAACCCCTGTTCTTCTCCAGGTCAAAGCAGAAGCACTCAGGTTCAGAAAAAACGCAGGTGTCAGGACAGACAGGAAAGCTTCCAAAGAGGTATAATTCCATCAGGAAGCAAGAATGTCTGAGAACTGCTTCAAAGATTGGGAAGTTTTCCACCAGTGATGTGGCCACTGCCAAGGACATAGGGATGCACAAAAAATCCTGCTTCCTGAGAGGAGCTTAAACATCTCCTCCGCACCTATAACGTTCAGAGTACGAATGGAGTTGGACAGATGCAGGCATTACTACCTTCCTATAGTAACTGATATTCGTAAAAGAAGAAGAAAATGGAGTCAATGCTCTTTCTTCACCAATTCCACATTTACAGATTCTGCATTTGTGAATTCTATGCCTACTGGCTAACATTTATTTGTAACCGCAAAATGTTCTGTTGGCTTTAAGTTCAAAGGTAAGGAATCAATTCTATGTTAAATAAGGTGATTTCAAAGAAATATGCATAAAATGTTCTTTATTCAGAAGTTGATGAAGACGTTGTGACCAGAGGCTCACAGGAACCTAACCCTGTGTGTCCCCTAGAAGCAAGGGTTTAGGAACTAACTAATTCAGGGCTCCCAATGAACTTACATATCCTGAGTACCATAAGCTGTGCTGTGTGCTTAGTCGTGTCCAACTCTTTGCAGCCCCGTGGACTGCAGCCCGCCAGGCTCCTCTGTCCACAGGATTTTTTAGGCAACAATACTGGAGTGGGTTCCCATTACCTCCTCCAGGGGATCTCCTTGACGCAGAGATCGAACCGAATCTCCTGCATTGTATTGATTCTTCTGTACCACTGAGCCATCAGGGAAACCCATCCTCCAAGAGAATGGACTAAATATTGAAGGTCACGAGCAACAGCCTGACACCCCCTCACCATGTCCCAGCTCTCTGCAGGAATGTCAGGCACTGGCTGACATGCAGGTGGGCAGCCGACTGCATGAGCATGTTGCACAGAGGAGGGGCCACCTCGGCGGAGAGATGAGGGGTCAGACGATAGGAACTCCAGATACACAAGCTACCTGATGGTTCCCAAGAAGCCAACAATGAGCCCGCTGGCTGCCAAGGAGCCCAGAGCTCACGGCACTGGCAGCAAACTGTGGGAGCCCCTGGTGCCTGGCTGTCTGGCACTAATCTTTCGGAAGTCATCCTGGAGTGACAATTAGACCCCTCAGAAACAGACATCTGGACAATTCAGGGCACCGGGGATGACGGGCCGGTGGCCAAGGTCATTTGCTTGCTGCATGGCGGCCCGGGCTTTGGCTGGTAGGGCCCCTCATAGCTCTCAGTGCATAATGTGAACCAGATCCCCGTCTTCCACAGCACCATCTTCCACAGCAGACAATGATCCTTGCTCCCTTGATTTAAGGGATGATTACAGTCTAAAGGGTTGATTGTGCCTCATTACACTTGAGATAAGAGATTCCTGACAGCCGAGGCTATTAACTTGAACTTCCAAACATGTCACGCTGGCCCTCTGACATATTCTCACCCGTGGCATATCAAACAGGGGAGTATTTTCTTGCTGCTCAACGTGTAAAGGAGAAAAAGTTAAGCTGGTACAGAATAGCGAGTACTGTTTCTGCTGTGTTCTCCTAGTCCGTGACCATCTTAATTCGAGTCATGACGCTACAAAGTACATTGAGACCTTTAACATCAAAAAACAAAACAGGCAAGGCAATCCATAAAGGCCATAAAATTGAAAGGCCCAAAGCCATGACTTGCTGGTTTCCTTATGGTTTTACAGGCTTTTTCCTCTATACACTTCTCCCCTTTTATTACAATATTAAGAATTTTAATTACCACCTTTTGGAATGATTGACTTCCTTTTATAATGAGGGTAAAAAAAGAACACTGAACAGCTTTCCCACCTTCACCTCTACACTGGGAATTATCAATAGAAAGAGACCAAAACTAACAGAAATGGCTCATAATAAAATGATGCATATACCATTTCCCAAGTTCAGAAAGGGTATTTTCAACAATGATCACAAAAATATGTCGGTCCGCTCCACAAATGCATTCATAGAGAAAATCAGAATGACCTATAAATAACTCAAACCTAAGAATTATGGATATGAGTCAGACACCTGAATTTTTACTTCACCAGCCTCAGACAGGACTATATCTCGCCCATACCTGAGGCTGTGGTTGTTGCAAACTAACCACACCTCTCAAGGAGTTCCCTGGTTAGTTAGCCTATCGTGGGCTTAGTCCTTGAGACTGGGAGGCAGTGTGCCAAAATGAACGGGCCAGGACAGGAAACAGGTTTCAAATTGGGATCAAGCAATCTTGTAATAAGAAATTGTGAGAATTTTTTAAATGACTATTCCATCTGGCTTTCCAGCCAAAGCTGGTTCTAAAAACTCCCTGATCTCTTCAAATACTAGATGCTAAAATAAGGACATGGGTATAGATGTTAACTGAGAGTTTTAAAAAGATCCAGCGGCAACATGAAAGGAAGGCTTGAGCACCACCAAAATTCCGAGCTGAAAAGCAGAGAAATGGTCAATATTGGACTAAAACTTTCAGAAGACCCTTCCAGAATGTGAGTGAGTCAGAAGGGTATGTACACATTATCTAGAGAACCTCAAACGCAAAAAGCACTGAGGAAAGAATGTGATCAAAAGAATCTGAGGACAACCAGAGAAGGTGCGTAGAAAGAACCAAGCCTTGGTCTGCCAATTTCAGCAGCAGTCAGCTCTTTGTTTGCAAGAAGCCGGCAGTTGCGGGCCTTAGACTGGGGCATAAATTCTAATTATAGTAAATCTTTCTGGGTTCCCTGAAGAGTTTTCCACTCATCAGCTTCATCTTTCAGCAGGGTTTGAGCTCCTTGTTACCCAGCTCAACAAAGAGCTGCTCTGTCCCCGGCTGTGCCAGGGAGAGAAACACATGTCCTGGCCGCAATAGGCCTTCCTGGGAAGTTTAATCTCTCTCCTACAATCCACTGCAGACAACTCCTTCTGTAAAGACAAGCGTTGGGGATCTGGGTGAAGGTGAGAATCGGAATTTGCCTGGGAAAGAAGAGGGAGTAATTGGAAGTCGAGACCAACACATAACAAAAACGAGAAAATGAAACCCCCCACTTTCAAGGCAATGTAAGGAGAACACAGGGAGGGGAGAAGAAAAGAGAGCCATTTCTGATGAGAGAGCAGAGCCCAATTAGGGACACCTGTGACTTTGGGCGCTAACAGAAAGCAGATGTGGCCATGGTCTTGGCCTCCTGAGCCCTCAGCCCAGTCCTAGAGCAGCCGAATGATACCCCAAACCACAAATGGGTTGGAGGAACCGGGCGAGGACTAAGTGGGTCCAGCTGCAATAACAAACCAGAAGGGTCGAACCACAAAAGGCTTTAAAAATAAACACTGTGATTCAAAGCCACGGGGAAAACCCAGAGCTGGGGGAACTTCAAGGAGTGCTGGACCTCACCAGACCTCATTTTTAAAACCATTTAGAACTGCCTTTCAATGAGGTGTTCAAATGACAACAGAGAGGCCTGCCTCACCGAAGGAGAACAGATCAAACAGAGAAACCCTCAGAAGAAGCCTGTTCAGGCTGTTCTACAAAGAGAGTCAACTGGCCTTTTATCTCCCCATGGAAACATCCTTCGTCTTGAACATGCCTCAAAGCCCCCAGGACGCTGAAAGCTTCCAGAGTCTTAATACTGTTACCCCCTAAATTTTCTGAATCAATCCTAACAAATTAGCTGAACTATGCCTCTATTTCAGAGCTTTGGGAAAATAATTGGTCTCCCTGTTTGTGCTAAAAACCTGCTGTTTCTAAGTTCAATTCCTAAAAGTACAAACTGTGGCCCAGAACTTTCCAAGTTGTTTTTTAAAAAAACACAATAATAATAAAAAGATATCACCCATGCATAATGGTCGAGTGGCTGTGCCTGACCGAATCTACAACCTGTTTGGTCTTCTTTAAGAAAAGTTGAGCAAAGGCTCCCCAGTGGACCAGAAATGGCACCCTCCCCAAGTTCAAAGGCTGACACTACTTTCTACTTGCTTAGCAGGAACCTGGCTTTTTGTTTTGCTTTTTAACTTTCCTGAGTGGTTTCCCATACAATAGCATCAGGTTAAAGGAAGGGCATGAGTTTCAAAATGATGCATGCCAGCTTCCTAGCTCAAAGCTGGTGCTCACTATTTCTATCATTAGGACAAATGGAATGGTTCCTTAGACTAAAAAAGAGGAAAAGTCTAGAGGATTGGGGTTCATCATTTTTTTTCTTTTATTTTTACAATATTGTGTTGGTTTTTGCCATACAACCCACAAATCAGCAATGATTATATACACAGCCACTGCGTCCCCAGCTTCCCCGCTCTTGCCCCATCCCACCCCTCCAGGTCATCACAGAGCACCAGACTGGATTCCCTGTGCTGCACAGCAGCTTCTCACCACTGATCCACCGTATACCCAACCCGGACATGTGCTGATTGGTGTTCCTTTCTCCATTCACCCACCCTCTCCTTCCCTCACTGTGTCCCCAAGTCCACTCTTACCTCCGCGTCTCCTTTCCTTCCCTGCAAGTAGCTTCACTGAAAATGACCCACGTACCCCAGTGTTCATAGCAGCACTGTTTATAAAAGCCAGGGTCCATCTGTTCTATTAGGCAGTGTCTACCACTTGACCTTTCTGGGCTTTACTGTTTCATCTATCAAATGAAGTGGATATGTTTACATTATCTTCTTTAAGGCCAGTTTCAGGTCTAAAAACTCTAGCTGTCTGGGCATTTGGTTTCTTCCTCTGTATTGTGCAACTGTGATGACTCATTCTATGCCTACCATGATGTTTTTTTCTCTTGGCAACTTTTCCAGAAAAAAAGTAAATAAATAAGAAACAGCCATTTGATGTCCTCTGATATACTTGGTTGGCCAAAATCTTCTTTCAGATTTCTCCATAACATTTTACAGAAAATCCTAAATAAACTTTTTGGTCAACCCAATACAAAGATGACATGTTTTGAAAGGGTCATAGGACAAGTTTTTGATATAAAGTACAAAAGAAGAAGGGAACATTAAAAATCATTGTTTCTCCTTTCAAATGAGAATGCAGAAGAGCACACAGGCATTACCACGCGGAAAGGTCCAGATAGCTGATGACATACAGGTCTTGTTTTTTTTCCCTAGTGATAGTAGCTTTGTTCTAAACCTTCAAGTCCCTCTAAAATTGATCAGATCGGTCTTTTGATCTTTCGCAATGTTTCAGGATAATGTAGAAAGTATAAACCTGCGGTAAGTGCCTGAAACTAGGAGGAGCATTTGCTCACACGTTCAGCTGCTCTACTGTGCAGGCCCATCAGAAGCAAGCAAGTTAATAAGATACAGACTGCAGACACCCATCCAGGTGTGGTCCAGCATGTAGATTCAGGCAGCTAACAGATCACCCATCGGTCCCTAGAAGGCAGATGTAGACTGCACTGGGGCTGCACGATAAGTCCATAAGTTGAGACTCCAGGATACACTCCAGGGTACACTAGGAGACTCCAAGATGTCCACAGTGTCCCCAGAGAGCTGGTTGTCCATGTTTGCTGTGAAATATATCACAAGAAGCTTCGAACTGCCATGGACAGCAGTGCCAACTCCAAGGGCCATGTCTGCGCATCAGTACGTAGGGGATGCTCCCTGGTGGGTCAGACGGTAAAGAACCCACCAGCAATACGGGAGACCTGGGTTCAACCCCTGGGTTGGGAAGATTCCCTGGAGAAGGGAATGGCTACACTCCAGTATTTTTACCTGGAGAATTCTATAGACAGAGGAGCCTGGCAGGCTATACAGTCTATGGGGTTGCAAAGAGTCAGACATGACTGAGTGCCTTTCACACGAGAGCTAACAGGCAGGTTTAAGAAGCGGAGAGGCTCAACCAGGGAGTTTCAAAGGGGTGCACATTTTATAATCAGATTAGTATCAGTACTGACATGCTTTAAATCTGTCACAGGCTACCTTCAGCTTCATTTAGGAGAAGGCAAGCTATGTTGGATGAAAACTGATTCAGGGAGTCTTAGAAGACTAAATTCTTGATTTCATCTATTTTGAAAAACAAAATATGGACCAGAAAGATTTTTACTCAATTGTTGTTCAGTCTATACTGACTGACTCTTCGTGACCCCATGGATTTCAGCATGCCAGGCTCCTCTATCTTTCACTATCTCCCAGAGTTTGTTTAAATTCACGTCCATTGAGTCAGTGATGTCATCCAACCATGTCATCCTCTGTCATCCCCTTCTCCTCCGGCCTTCAATCTTTCCCAGAATCAGTCCTTTTCAATGAGTCAGCTCTTCGCATCAGGTGGCCAAAGGACTGGAGCTTCAGCTTCAGCAACAGTCCTTCCAATGAATATTCAAGTTGATTTCCTTTAGAATTGACTGGTTTGATCTCACTGTAGTCCAAGGGACTCTCAAGAGTTTTCTCAAGCACCACAAGAATTGAAAGCATCAATTCTTCAGCACTCAGCCCTCTTTATGAACCAACTCTCACATCCATACATGACTCCTGGAAAAACCACAGCCTTGACTATATGAACAATCAATTTTAATCAATGCTGGAGGCAATGATTAAATACACAGTGTATTTTATATGATATTATAAGGTTAATATCTATTTTTTTAATTTCTCATAATTATATTGCTTTCATTAAAAGTTGGAAATGTCTCCCAGAAAGCTACTGATGGATGGTGTTTCAGGAAGACTCTAACACAGCTCTCAGGCTACCCGGCTTGAGAGATCTGCCTGCTTGAAGGTAGCTGGGACATGTGACTTGCTTTTACCAAGAGAACACAGGAAAGGTAAGAAACTCCTGCTTTGCTGGAGTTTCTGTCTCGCTAGCTGGCTTTGAGAAAGCAAACAGATGAGCTGGAGAAGCTCATATGGCAGGGAGTTCTGGGCAGCCTCTAGTGCTGAAGGAAGCCCCTCGTGTGAAATGAACTACTAGGAAATGAATCAAGAAGCAGACCCCTCCTCAGGCAAGCTTTCAGATGATACCCCAACCCTGGTCAACTGCCCTTGATGGTCGCATTGCAGAGAAGCCAGGAAGGCAACAAGCAGACTCCAGAAACAGTAAGATAACAGATGTGTTCTTTCAAGCTGCTAAAAATTTGTTACGTTATTTTAATATGCTAGTAGATAAATGACATAGACCATTAGAATGACACAAACACTTTTATTTAAAATAAACATACATAGAACAATATTCAATTGAACTGCTTTATCATAAAATACAAATATGTATTTTTAATTAGCTGACTTTAATAAGATTATTTTTAACTACAGTACAAAATCAAGCATTGTGGAGAGCTGACTCTCATTTTCCAATCACTACTCTACAGTCATTCTAAAGATAGCAAGACCTTACTCTAATAAGACAAATAAAGTTGTATACAATCACAACAGCAACATTTGACCATTAGATACCATCCATGGATCCATGATAACCAAGTTCACTTTTAACTGACCTGTGAGAAAGTAACCATGTCCACCTTTAAATTGACCCATGATTACCATAAAATGCCACATCTACTACTTTCAAAGTTTATTTTCAAAATTCCGATCGTTTAATGTGTTCCTGAAATGCACTCTAAGACATTGTGATTGATGATAACAGTAGTATAAGTAAAGGATCTGATTGTCTGAACAGCATGAGGAAGTTATTGCTAAGTTGCGTCATGTAGACTGTTTCACATTTGGGAGGGATATTTAGTCTGCAGGATGTACTGAAATGATAAAATAGAAAATGAAAAATAGAATTACCATATGATCCAGCAATCCCACTCCTGGCCATATATTCAGACAAAACTGCAATTCAAAGATACAGCCACTGCAATGTTCAACTCTATTCACAATAGCCAAGACATGGAAACAGCATAAATGTCCAGTGACAAATGAATGAATAACAACGTGGTACATAAATACGATGGAATGCTACTTGGCCACAAAAACAATGAAATAATGCCATTTGCAGCAATATGGATGCAACTAGAGATTGTCATACAAAACTGAAGTCAGAAAGAAAAAGACAAATACCATATAATATCACTTAAATGTAGAATCTAAAATATGACACAAAGGAAGCTATCTATTAAACAGAAACAGAATCACAGACATAGAGAAGAACAGACAGGTGAGTGCCAAGTGGGAGAGAGATGGAGTGAGAGGTTGAGGTTAGTAGATGTAAGCTGTTCTATATAAGATTGATAAACCAAAAGTTCCTACTATACGGCACAGAGAACTATATTCAATATCCTATGATAAACCAGAATGAAAAAGAATTTTTTTAATGTACACACACACACACACATATATATGTATGTATAACTGAGCCACTTTGCTGTACAGCAGTAATTAATACAACATTGTAAATTAGCTTTAATTTCAATAGGAAGTCAATAAATAAAATATAAAAAAAGATTAGTTCCTTATAGTTATGGAGGATAGAAATCCAAAATCAACATGTCAGCCAATTCAGTTCCCTGGTGAGGGCCCTCTTTCCAACTTAAAGACAGACAGTCACCTTCATGCTGTGGCCTCAGATTGTACATAGAGAGAAGCAACTTGATGATGCCTCTTCTTACAAGGGCCCTAACCCCCTCAGAGTGGCCACCCTTTCAGCTGCATCTAATCTTAATTACCTCCCAAAGGCTCCATCTGCAAACACTATCACATTGGAAATAAGGACATCAATATACAATCTTGGCGGGTACATAACTGAGTCCACAGCATTTATGCAAGAAAATATTTTTCTAAGCATGTTTATGAGTTAATTTAACCTCACGATTGCTTTGCTTAAATACATTATTTCTATCTATATTCTGTTAAAAGAGTATAAAATGCATGTAATAAAATATCATCTTTTAGTACATATAATAAAATATCATCTTAAAAGATGCTTGCTCCTTGGAAGAAGAGCTACAACCAACTTGGACAGCCCAATAAAAAGCAGAGACATTACTTTGCCAACAAAGGTTCATCTAGTCAAAGCTATGGTTTTTCCAGTAGTCATGTATGGATGTGAGAGTTGGACCATAAAGAAAGCTGACAGCTGAAGAATTGATGCTTTTGAGCTGTGCTGTTGGAGAGACTCTTGAGAGTTCCTTGGACAGCAAGGAGATCCAACTAGTCAATCCTAAAGGAAATCAGTCCTGAATATTCACTGAAAGGACTGATGCTGAAGCTGAAGCTCTAATACTTCGGCCACCTGATGTGAAGAACTGACTCACTGGAAAAGACCCTGATGTGGGAAAGATTGACAGCAGGAGGAGAAGGGGAAGACTGAGGATGAGGTGGATGGATGGCATCACCAACTAGATGGGCATGAGTTTGACTAAGCTCCAGGAGTTGGTGATGGACAGGGAAGCCTGGCGTGCTGCAGTCCATGGGGTCACAAAGAGTTGGATACAACTGAGCAACTGAACTAAACAGAATAAAATATAGCATGCTATTCAAGTAGGAAATTTTTGCTGCTTACTCAAAGTTACATATTTTCACTCACATCTTCATTTGGGATGAAAAGTGGGAAATGTTTCCCTCATCTTGACATGTTTACCAATTTGAAATAGAACCAAATGTCCCAGGTTTACATTCTCTAGCTCCCAGAAATTATGGAACTCTTTATTTCATAGAGTTCATTCTTCTCTTGTCATTGAAAGTATATAATACAATCAAATGAAAATAAATACTATATTAAAGCCATGTACTCATCTGCTTATAAAATGATGTCTTTTTCATACTGCGTTGAAAAATTTTAGATAATTTGTGGCCTTAGGACTTATAATTGCTTGGTTATCTATTATCTATGCTGCTATTCTTATAGAGAGTAAGACTTCAATTATTAACTCTGTTTGCTGTCTTAGATGTCCCTTAAGCCTTGCTGAACAAGTAGCACATGGCTTTTCTTTGAACCAAACCCCAAAGACAGCCAAGTAAACCAAACAGAGAATCTCAATGCAATTTATATCATTTTTGGAAATGCTTCTTAGTAACAGGCTTTAGCATGCATTTAGCATAGAGATTTCCTAACACAGAAATGATTTTAAAAGCTCTGGGGCAGGAAATTCTCTGGCTGTCCAGTGGTTAGGACTCAGCGCTTTCATTGCCTTGGGCCTGAGTTCAATCCCTGGTCAGGGAACCAAGATCCCACAAGCCACATGGCATGGCCAAAAAGCAAAACAAACAACCAAAAAGCTCTGGGGAAGAAGACCTCCACAGATACGTTTCTAAAGAAGACCTATAGATGAAGAGATGCTTCACATCACTAATTATTAGAGAAATGAAAATCATAACTCCAATGAAAATCATAACTACAAGTACAACTAACTCACACTAGTCCAAATGGCCAGCATCAAAAAGTCCACAAACATAAATGCTGTGGGTGTGAAGAAAAGAGCACCCTCCTACACTGTTGGTAGGAATTTGTGTTGGTAAAGCCACGACAGAGAACCGTCTGGAGGTTCCTTAAGAAACTAAAAATAGAGCTACCATATGATCAGGCAACAAGAGAAGACTCTACACATGGACATCACCAGATGGTCAACACCGAAATCAGACTGATTATATTTTTTGCCGCCAAAGATGGAGAAGCTCTATACAGTCAGCAAAAACAAGACCAGGAGCAGACTGTGGCTCAGATCATGAGCTCCTTATTGCCAAATTCAGACTTAAATTGAAGAAAGTAGGGAAAACCAAAAGACCATTCAGGTATGACCTAAATCAAATCCCTTATGATTATACAGTAGAAGTGAGAAATAGATTTAAGGGGCTAGATCTGATGGATAGAGTGCCTGATGAACTATGGATGAAGGTTTGTGACATTCTACAGGAGACAGGAATCAAGACCGTCCCCATGGAAAAAGAAATGCAAAAAAGCAAAATGGCTGTCTGGGGAGGCCTTACAAACAGCTGTGAAAAGAAGAGAGGTGAAAAGCAAAGGAGAAAAGGAAAGATATAAGCATCTGAATGCAGAGTTCCAAAGAATAGCAAGAAGAGATAAGAAAGCCTTCTTCATCGATCAGTGCAAAGAAATAGAGGAAAACAACAGAATGGGAAAGAGGAGAGATCTCTTCAAGAAAATTAGAGATACCAAGGGAACATTTCATGCAAAGATGGGCTCGATAAAGGACAGAAATGGTATGGACCTACCAGAAGCAGAAGATATTAAGAAGAGGTGGCAAGAACACACAGAAGAACTGTACAAAAAAGATCTTCACCACCCAGTTAATCACGATGGTGTGATCACTCACCTAGAGCCAGACATCCTGGAATGTAAAGTCAAGTTGGCCTTAGAAAGCATCACTACGAACAAAGCTAGTGGAGGTGATGGAATTCCAGTTAAGCTATTTCAAATCCTGAAAGATGATGCTGTGAAAGTGCTGCACTCAATATGCCAGCAAATTTGGAAAACTCAGCAGTGGCCACAGGACTGGAAAAGGTCAGTTTCCATTCCAATCCCAATGAAAGGCAATGCCAAAGAATGGTCACACTACCTCACAATTGCACTCATCTCACACGCTAGTAAAGTAATGCTCAAAATTCTCCAAGCCAGTTCATATGTGAACCATGAACTTCCAGATGTTCAAGCTGGTTTTGGAAAAGGCAGAAGAACCAGAGATCAAATTGTCAACATCCACTGGATCATCAAAAACAGCAAGAGAGTTCCAAAAAAACATCTATTTCTGCTTTATTGACTATGCCAAAGCCTTTGCTGTGTGGATCACAATAAATTGTGGAAAATTCTGAAAGAGATGGGAATACCAGACCGACTGACCTGCCTCTTGAGAAATCTGTATGCAGATCAGGAAGCAACAGTTAGAACTGGACATGGAACAACAGACTGGTTCCAAATAGGAAAAGGAGTACGTCAAGGCTGTATATTGTCACCCTGTTTATTTAACTTCTATGCAGAGTACATCATGAGAAACGCTGGGCTGGAAGAAGCACAAGCTGGAATCAAGATTGCCAGGAGAAATATCAATAACCTCAGATATGCAGATGACACCACCCTTATGGCACAAAGTGAAGAGGAACTAAAAAGCCTCTTGATAAAAGTGAAAGAGGAGAGTGAAAAAGTTGGCTTAAACCTCAACATTCAGAAAACGAAGATCATGGCATCTGGTCCCATCACTTCATGGGAAATAGATGGGGAAACAGTGAAAATAGTGTCAGACTTTATTTTGGGGGGCTCCAAAATCACTGCAGATGGTGACTGCAGCCATGAAATTAAAAGACGCTTACTCCTTAGAAGAAAAGTTATGACCAACCTAGATAGCATATTCAAAAGCAGAGACATTACTTTGCCAACAAAGGTCCGTCTAGTCAAGATTATGGTTTTTCCAGTGGTCATGTATGGATGCGAGAGTTGGACTGTGAAGAAAGCTGAGCATCAAAGAATTGATGCTTTTGAACTGTGGTGTTGGAGAAGACTCTTGAGAGCCCCTTGGACTGCAAGGAGATCCAACCAGTCCATCCTAAAGGAGATCTGCCATGGGTGATCTTTGGAAGGAATGATGCTAAAGCTGAAACTCCAGTACTTTGGCCACCTCATGTGAAGAGTTGACTCATTGGAAAAGACTGTGATGCTGGGAGGGATTGGGGGCAGGAGGGAAAGGGGACGACAGAGGAGGAGATGGCTGGATGGCATCACGGACTCGATGGACGTGAGTCTGAGTGAACTCCGGGAGATGGTGATGGACAGGGAGGCCTGGCGTGCTGCGATTCATGGGGTCGCAAAGAGTCGGACACAACTGAGCGACTCAACTGCGCTGAACTGAACTGATGGTCCAGCAATCCCACTCTCAGGCATAAATTCAGAGCCAACTCTGAACCCAGCACTGATAGCAGCACTACTGACCACACCCAAAACCTGCGAGCAAGCTGAGTGTCCACTGAGTGACGAGCGGATAAAGAGGAGGCGCTACATACCCACAACGGAATGTTTCTCAGCTGCAAGAGAAGAATGGACGGACACAGAGATTGTCATAGCAAGTAAAGGAAGTCAAAGACAATATCCTGTGACATCACTTATTTGTAGAATTGCAAAAATGACATAAATGAACTAACTTATTCACAAAACAGAAATAGATTCACAGACATAGAGAATTTATGGTTACCCAAGGGGAAAGGGGGCAAGGAGGGAGGGACAATTTAGGACTTTGGGACTAACAGATACACATGACTATAGATAAAATAGACAAACCTCAAGGTCCTATTTTATAACACAGGAAACTATATTAAATATCTTATAATAATCTATAAAGGGAAAGAATTCAAAAAAGAATATCCATCTCTCTATATATAATACATCTGAGAGACTGAACAACAGCAAACATACAATGTTGTGTACACATTATATATATATAACTGCATCACTTTGCTCTATACCAGAAATTAACACAACATTGTAAATCAACGATACCTCAATAAAAAATTTTTAACTAAAAAAACAAAAGAAAAGAAAACACACACACAAAGGTCTTTATCATTTCCCTATATATTTCCATCATTATGATGGTTACATTGTTGCATATGATCTTGGCTTAAAGACCAAACTTGACCCCCTCCCCACTCTACTGCTAGGAGTATCTGTATCCTAAACGTGAACTAAATGTATTGCAAGTCTTCCAAAAAATAAGGATGCACCTTATATCTAAAGGGCTTCCCTGGTGGCCCAGACAGTAAGGCATCTGCCTGCGATGCCGGTGACCTGGGTTCACTCCCTGGGTTGGGAAGATCCCCTGGAGAAGGGAATGGCAACCCACTTCATTACTCTTGCCTGGAAAACCCCATGGACGGAGGAGCCTGATAGGCTACAGTCCATGGGGTTGCAAAGAGTCGGACACGACGCTTCCCTTTCACGTTTCTCTTATATCTAAGCTCTCAAAAAGAATCATAATATGGAGAACACTCAATTTATTTTAAACAAAAAAGTCTTATTTGGGAAAGACATGATCTGAAACAAAACAGGTAAAGGATTTTCAAGTGTGAAGCAGACTTCTGACACAACCATCACTAAGCTCACTGAAACAATTAAAAAGAGAAGGGAGGTTTGGTGTTAAACCTGCGCTTGAAAGAGTTGCTTTAAGTCCAGAAGAAGACAAAGCCACACACAGATACAAAGTGTCACCTAAACAGTCAAAGGCATCAATAGCCTCTGAGAAGGACAAGAAGTTTGGACAGTATTATTAATAATTAAGCATGATTTTCCCAGCAAATTAGTTCCTTTTTTTTCCTTAAGCTTAGTTGGAATAATTCTATAAAGAAAACATCCTTTCTCCTGAGTATGAAGTAAACACAGTGGAGCTGGGACAAAAATAAACCAGCCAGAATTTAAAGCATACAAAAATCTGGGGCTAAAAATGGATACTCTCATTTTGCCTGAGAAATTATAGGTTTGGCAGGTGCTGCAAGCCACCAAGGCCTCCGCTGCCAACGCTACCTTCCTCTGTCCCCAAGCAGGGGGCTCTCCTCCAGCAGAGCCATGCAGTAGGAAATGGCAAGTTACATTTAATATTCACATAGTATGCGGTGACACCACCAGAGTCGTTCCAAACCAACAGATGCAACAGTCAAACCCAGACTGGAACACGTTCCCCACACAACCGTGGACCTCACCACCGGAAGTGTTTTCGCTGGCTATACTTTGTGACTTTGGGGAAATGCTATCTAAGCTGCTGCTACTGGTTGGTAAGCTACACTCTGAAGGCACATCCTGAGGAATCTTAAAGTCAGTGATGCTAGAGCAGGTTTCCTCCACACTGGAAGTACAAACATTTGTGTGTGTGTGTATGCGTGTGCTCAGCTGTGTTTTCAACCACATGGACTGTAGCCCACCAGGCTCCTCTGTCCATGTAACTTTCCAGGCAAGAATTCTGGAGTGGTTGCCATTTCCTCCTCCAGGGGATCTTCCCAACCCACAGATGGGACCCATTTCTCCTGCCTCTGGTGCATTGGCAGGTGGATGCTTTACCACTAAGCCATCTAGGAAGCCCTAACATAACAGATGTTCTGTGTTCATGCCATTTTCCTACTCCAGGGGATCTCCCCGACCCAGGGATCAAACCCAAGTCTTCTGTGTCTCCTGCACTGGCAGACTCTTTACCATTGAGCCACCTGGGAAGCAGACAGCTAAAGCTAATTCTCCGTCATGGTAGCTAACACATGTAGGCAGGGTGACCGAAAACATCCCTGGTCTCTACTCTCTAAAGGCCAGTGGCCCTTGGCACTGCCCCCTGAGTTGTGAAAACAAAACTGCCCTTAGATACTGAAAGATGTTCCTATGGGAACTTCCCTGTCGTTCACACAATAAAGAACCTGCTTGCGATGCAGGAGACTGGCGTTCAATCCCCGAGTCGGGAAGATCTTCTGCAGAAGGGAAGGGCAACCCACTCCAGTGTTCTTGCCTGGAGAATCCCGTGGACAGAGGAGCCTGGTGGGCTACAGTCCATGGACTCACAAAGAATTGGACACAACTGAGCGACTAAGCACAGGGAGCGAACTGTCCCTGGCTGAGAATCGCAGGCCTAGATCCATGGGATGGTGGCCCTTTAATTGCAGGCACTGAAGAGGATGTGGTAAGTCTACTTGCTGCCGCCTGGAATGACCTTTGGGACGGACTTACAGGAAAAAAAGCCAAAGTCAGAACCACACCTCAGTTCCCATTTCAGAGTCTGCATACAGTTCCATCTGCTTAGGAAACTTCTGGAGAAAAACCTGAGACCTAATCATGCTGGTCTCTGGGGAGGGGGATCTTGTTTACATTTTTCTACCATTTAAATTGTTTGCTATACTCCTATACTTCTTCTCAATCATCTAAAAATAACTACATTTCATATTTTTCAAATTCTAGCATTCGATATGTTTTTTAAAATCTAGGAGGTTTTTTGTGTGTGTTCTTTTAGTCAAATTCCAGTTTATTTATTGTAGCACAGTTGATTTACAATGTTGTGTTGCTTTGAAGTGTACAACCAGGTGATTGAGTTTTTATATACATACACATATGGCTTTTCAGATCGTTTCTCCGTGTGAAGTGAAGGTGTTAGTTGCACCAGGAGCCTGGTAGGCTGCAGTCCACGGGGGCACAAAGAGCCGGACACTGAACGACAACAACCACCTTTCCCCTTTGGTAACCGTAAGCTTGTTTTCTAAGTCTGTGAGTCTGTTGATGTTTCGTATCAAACTACAGTAGAGATGGGGTTGAACCTGGGAGCCTCACTTGGGGAGCCAGCCCCGAGGACACGATGCCACCACTGCCATCCTCTCTCAGCCCCAGCGCTGAAGCCTGGCGACCATCACCGCCTGTTCCGAGTGGAAATGGGGACCGAAGGTGGGGATGTGCCACGGGTGCCCACGAATGATTGCTCACTGTGTGGTAACCTCAACCCCAGACAAGATCATGACGTCTAATGGACTCAGGTCTCCATTCAAACGGATGCTGGCAGCAAGTCCCACTCCTGGTCTGCAACCACCCAAGCCTCGAGGTTTGCCGCACCATGACTCTGGAGTAGTGTGTGGCGGGGGGGGAGTGGGGGGAGTGTCCATGTTCCACAAACCTCCTAGCATCACCCCAAATCTCTCATTGCATCATCAGTTTTAGGAGCCCCAATTCCATCATCCAAAATGCACTCAAGGGGTGGATGGCATGCAGTCACTGCTGGGTTCTAGCTTATCAGCAGCATCACTAACAACACATCAGAATGCAGGGTCTCAGGCTCGTCCCAGACCCACTCAATCAAATGTAGGGTCCCAGGCCTACCCCAGACCCACTCAATCAAACCTCTACAGCTGGGGCCTCAGAGTCTCCATCTTAACAGGTTATCCAGTGATTCCTAGGAAACTTTCTTCTTATTTGTGAATTTCCTTGATTTTCAGGTTAAAATCAGAATCTAACATCAAATACTCACTTTTCCAAGAGCTGAAATCTGATTTTCCCCAAAGCCTCCAGTTATCAATCTTGAAACAAGTGAGTGAAATATATTCATCACTCATCAGGAAAGAATTGTTTCAATCACCCCCAAGGAGTTAAGTTAATATAATCAGTTTCAGTCCAGTGGGCTGACTGCATGAAGATATTTAATTACCCTATTTTGGGTCCTAGTCACTGTCTGGTATGCCAAGGTGACACCCAACAGGTTCCGGAAGCATGAAGAAGGGCAGTAATGTGGAGAGGCAAGAACAAAACTTCACTTACAAGTTCCACGTGGCTTCCGTGTAGGGAAGGAAAGAGGCAGGGAAGTGCCTCCAAACTCCAGGCAGGAAGTTTGGAGAGGAGGTTACAAGGTGAAGCAATGCTCTGCTGTGGACCAGGAAGGCCTTCAAGCTCCCCTCTGCCTAGCTAAACTTCAGGTACGTGTCTTCCTGACTCTGGGCCCATGACTTCTCTTTTCTTAGGACATTTACTTTAGAACACCTACAGGTGTCAAGTCTTTCTCTGCCTCTTGGAGATATAAATCTTCTCACAGGCTCTTGCCAGTTTTACAACCCACGATTGTTTATCTCAAGGACCCAGGAGCCATCCTTTTGAAATGTGATCAGTAGGGAAGATAGGCTGTCCCTAGTCTCTGGAGGAGGGCTGGAGCCTAACTACTGGGTGCCAATTAGCAAACACAGGTGGCCTCTTGGCCAAAGCCAGCCACCTCAAGCGCCCTCCAGGACTTTTGCTTTAGCTCATCCCGATGCCTATAAATTCTTCCACTTTTCACATCAGTAAGATTGAGTTCTATCTCTCTCCTCTGATATAGCTGTCTTGACCCCTATTGCCATATCCTTGCATAAAAGCTTCCTAAGCTAAAGTCTAACTTCTTCAGTACAATTTTTCTTTGGCATTACTGAAGGACTTTTATATACGGGAAGTTTGTTTCTTATCTCAAGAGGGATGGGTGTTCAGTGAGGTCTCAGAGCTGGGGGTGCACAGACCTGAGTGGCTGTATATAGAGGTAACTGGTTACCACTAGGAGATCGTCAGGAAACAAGGATTAAGCCACTAAAAGTATTTAATAAGAAGAGTCATGAGGCCAGTAAAAGAGTGAAGCCTCAATCTATCAAAATGGAGGAAGAGAACATAAAAGAAGGGCTAGAATATTCGGGAGCGGAGTTCACTATGAGTTGGTTTTTCTGACAAGGGTCCATATAGTCAAGGCTCTGGTCTTTCTAGTAGTCGTGTACAGATGTAAGAGCTAGGCCAAGAAGACAGAGCGCCCAAGAATTGATGCTTTCACTGTGGTGCTGGAGAAGACTCTTGAGAGTCCCTTGGACTGAAAGATAAAAAAAACAGTCAATCCTGAAGGAAATCAACTCTGAATACTCACTGGAAGGACTGATGCTGAGGCTGACATAGTTTGGCCACCTGATGCAAACAGCCCACTCACTGGAAAAGACCCTGGTGCTGGGAAAGATTGAAGGCAGGAGGAGAAGAGGGAGACAGAGGATGACATGGCTGGATGGCATCACTGATTCAATGGACATGAACTACTTGGGCAAAGTACAGGAGATGGTGAAGGACAGGGAAGCTTGGCATGCTGCCATCCATGGAGTCTCAAAGAGTCAGACATGGCTTGGCAATGGAACAACAACAGAAAAGGGGAGTGAAAAAAACATTTAGAGTCATTCTGAGATTGCTTTAAAAACATTTAGTTCGGAGATTTCTGGTTTCGAAAACCAGGTAAACGTATTTATACAGAAAGATAAGGAAATCCAATTACCGAAGAATCGTAAAGTTATTACAATCTGTCCTCATGTTACTCTAAAGTTATTATTTTCAATGTGTATCATAAATATTTCAGAGTTAATGATCTGGGATTGGTTTCACCTGAGTAGTTGGCTGATTTTTCTCATTCTTCCTCTTCCCACACAGAATTAAATACTTGGCATCCACTCCCGACAGACATTTCTAAATTATTCTTCAAAGGCAAGGCCATGAGGGAGCCTGGGTTTTCAGATAGGTGTGTTTTGGATTTATCACAGGAGCGGGCAGACGTGGCAAAAAAGGAGAAAGAGGCTTGGCAATCCCCAGGCCGAGAGGAGTTTCACTGTTCAGAGTGACAACCAGCAGACAGAAGGCGAAGACACCCTCACCAAGCAATGTCCACGTCAATTCTCTTCCCCAGACACAGCGTGTCTACACTTTTCATCTCATGAGCCATAAAAACAAAAGGAAACCGGAGCCAGGAAGAGGGAGGTGACCTGCATGAACTGTCCTGAGTCCAGCTGGACGCTGACTTCATTCCAGATTATGACTTCAAGGATCTTCCACTTCCACAGGTGGTAGTTTTGGGGCACTCGCTGGAGAATTCCAAGGTTGCACTTGGCCAGGCTACTCTGCAGAACTCTGCAGCCCATAAAGTAGACTTGGAGGAAAAGCATCTTTGTTTTCTGGCACAGCCTAGATGACTGTCAGCATAGGAGACTTTACCTCAACCGAATTTGCAAAATAAGCCCAAGAAGCCTTGAAGGCAGGGCAAGACGAGGCAGATCCCAACAGCTCTGTGCCTGGAGGTGGGGGCTAGGGTAGGTGGAGCAGCCAAGGCAGGACTGAGCCCGTTCTGGCCCAGTGTGGGCCCGGCGCCATACCTGCAGGAGGCTGGTTCCTTGGGCAGAATTACTAAACGCTACAAATAGGGGAACACCGCAGAAGAAAGTGTGACGGGTTTATTAGTAATCGCACCATTCCGTGCACTAAAACTTCAAAGTCCTCTTCTTAACAAAGTCATGCTAATCCTTACAACACCCCCACTGAGCTGGGGAAGCAAACAGGATTCATTATTCCCATTTTAGAGAGAGTAGAGAGAGGTAAGGAGCTCTACGCAGGGTCATAGGAAGGTGAGCATCACTGGACTCCGGATGACCACCAAGTCCAGCTTCGGAACAACACGCTGCCCAGCTCTACTGACTCATGCTGGGAGGGTCAGCTAAGGAGTCTCTCATTACTCAGAATGGAACTGGTGATTAGATTTTATTTAAAATAAAGGAAGCAGACATTGTTTTTTGTTGTAGCTTTAATAACAGTAAATGACAGTAATTTTGCCAAATGAGAAATGTCTGACTTGAGATGCTGGCAGACTTACCCAGTGTCAGGATATAGAACGTATGACTTTGACGAATCTCATCCAGAGCTGGACTCACATTGCTGGGCCTCCTCCCTGACAGTGGTCCCTAGGTGCTACTGCTTCCCCTGGCAGCCTGAAAAGTTTAGGCATGAGTACTAAATAATACTTGGGCTTCCCAGGTGGCAACAGTGGTTGCCTGCTAATGCAGGAGACATAAGAGACACGGGTTCAGTCCCTGGGTCAGGAAGATCCCCTGCAGGAGGGCATGGCAACCCACTACAGTATTGTTGCCTGGAAAATCCCATGGACAGAGGAGCCTGGGGGGCTAGTCCATAGGGCCGCAAAGAGTTGGACGTGACCGAAGAGACTTCGCATGCACGTGCTAAACAATGCTTAGTGGTGTTTTTTTTGTTTTGTTTTGTTTTTGAACAATCTTCCTTTAAATAAATTATAGTATTTTTCTGAATAGTTATCTATATTGTGAGAATTTTTGGAAAATACAAAGAAGTAAAAAGAAAATAAGAGTAATGAAGGATCTCTTATTGGTGGATTATGAATGATCTCTGGTAACACTTGGGGGCATGCTCTACCTGTCAATTTTTAGGCCTGTAAATACATTTCTGTTAGGTAAAATCGGGGTTACTTTTCTTTTATCAAATCCTTGAATATTATTCAAAAATATGTAATAAATGGCTACATAACAATCCATCAAATGGTATTATCCATTTTTTAGCCAATCCTCAATACTGGCTATTTTGGTGGCTTGCAATTAGTGCTATCATGATATTAGATAAACATTTCTCATAAAAATTTCTGATCATTTCCTCAGTGGCAATTTGTAGCAGATGAATCACGGAATCAAAGGATTCACACATATTCAAAGCTCTTCATATATACCACCACGCTATTCTCCAGCATGTATCCATTTCCACTTTCACTTGCTTTAAGAGGTGAACTTTTCTGACTTCTCTAAAATTTCTCTAGCAGTGGGGCTTAAGAGTGGTAATGGGTTGCAATCATGGCTAGAACATTTGGCATAAAGCCATATTTAAGGCAAATATCAGTTTTACAGACAAAATGCCTGTTTGGGATGGCTAATGAGGGCTGCCAGCCAAGTGGGGAGAAACGAACATCTCTTCATTCCCCCCAAAAGTCACCACCGTTCATTGAGTGACTATGGAAAACAATTCACGTAAAAGACCCTTGCAAGGAAGGTGTCCCCATTTGACACTTGAGAATAATGAGGCTCACAGAGATTCTCTAACTTGGACGTAGCATGCTGGAGCCAAGACGGCAGGCCTGGCTGTCTGGTCCATCCCACCCACATCTATTCAGAAAGTTAAGGGACCCTGAGTAGGGGGTGTAAGCAGCCCTTTTGATCCTGTCTATTTTCCATCCTCTTCTTCAAGTACTGATGGCAGAAAAGTTTTCAATCCTAGATCCAAAGCACCCTTTATTCTGCAATGAACCCCCAGGAGGTTTGTATTGATGGAGCACTCTGTAAGAACCCTGGGTATGTGGAGTACTTTAAAAAAAATGTTATTTATTTAATTGGAGGATAATTACTTTACAATACTGTGATGGCCTCTGCCGTACATGAACATGAATCAGCCACATGAAGACATGTATCCCCTCCCTGCAGGACGCCCCCCCACCTCCTTCATTCCCCCAACCCCCCAGGTTGTCACAGAGCACCAGCTTTGGGTTCCCTAATTCATACATCAAACTCCCACTGGCAATCTATTTCACACACGGTAACATACACATTTCAATGCTATTTTCTCATGGAGTACTTTTAATTAAACCCTAAGGCACAAAGCCTTTCAAAGGCAAGACTTCAGTCAGACTACTGTGGGTTTTAGTACCAACTCTGCAACTTAAAACATGTGTGACTTTGGGCATGCCAGCTACTCCTCACTTATAAATGAATGAGGAAGAATTAAGGAGACATTGGGATTATCCTAGTGCCGGAAGCATGGTAAATGCTCAAGAAACAGTCTCTAATAAGAATTCCTACCACGTCAAATGAGGCGATGAGAATGGAATACAGGTATCTGACTCAGAAGGCGATAGAAGTGACCTAGCTTCGACACACCGCAATCTCTACCCTCAGAATGTGACAGGATTTCCCTGGGCTGCATTACCCAGGCAGGCACAGATAAAGAAGCTCCAGGAATGGCAAGTTTCTTGTCCCTGCAGTGTTGGCCTCAACACTGGATTCTGGAGGATTCTGCAGCAACCTCAAACCATGGCTGATGGCTCCAGGGTAACAGACAAGATTAGATCCCATTAATCAGCTCCATCTAACTCTGTCCATTGGGCAGCCTTGGGCACTTACACGCCCTCTGTAAGCCTGTGTGTGAAATGAAGGTCATCACAGTTCCAATCTGCTGTGAGAAGTAAATGAAATTATGCTCCACATGCAAAGGTCAGGGTGAAGATGCATGACACATAAAAAACGAAAACCACCAACTGCAGGTATCACATAATCATGAAAGCTGCTCACCTGTCTTCTCACGTTCTCCTCTCAGCACACAGTAGAATCCTAGCTCTCCACCTCTTGGAAGTAGGTGATAGACATGTAATTTCTCCGGCTGATGTAAGTGGAAGGCACCAAAATCCCCCTAGGTAGAAGCCTTTAGGAGACAGTGGTCCGTTGTTGTTGTTGTTGTTGATCAGTTGCTAAGCCACGTCTGACTCTTTGCAACCCTATGGACTGCAGCACGCCAGGCTACCCTGTCCTTCACTATCTCCTGGAGTTTGCTCAAATTCACGTCCACTGAGTTGGTGATGCTATCTAACCATCTCATCCTCTGCCACCCTTTTCTCCTCCTGCCCTCAATCTTTCCTAGCATTGGGGTCTTTTCCATTGAGTCAACTCTTCACATCAGGTGGCCAAAATACTGGAGCTTCAGTTTCAGCATCAGTCCTTCCAGTGAATATTCCTTCCCACATCACAATGATCACCAACAATCTAGGTTACAGCAGCTCTGGCAGTCAGCCAGCCCCTCACCCCAGAGTGAGGACTGGGGGAGCAGATTCTCTGCCAACCCCAGACGCACACAGAACACAAAGCAGATGTTAGCTAATGGAGATTCAAGAGTACTCTGTTACTGTAACTTGACCCATCAAATTGATGCTGATACTATTCTGAGTAATTTATCAGGCTTGCTCAGAATAGTTGGAAAAAATGATCCCAGCTTTCGATCAAAACATTAATAATAGTAATTCTGATTGAGGACTTTCTCAATTAGAGTAGGTGGCTGAGGTCAAAGAATGTTTCAGAGCAATGAAAAGCTGGAGGTGAGAACTTTGCCCAGGACTCAGTGGGAACAGATTCTGTACAACCTCCTGGAAGTCAGGAGATAGGAAAACCTAATTCCCTCACCTCCAGCAATCACAGCTGTAAGTTGACACAAAGGGTGATGGAAGTCCCTTGAGGATGAATGAGTGATGGTGTCTAAAGCCAATGGGGCCGCTTCCTTAAGTTCCTGCAGGGCTGTGGGTCTCCAGGCAGCACTGCCCAGCTGAGAGCCTAGAGACAGATCTATTCAGGGGACGCTGCACAGTGATATACAACAGAGTTGCTGGAACTAGGTATGCACAGCTCACTTTCCAGAGGTTTCTGCATCAGGGAGAGAATAGTGTGGTCTCTGCCCTCCAATTCATAACCACCAGGCAACGTAAGAAAAGCTTCAGTTCCAGATTTAAAACTAACTAAACTAACTATTGACTTCAGAAAACTCAAAAAGATTGCTGTCAAAGCAACCAGTTTGGGGTTCGAATAGAAGCAAAAGATATTTGGTAAAGTATCCAAATTACTCAGTTTTACAAGTCACATGTAATATGTTGAATAACCATTGCTACTAACAGTTTCATCAACCAGTAAGTCTGTGTGTATTCATTTTAACCAGATTCATTAACAACCTCACTGAACGATACAGTTACAAGGAAACTCATTTACTCAAAATTAAATGCTCTGTGGTACATTTTTATTTCCAATTTTGCTTGAAGGAAAAAAATACAGAAAAGCAGAAAAAGTCACAACTTGTTGCTCTTAGTAAAATGCTGTAAAATATTCTTTACAGTATAAGATCTAATCTTAAATTATTAGGAATGGGAATCTACAATTTTTAACTTTTTTAAAAAAGCTATAAAAACTCTTGCTTTGGTCTCTCAAAAGCACAAACAGCCAGTCGTGTTTTCTAAAAGCCTCTGTCTTTGGGGAAATTTCCCTTCTGCTTTCTCTCTAAAAGCTTGGCAGTGTTTGGATTTGTTTTTGCTTTTGTTTTTCTTATATCTGCTCTTGACATTTTTGAGCATAGAAAAGACATCATACAGTGCTCTGCAAGTTTTTTGTTTTGATTTTTGGTCTTTTATGGCACCTCCTAATAGCATTACATGACTGTGGGAATCAACTCTGTGCTTCAGGAATAAGATATGAAATGGAAAGTTCTTGCTCTGTGTTCAAAGAACAGAATCAGCTCTCTTGAGGCTGTACTGTACGTTTTCCTGTATTTTCTATAGGCACAGAGATAATCCTTACCTCAGTCTGGGGCAATTGCCAAAGGAACAGTCTAAACCAACAGATCCCAAAGGGGATAGGAGGGTTGGGAGATGATGGGGGAAGTAGAGGAGAAAAACTGTATAATAATAATTTGTGTTCACTTCCAGATTCATTCTTAATGTTTTCATAGGCTTTTTCTTCACTGTGCGATCTGCATATATTCATTGCAGAACATTTATAAAAATATAAAAAAGAAACAATCCTTCTTAATCTGACCACCAAGCAATAATCACTATTATCATTTTGCTGTATTTTTTAGTCTTTTATCTTAGAAATATATGCATTATATATATATACATATATAATCTATGTATGTATATATAATACCTACATAATAATAAACATAATATACTGATTATAATATAGTATTTAATATATTACATTATATTATATTTATATACATTATTATCACTGACTCAATGGACATGAGTTTGAGCAAATTCAGGGAGATAGTGAAGGACAGGGAAGCCTGGCATGCTGCAGTCCGTGGGGTTGCAAAGAGTTAGAACCACTTAGCTAAGAATCTGAACAACAACAAATATTATATTATTATATATTATAATAATATATGTAATATATATGTAATACATGCATTTATATAGGATTTATAGTTACTGAAAAGATATGCATAAAATATATTTCCAGGGATATAAAGTGAAACCTTTTAAGTGCAGGATTTTTAACAATTGTACAATATTCATATTATTTATGCAACATTATTTAACTATTTCTTTGCTGCTGGCCATTTATTTGATCCATATTTTAATTTACATTTTCTTTCCTGGTATTCTTCCTGTTTGTTGCCATGGTTAACAGGAATGATAAACATCAGCAGAGAAGGACCTACCAGATCACCTAGTCAAGTGAATGACTTAAAATAACTATGAAAAAAAGAACTTAAACTATTTGCAAGCAGCAGTTTATACTGAATAATACAGTTTCAATTAGTACAACCTATCGCAAAGAGTTGGACACGACTGAGCGACTGAACTGAACTGAACTGAACTGAATTGACAGAATATGGCAATGAGTAGTAAAAATGAGGACCACTAACTGACCAGTAAGCCCAGTAGAGACCAGTACAGGTGCTGTGCTGTGTTCTGACTCTCCAGCGGATCAGACCAGACACAAGGGGACTCGGGGGCCAAGACCAAGTGAAACCATCCAAAGAAAACAGCCAAGTAGGGCCAGGGGAACTGACCTTGAAATTTTGGCCAAAACTAGGGTGCAGTATATTAAGGGTAGAGAGGAGACAAGAAAGGGGGGGAAAAGGACAAGAAGAAGAAAGAGGGGGAAGATAGGCGGGAATAAGGAGCCTGGGGAAAGGATGAAAGGGAGAGAGAACGAAACAATCAGGAGACAGGGGTGGAATGGCCAGGCGTGAGTCAGCACAAGGATCCTGGCAAGTGGCCAGCTGGTGCAGACGAAGCACGTGAGAGTCTGCACACGGGTCCTGGGGAAGCCACAGCCAAGGATGGGAGACCCCAGGTGCTCTCCTGGGCTGGGCTCCGATCAGCAGGGCAGGAGTCTAGATGCTGGAAGCTGGAATAGCAGAGTTGGGGGTCAGGAATCAAGAGACAGGGTCACCAGAGTGACACCATCAGCGACACCAAGGAGTCCAAAGATGCTGGTGCGATTGCTTGTTAAGGAGCATGCAAGGCATTTACTGTAGTCAGCTGCCTGCAAACAACAACCTATACCTACATCTATCCATCTATCTACCTAGGACAAAGAGTTTCCATACTAGAAAAATGGTGGACGATGTGATAAAGGAGGTGCTGCTAGAAGCTGCAGATGTTGAGAAGGAAGAGGCCCTCTAAAAGGTGAAGAGTTCAGTCCCTCAGGGCTGGGTCTGACCTGACAGATTTCTCCATGAGCAGAAATGACTTTCTACTGAGTCAGAGTCTCTCAAGTCACACACCCGTTTGAACGTGGTGTGCAGAGGAAAGCTGAGCCCGAGGGCAGGCTTAAACCAAAGCATCTGCCAGTTAGTGGGGTTCCAGGGGAGCAGCCAGACACAAGGGGACACCAGCTGTGACAGATGTAAGTCAAAGGCGAGGACAGAGCTTCCCAGCAGGAAACAGGAGTCTGACTTGAAAAAGACCAAGGAATAAACAGGCACGTCTGAGAAGCACCTTCACTTTGTTTCAAAGACATCCTGAAATTTCATCTGGAAGAGTCTCTACAGATTTTAGAAGTCTAGGCGTTCACTGAGTAATTAGGAGAGGAATACCCACCCATGTGCAAGGTGCCTTGGAATTAATCTTCTGCCTCAAAGGTAAATGGATTTTGCCTGTCATCTCACAATTGTTTCCAACACAGGGTACAAAGGTCTACTCCACTCTGCACGGTGGTCGTGCCGCATTAAGGCCACCTGTCACCCACCATCTGGCCTCTGCCTGTCCTTCCTTCACCCTGGCCACACCAGTCCACCTTCATCAATTCTCATGGGCCACTGGATGCTTTTGCTGTAATTGAATGAAAGATTCTTTAAATTCTACTGTGCTTTATAATTTTCAAACTTTTACCACTTGATTTCATATAATCTCATTATAACCCTTTTCCCTCTGTTCCTATATTGCACCCCCCCTTTCCTTCCTCCCACTGGTAACCACTCGTTTGTTCTCTAAATCCATGAATCTGCTTCCTTTTTGTTTTATTCTATAGTTTGTTGTAGCTTTTAGATTTCGCTTATAAGTGATATCATTTATATGACATGATAGAATATCATAACAGCAATTTGTCTTTTCTGATCTAATTCACTTAGCCTAATGCCTTCTAAGTCCATCCACGTTGCTGCTGATGGCAAATTTCATTCTTTTTTATGGCTGAGTGGCATTCCATTGTGTATATACAGCACATCTTTATCCATCTGTCTGTTGATGGACACTTAGGTTGCTTCCATACCTTGGCAATTGCAAATAAGGCTGTTATGAACATTGGCTGCATGCATGCTTTTGAACTAATTTTCACTTTTTCAGATATATGCCCAGGAGTGGAACTGCTGGTCCATAAGAGATCTTTTTGTATCTCCATCATTTCACACAGGGAAATCTCCCCACTGCTTGTGCAGTTGATTTCTTTCTCATTCTTTTTGTCTACTTTCAAATGTCCTCTCCATGGAGAGGCTCTTGTGAACAGCCCTGTCAAAATCCAGTGTATCCATTTCCTCCATATCCGTTATCTCAATATTTATGATGTATTGTTTCCTCCTATGTTTTCTATTTCCTCAACTAGACTTTAAAAGTCCAACATTAGACTTTAAAATTCAGCACTCAAAAAACTAAGATCATGGCATCTGCTTCCATCACTTCATGGCAGGTAGAGTGAGAAAAAGTGGAAGCAGTGACAGATTTTATTTTCTTGGGCTCCTAAATCACTGTGGATGGTAACTGCAGTCGTGAAATTAAAAAACACTTGCCCCTTGGAAGAAAAGCTATTACAAACATTTGTTGCTTAATTGCTCAGTCATGTCCAACTCTTTTGGGACCCCATGGACTGTAGCTTGCCAGGCTCCTCTATCCATGAGATTTCCCAGGGAAGAATGCTGGAGTAGGTTGCCATTCCCTTCTCCAGGGGATCTTCCTAATCCAGGGTTCAAACCTGTGTCCCTACACAGCAAGCAGATTCTTTTCCACTGAGCTACCAAGGAAGTTAATGACAAACATAGACAGCGTATTAAAAAGCAAAGACATCACTTTGCTAACAAAGGTCTATATAGTCAAAGCTATGTTTTTTCTAGTAGTATTGTATGGATGTGAGAGTTGGACCATACAGAAGGCTGAGCGCCAATGAATTGGCACCTTTGAATTGTGGCACTGGAGAAGACTCCAGAGTTCCTTGGACTGCAAGGAGATCCAACCATTCCATCCTAAAAGAAACCAACACTAAATATTCATTGGTGCTGCAGGTGAAGCTCCAGTAGGCTGGTCACCTGATGGGAAGATCTGACTCAGTGGAAAAGACCCTGATGCTGGGAAAGATTGAAGGCAGGAGGAGAAAGGGATGACAGAGGATGAGATGGTTGGATGGCATCACCAACTCAGTGGACATAAATTTGAGCAAACTCTAGGAGGAAATGAAGGACAGGGGAGCCTAGCATGCTGCATTCCACAGGGTCGAAAAGCATCAGAGATGACGTAGCAACTGCACAGCAACAACAACAGACTTTAAAAGGAAAGACATATATGCATCCTGCTCATCAATCCCATTCCCACTGCCCACTACATAATCAGCTTTCCGATGTGAGCATTTCTGATTGAGACACACATAGAATACATTTTGATGAAAATGCAGCTTTTAAAATAACATTTAATTCCTATGTCATAATGATTCAAAAAACCATTTCAGAAATACGCAAACTGTCACTCGCTTGCACAGTACCAAATGACACTATTTCTATTTTAATCTAACTGTCCTGAGCAGCAAAGTAACTAAGGGCCCCAGAAATGGAAAATGGGTTGGGTTTAATTTGGCCAATAAGTATTTTGTAAAGTTTGACTGGAAGCTACTTGATAGCAGGAAAAAAATTCCATTCCCATGTGGCCATCAGTGTTATGCAGAGTACCTGGCGGTGCTCAATAAGTGCTTTTGGTTTAAAAGGTTTTCTATTTTACACTAATATATGGTGTATGCTAAGTCACTTCAGTCACGTCCAACTCTTTGAGACCCTATGGACTGTAGCCCTCTGTCCATGGGCTCCTCTGTCCATGGGATTTCCTAGGGAAGAATTCTGGAGTGGGTTGCCCCGCCCTCCTCCCAGGGGATCTTCCCAAACCAGCGATCAAACCTGCATCTCTTATGTCTCCTGAATTGGCAGGTGGGTTCTTTACCCCGCTAGCCCTAACATGGTAGTCATTTGTAAAAGTATAAAATTATATAAAGTGGAAAAAGGCTCTCCCCCACCTCAATCGCATTCATCCTACAGAGGCAGCCACTGAAAACAGGTTGGTGTATAGTCTTTCATTTGCCACGTATTTATCTACACACAAAAAGATTTACACATGTGATTTTATAACATTTCTTTCACTCAACATATCATAGATACATTGCTATGTTTGCAAAAACAGATATGCCCCAATCTTCTTAAAGGCTAGGTATGAATCCATAACTTATAAACCACTTATAAATGTCCCTTCTTGTGGACACTTGGGTTTTTCTCCCATTAAAAGAAGAAATCAGTAAATATCCTCCACCACTGCACAATTAGTTGAGCATAAACACAGGATAAATTCCTAGATGTGTTAGCATCTGGTCCATTAATGCTGACACTGCTAAGTCGCTTCAGTCGTGTCCGACTCTGTGCAACCCCATGGACTGCAACCTACCAGGCTCCTCCATGGTAGGTTTTCCAGGCAAGAGTACTGGAGTGGGTTGCCATTGCCTTCTCCATTAACATATCTATCTCCATTAACGTTGATAGATACATTCTAAACTGCCTAGTGGCTGTTAGGTTGACATCAGCCTTTGCACACCCTGGGATTTCTATTGTTTAAAAAAAAATTTTGTCAATTTGATAGGTGAAAATCAGTTGATGGTTTAAATATCCTTAATGATGACTGAGGCTAGTCAGCTTTTCACACTATTCACTGCCTCTTATATTTCTTTTCTGACTAATAAAGATGATCCAATATCTCCTCGCCAAGCGAGAGACTAAGCACTGGAGGGGGATGTTGGAAGGCTAACAGCCCCGTGGGCAGGAGGCTGCGTGAGTCAGGACTGCAATCCTCCGAACCACCTACACTCTGCCCCTTGAGCTGAGTTGGCTCAACTCATCCGTAACCTACCCAAACTTCCAGACAACACGCCTGGTTAATTTTTAACTGCATGCATGTCATTTCAGCTGATATATCCCTCATCATTCCTTACCATAACTTTGACTAAGACAAAAACGCCTGCTGTCATTTGAAACTAACAGCATTTCTCTCCCCAAGGGATTGGAAGAGAAGACACAGCAGAGACGCGGGACGGGCATGGACCTGCCACTTGTCAGCCACGAGCGGGGCACAAGGCTCACCGTTCCTGGGCCTCAGCAACATCAATCATGTAGAAATACCGTGTATAGTGTCTGACCTTTAACTGAATAAAGTAAGAAAACAAAGTGGCCACTGTTGGCTGTATGAGACAGGATTATCTTGTTAAGCTATAAAATCCCTCTTGGGGCATTATTTCTCACTTCACACAGGAATACAGAACAAGAGGACTGTCTGCTCTCCATCCCCACAATGAATCTTGACTACAATCTATCCATCTCTAGGTGAAGAGTCATGCCAGGCATGGCCCAATCTCGCACTAGCCCACCTTCACGGATGGAGCTCCGACAGACCACGCAGGGCAACAATGTTTATGCCCACTCACACTGTTACCCTCCCCAAGCCTGGTACCTGAGTATATACAACTTCTGCTACCAAAATACCATAAGAATCTGTTTAGACCAGCAAATCTCAACCACAACACTGAAGCACCTGGACCTGGATAATCCTGCATCGTGAGGAACTGTCCTGTGCCTTTCTCAGCACCCCTGGCTTCCACTTGGACATGCTTGGTGCACATACCCCAAGTTGAGACAACTCCAACCATCTCCAGACGTGGCCATGTAAATGTCCCTTGGGAGTCAAAATGAGGTCCCCAGTTAAGAACCGCTGCTTTAAACAGAAGGAGATCAACCAAATGTGTTTTTGTTTATTTTTTTTAATGCAGTGTTACAACTTGCTTAATTTTTCCTATGTTCCTGAATCCAGAGCTGTTTTGAGAGCCGAGCCAATAAGATAAGCTCGACGTTAGCGAAATAAGTCATCAGGGCTATTTACAACTGATTGGAGAATATTAACTGCCTCAGGCAAATCAGTCATTAGCTACTGCTGATTTGGAGGGGGACACAGTATTAATAATTCAATAAAGCAAATGGCTGCAGGCTATAAAACCTCAAGGTTATTTATTTAGCCAATTAGATTCATTTCTGGTGGCAACCCTGCTCTTGTGAGTGGGAATAAGCCCTGTGTATTCTTCAATTAATCAGGAAAATTGTACGTCACAAATCTGCACTCATTGCCTTTCAAGCTGGAAGATGTGAGGCATAAGTGGTCCTCCAACCTGCGGAGGAGGGAAAAAACCAGCGCAGGAGAGCCGCAGACTCCTAACTTAGCCGCCTCGCAGAGAACAGAGAGGCGGGGGAGAGGTGTGTAAATCAGAAGCCTGGGCCGCAGCCTTCTCCCCCAGGCCCCTTCTCACTTTCCATCCTCAGCCCCAGGCAAGGCGGGGAGGGACCCCACCAGGTAAAAGGTAAATGCGTTGACACCTGGACAGGCACAGCTGATGACCATTCGTGACGAGTGATCCCATCTTAACCACTCAGAGACTGGAAAACGTGGTGTAAACACATGCCTGGTGTCATAGATGCGGGGCCATTCTGTTTACTCCTTGCCCTCAATTTAGGGAATGGAGCCATAGGATGTAGACTTCTTTGGCAGGAGAGGGGGTTATTTTGGTCCAGGTCACAATGTGTCCTGTCAATCAGGAGTCATCTCTGAGCTCCATAGGCTGTGATGGCCAAATTGGGGTGGGGGGGAATGCCACCACTAAAAAGATGATCTAAACCGACATAGTTCTGTTGACTGGGACAAACCATTGGAAATTCGAGAGATTTCTGCTTAAACCGTCAGAAATGTCATCTTCCTGTTTTTTTTAAGTTGCTTTGCCTCTGTTTATAGTCTATACTTCAGTTTCTTTTCCCTTTCACTCTTTTCCCTCCCCCGCTTTTTTTTTTTTTTGGTCCCACTCACTTGTTCAAAGGCCAGATTTAATTATAAGGAGAGGTGCCTATAAGCTCAGAGGCACAAGGAAATTTAGATGCTAAGACAGACGAGTTGTTCCCTGGAAGGCCACTGACAAGATTCCAATAAGGAGATGCCCTCCTCTCTAAACAAATGCAATCACAGAAAATGAACCAAACTGACCACATGGACCACAGCCCTACATAACTCAATGAAACTATGAGCCATGCTATGTAGGGCCATTCAAGATGAATGGGTCATGGTGGAGAGTTCTGACAAAACGTGGTCCACTGGAGAAGGGAATGGCAAACCACTTCAGTATTCTTGTCTTGAGAGTTGGACTATAAAGAAAGCTGAGCACCAATGAACTGACGCTTTTGAACTGTGGTGTTGGAGAAGACTCTTGAGAGTCCGTTGAACTGCAAGGAGATCCAACCAGTCAATCCTAAAAGAAATCAGTTCTGAATATTCATTGGAGGGATTGATGCTGAAGCTGAGACTCCAATACTTTGGCCACCTGATGACAAGAACTGACTCATTGGAAAAGACCCCGATGCTGAGAAACATTGAAGGCAGGAGGAGAAGGGGACAACAGAGGATAAGATGGCTGTACGGCATCACCGAGTTGATGGACATGAGTCTGAGCAAGCTCCAGGTGCTGGTGAAGGATAGGGAAGCCTGGCGTGCTGCAGCCCATGGGGGCTCAAAGAGTCAGACACGACTGAACAATGGCAACAACCGCCTTTCCCCTTTGGTAACCATAAGTCTGCTTCTAAGTCTGTGAGTCTGTTTCTAAGTCTGTGAGTCTGTTTCTGTTTTGTATCAAACTGCAGTAGAAATGGGGTTGAACCTGGGAGCCTCCCCATGTGTCTCCTCCCTTGCATGGGGGAGACACAACTGAGTGACTGAACTGACTGACTGAACAAACAGCATAGCCCTACAAACCCTCTAGAGAAAGATTTGAAATGCACAGAGACATCTATTTTAGCCTTCATGGACATACAGGGTCAGCCGAATGGCCCTCACGAAAGCACAAAATAGAAATCATATCTCCAAACATTTCTGTTTCCCTGAGACTGAACTGATAATTTGATAAACAAAACATAGGATCTCAGCTTCTCATGAAATTGCACTGACCCCCAATTTATCTTGGTCTACATAAACATGGGGCTTCCTGGTGGCTCAGATGGTAAAGAGTCTGCCTGCAATGCAGGAGACACAGGTTCAATCCCTGCATCAGGAAGATCCCCTGGAGAAGGAAATGGCAACCCACTCCAGTACTCTTGCCTGGAAAATCCCATGGACGGAGGAGCCTGGTGGGCTACAGTCCATGGGGTTGCAAAGAGTCAGACACGACTGAGTGGTGAACATTTTCACTTTCACACAAATATACTTTTCCTCTGTCCTTTAATGTGTTTTTGGTTGTGTTGTCCAAGGTCAGGGGTACACACAGGTAGATTCAGATGACACTGAAGTGTATCTCAGAGCTGAAGAGACCTCCCATTGCCTCCATTCAGGTAATGGGTTTGTCTGACTCCAGAAGACCCAGAAGGTCTTTGTCATGTTTTTTAATGTGGCGCCTAGAAGCAATATTCTATTAATTCCACGCAGCGCCAGGGCCTTGTATCAAGGGAATCAGAGGCCTCCTAATACAGAGCAGTAGCCCACCAGGCTCCTCTGTCCAGGGGATTCTCCAGGCAAGGAATTCTCCAGGAATAATACCGGAGTGGGTAGCCATTCCCTTCTCCAGGAATCTTCCCAACCCAAGGATCAAATCTGGGTCCCTGCATTGCAGGCAGATTCTTTACTGTCTGAGCCACCAAGGAAGCCCATAAGAATGGAACTCGGGGCAAATAAATTTTGATTGAAGATGAGAGAAAAACTAAGATATCCATAAGATACTCACTGTCTAGAGTGGGCATCATTAGAGGTCAGCATTCTGGGTGGGAGGGAGGTAGGAGGAGAAACAGCCTCTTGTGGGTGCCCAGTAACAAGTGATACACATACTGGTCACTGAAAGGAACAAGGGGCACCCAGAGGCATGTTGGTCTGTGTTTCCTGATTTCCTGGGGACCACGATCATTAGCATTTGTCAATTTCCATGGTGTAAATGCTCCCAATGGGGCCCACTTCAAGCTACCCAGAGGAGGTCACTGGACGTGGGGATGGAAAGAGACGCACACAGTTGGTTCTCAGGGGGTGAGAGGATGGACCAGCCCAGCCCACCACCAGCAAAGGAAGTAAGAACTGAAGGGGAATTGGAAACCAGGTAGGGACCCTGAAACCTGTTTCCCACGGGGGGGGAGTTTGCTCTATCAGGGCCTTCAACATTGACAGAGCTGGGCTTTATTGACCATATATTCTAGGACATTGAATGGAGCTTCTTTCTCTCCACTTGCATTTATGAAATTCTTAGAAATTTAAAAATTCATGAAGAGCACAGACTAAATTAAATCCAAACCTCAAAGGGCTGTTCATTTGCTTCCTGTTGTGACCCTACCGCATTAAATAAGGCAGGAAATTTTCAAGGCACCGATTTGGATTCAGATGCACTTTAGTTATGCCCAGACTTCTTGTTGATGGCATCCACAGAGCAAAGATTATCACCTCATCACTCTGAGACTTGCTGGTTGCCGTTAGCTCTCCCTCCATCACCTCTTTCTCTCTCCTTTCCTTCTCTCTCTCTTGGTTCTCTCTCTTTGAGGGGCTCCCTCCATCTCTTCTCCATTTTTCTTTCTTGGTCTCTGTCCACATGCGTCTCAATCTCTCCGACTCTCTCTTCCCCAGTTCACCCCTTCTGGTCCCCTTATCATTTACTTCCCTCATCTCCTCCTCCTCTCTCTCTCCCTGCTCACTCTTCTCTCAGTTTTGCAATAAGGCAAGGATTTATATATTTATCCTCATAAACTACCTGGAAACCCAGGCTCTGGTTTCCAATTCTGTTTACCAGAGTGAGTGACAAGCCAAACTATAAGGGAAGCAGAAAGAAGTTGATGAATCTGAGCACAACAAATATACTACCTATTACAAAATTCCGAACAAAGCTCAGAGCACATTTAAAAATTGTGCATTACCCATACAGACTTAATATGATGTACCAAAAACAAATGTGGCAGAACAGAAAGAATGTATAGCCACAAGAGAGCAAATTACTAACCATTTAAATAAGGTTAGCTGAAAATGCTGCAATAAGAATTCTGAGTGGTATTTCTGTTTTATTTGCTGGTTTCCCCTTGCCCTGGTATGTACTAGCCAAGCTCTGAAATTCTTACCTATCAGAAGATTCAGGGGAGAAAAGTAAATTAGACCCAAAGCCTGAAAAGCATAAGTCACAAAATGAGGGCAGTTTTTTTGTTTTTTAATTTTTCAATAAGGGCCATTTTTAAAATCTTTATTGAATTTGTTACATAACTGCCTATGTTTTATGTTTTGGTTTTTTGCTTATGAGGCATGTGGAATATTAGCTCCCTGATCAAGGATCGAACTGGTACCCTCTGCACTGGAAGGCAAAGTCTCAAGTGCTAGACCACCAGAGAAGTCCCAATGAGTGCATTAAAAAAAATAAATATTCTAAGATTTAGGGGGTAGGGGGAAAAAAGCAGCTGTGAGGGATGAGAAAAAAGAATAGAAAACCTATTAAAGATATAGATAATGTCAAGGTCAAGTACTCCTTTCCAATTGACAGAGACCATGCAGCCAACATACACTGAACAGATAGAAAATAATATGATTCTAAATGTGACAACTCTTTGGGAGCTAATTCTTTATTCACAGAATCATTCTGCAATGCAGGGGTCCCAGGGAAAATTAACTCAAAATGCTGTCCCCTGAGAATAATGAAAAAGGAAAAACTGAATTTCTGATACCCACAGATTTTTCAGAGGAAAAACAAATAGATTTTGAACCTGAAACCATCAAAATATAGGAAATTTTATAAAGAATTTTTTTCCAAAGATAAAGGCAAAGCATGTCCTCCATGTTCTTCTGATAAATGAAAATGAAAGCTGCATTTATAGCTCTTAGAATCATTTGACAAATACGTCAATAATAATTAGCCACTAACATTACTTCATTGGCCTCCCACAGTCAGAAAAATATTAAAATTTCTCATGTGATCTCTTTGTTTTAACACACTTGTTCTTATTTAGCATGTTATCAGGAGGCTGTAAGCAAACAGCTAGTTAGCTAGCTGTCACAGTGAACATTTAACATCTTTGAAGTTAATGATGCTAAGTGGAAAGTCTAAAAAACCTATAATTAAAGAGTGCATTTTAATAAAACAACAGAAGAAGTATTTTACATTTCAAGCAAAGTGCTATGAATAACTCAGGAGACTACAGGGTCTCCCATGTGAAGTGCTATTTATCATTATATCAGTATATTCATTGCTGGAAATTCATTTATTCACACTTAAAGATCATCTGGAATATTCGTATGCTTAATTACTGCTAGGGCCTGAAGATTTGTTGCTGCTGCTGCTGTTGTTCAGTCATTAAGTCGTGTCTGACTCTTTGCAGCCCCATGGACTGCAGCTCACCAGGCTTCCCTGTCCATCACTGTCTCCTGGAGTTTGCTCATACTCACATTCTTTGAGTTGGTGATGCCATCCAACCATCTCATCCCCTGTCACCCCTTTCTTCTCCTCCCCTCAATCTTTCTCAGCATCAGGGTCTTTTAAAATAAGTCAGTTCTTCAAATTAGCTAGCCAAACTACTAGGCTTCAGCTTCAGCCTCAGTCCTTCCAGTGAATATTCAGGGCTATTTTCTTTAGGACTGACTGATTTGATCTACATGCTGTCCAAAGGACTCTCAAGAGTCTTCTCCAACACCACAGTTTAAAAGCATCAATTCTTCCAATGCTCCGCTTTCTTTATAGTGCAACTCTCCCATCCATACATGACCACTGGAAAAACCATAGCTTTGACTAGACGGACCTTTGTTGGCAAAGTAATGTCTCTGCCTTTTAATATGCTGTCTAGGTTGGTCATAGCTTTTCTTCCAAGGAGCAAGTGTCTTGTAATTTCCTGGTTGCAGTCACCATCCACAGTGATTTTGGAGCCCAAGAAAATAAAAGGTTTGTGTCTTTCCTGAATTCAAACGTGACGGGGTTAGGAGGTGAAATTGATTAGGTCATGAGGGTAGAACCCTCGAGAATGGGACTGAGAAAGCAAGGTAAGTCAGTCTTGGTTCAACTACCATTTCATTTGGTCTATTTCTCAAAGTAAATGTATTTAAAGGGTCTGCACTGCCAGAGCTCTAGAGGGCCCTCCTTCAGCTCCCGCCTCTGCCCTCCTTCCCTCCATCACACATGTTCCTCTAGAATCAGTGCAGCTTCCGTTCACCGGACACCCGTGGGTAGGCTCAGCAGATTCAGCAAATAAAAATACAGTATGTGCAGCTGAACTGGAATTGGAAAGAAAATAAACAACACACACTTTTTTTTTTTAGGTTAAATGTAAATTTCAGATAAACAGTGGATACTTTTTTTAGGGTAAGTACAGGGCAGATTTATACCAACACAATTATGCATTGTTTATCTGAAGTTCAAATTCAAATGGGCACCCTGTGTTCTATCTGGCAATCCTGCCCAGGGAAAGCTGTGGGAAACTGTGCATAGTCCAGGGTCCTGATCCTGGCTACCTGCCTCTTCTTCCCACTCTGGGACTCTGGAAATGACAAAAGGGATATGTGCGCTTAAATGACAATGATCGTCAAAGTGCCAAAAGATGAAAAGAATGTGCCATGCAGGCCCGGAATCTTGAGATAGAAAGGAAATCAACTCACATGAACAGAGGAACTCCTAATCTCCAACAGGACCTAAGAAGACTGCCAGGAAACACGACGGTGCCTCTGGGGCTACTGCAAGGTCAGAAGCGACGCATGCAGTGATGAGCAAGAGAACGAAGGCCTTGCGGATTAGCTGGGGGACCCCCTTCAGAACCTCTAGACAGTGGTGCCCACCACCCTCACCCTGGGTTAGGCAGCAGAAGCGTCTGCTCCTGGGATGGTCCCCCAGCACTTAGACCAGAGAGAGCGGGAGGTACCCAGAGTGACTGCTGACACCCAGGAGGCACAAGAAAACAATACCCCTGCTACATACCCAAACCCATCATCTTCGGCCAATAGACTGCAAGCATGGAAAACCAAACAGCAAACACAGATAGAAGATTCCAGGCTCAGGATGACCTAATGACCAAGAACCTCAGGAAAAGCAACATCAACACCAGGAATCACCAAAAAGCTGTGTGGGTCCTATACTTTCATTTAGCTCTTACTATTTTGTAGTTGTACTGCTATCATGAATGGGGTCACATTATGTTGTTATATATTCATCATGTATTGCTGGTAAATAGAAAATCACTGACTTTTACACATTTATTTCATAATTTGTAACCTGACTGAACTCATTTCCTCCAAAAATTTGTAGTTGATTATCTTGTGTTTTGAGAACCAAAACACAACATGAAGTGAAATGAAGTCCCTCAGTTGTGTCCGACTCTTTGCCACCCGTGGACTGTAGCCCACCAAGCTCCTCGGTCCATGGGATTCTCCAAGCAAGAATACTGGAGTGGGTTGCCATTTCCTTCTCCAGGGGATCTTCCCGACCCAGGGATCGAACCCAGGTCTCCCACATTGCAGGCAGACGCTTTAACCTCTGCACCACGAGGGAAGCCTCATAATGAAAACACAACATAATGAAGAATAATTTTACATTCTCTGCTTCAACGTTCATATTTTCTTATCTCCTTTTCTATCTGATTGCATTGCTTGTGCTCAGTGCTCAGTTGTGTCCAATTCTTTGCAATCCCATGGACTGTAGCCCACCAGGCTCTTCTGTCCATGGGAGTCTCCAGGCAAGAATACTGGAGTGGGTTGCCATTTCCTACTCTAGAATTGCATTGCTTAAAATTTCATCAAAATACAGCATCAAGTCACACTGGGAAAGCTAGTATCCTTTTCCCACTTCAGTGGGCAAAGAAGAGTTACCTTCCCCGACATTTCCCATGGTTACCTTCTTTCAGGGCTTCCTAGCTGGCACTAAGGGTAAAGAACCCACCTGCCAATGCAGGAGACATAAGAGATGCTGGGTTGATGCCTAGATTCTGAAGAGCCCCTGGAGGAGGGCGCAGAAACCCACTCCAGTATTCTCGCCTGGAGAATCCCGTGGACAGAGGAGCCTGGGGGCTATAGTCCATGGGGTCGCAAAGAATCAGACACAACTGAAGTGACTTAGCGCAGCACACATGGGGAACATATGCTGTATCTGTGTTCACCCGTGAGGCTACTCCATCTCCACCTGGGCTTGAATCACTCTCTCCCTGCTGCCTCTTTGGAAACACACAATCTGTCTAGATGGGCATCTCCATCTGCAGGTGAAGTGAGATGAAGCTGGGATGCCCATACTTCCAGATGGCCCCGCTGAGTATTAAACAACATGGAAGTTCCACTTATAAAGAAAGCAGCTCCAGATGCTAAATGCACCACCTTTTACAGGGAAGTTTGTTGTGAAAGTCCACTTTGACCTGCCATACTGTATCACCAGGGCTTCCCAGGAGGTTCAGCGGTAACGAATCTGCCTGCCAAGGCAGGAGGCACAAGAGACAGGAGTTCAGACCCTGGGTCAGGAACATCTCCTGTAGGAGGAAATGGCAACCTACTCCAGTATTCTTGCCTGGGAAATCCCATGGACAGAAGAGCTTTGTGGACAACAGTCCATGGGGCCGCAAAGTGTCAGACATGACTGAGCGACTGAGCACGCACATTCCAATGCCACTATTCCTACTATTTGTGACCGTATTTTTCATTACTGCTCTCAAGTCAGGAAAATCAGTGACTAGTCTCAACCCTGTGTCCATGGATACTAGCATCTGTGTGTGGTATATGCCTGCCACATATCTGCACAAGGTCCTGTCCTCAAGTTAACTCCTAAAATGACCTAGCCCATGTTCTCTAACACACTGCTTGTGTGTCCACAGATCTCAAGCATTGACAGCAAATATTTTTTGTATCCTCAAATAAAATGCTCATTATAGAGTCTTTTCTGGAAACAGAAAGATATTTAAATCTATTCAAAATTCAGCATCAGGTCAAAAATTGGGGAAAGTATTAGAAATCTATGAAGTTCCTTCTGAAGTGAATAAATTTTAGTAAGAACTCTCTTCCTGTGTTCTATTGGATTTTAAATCAACATAAATTTTTTTGGACTCCAAAATCACTGCAGATGGTGACTGTAGCCATGAAATTAAAAGACACTTACTCCTTGGAAGGAAAGTTATGACCAACCTAGATAGTATATTGAAAAGCAGAGACATTACTTTGCCAACAAAGGTCCGTCTAGTCAAGGCTATGGTTTTTCCAGTGGTCATGTATGGATGTGAGAGTTGGACTGTGAAGAAAGCTGAGCACTGAAGAATTGATGTTTTTGAACTGTGTTGTTGGAGAAGACTCTTGAGAGTCCCTTGGATTGCAAGGATATCCAACCAGTCCATTCTGAAGGAGATCAGCCCTGGGATTTCCTTGGAAGGAATGATGCTAAAGCTGAAGCTCCAATACTTTGGCCACCTCATGAGAAGAGTTGACTCACTGGAAAAGACTCTGATGCCGGGAGGGGTTGGGGGCAGGAGGAGAAGGGGACAACAGAGGATGAGATAGCTGGATGGCATCACCGACTCGATGGACGTGAGTCTGAGTGAACTCCAGGAGTTGGTGATGGACAGGGAGGCCTGGCGTGCTGCAATTCATGGGGTCGCAAAGAGTCAGACACGACTGAGTGACTGAACTGAACTGAATTGAACTTTGTTCACAAAAACACCTTCTGAAATGTTCGCTTCTGCTGCTAAGTTGTTTCAGCTGTGTCTGACACTTTGTGACCCCATGGACTGTAGCCCACCAGGCTCCTCTGTCCATGGGACTCTCCAGACAAGAACACTGGAGTGGGTTGCCATGCCCTCCTCCGGGCATCTTCCTGAAATGTTTGCTACTTGTTTGGTTTGATCAGTTTGCTTTCCGGTTGTTACTTGTTTTGCATTTAGCTCCAGTGAAAAACTGCTCAACGGTTTTACAACTATCAGCATTCTTTAAACAACCCAAAATCCTTGGTGGGGCTCACACACCATATTCTTACAGGCTTTCCCCAGGTCCAAACAGGAGGTGACACAGACAGACATTGCGTCCAAGGAGTGTCCTTCAGCGCTTTGCCCCAGGTAGAAAAAAGAAGCTAGATTTGAATGCAGGATAAAACTAACAACAATGGGAGCCCTTCATTCTAACGAAAATTATTCAAAAGAGAACAAAATGTTAGCTTTTCCATAAAACCCATTGAAAGGCCCTTCCTAAATGGCAGGTGCTATGCTTGGTCCAAAATACAAGGGTTTCTCTAACTCTAACCTGGTGTTGCTGTTCAGTCACAAAGTCGTGTCTGGCTTTTTTTCCACCCCATGGAGTGAAGTGAGCCAGGCTTGCTTGTCTTTCACTGTCTCCCGGAATTTGCTCAGATGCATGTCCGTTAAGTCGGCGATGCTAACTAGAACTGTGCAAAAGAGAACTAACTATCAGCCTTTCCATAAAACACATCCCCATGGGCCCTCATAGAAGACAGGCCCTCTGTCGGGCTCAAGGCTGTACAGGAATCAAGAAGCTGCCATTCAGAAAGCAGCCAGGAGCCCGGTGGGGATGGTGGTAAATGTACTTCACCACAAGCAGAGAGAATGCGCTAAATATCGTGGGATTAAGTTATGAATGTATCATATTCACTCTGACTATCAGAAATTTTGAGAAAAACCACTCTTCAGATAGTGTGGTCCAAATAATTCAAAGAGAATAAAGAAGCGAAGTAGGTATTTAACACTTAAGAAATTAAAGTGCCCTTGAAGTAGCACTAACAGGATGATGAGAAGAGCTCCAAATGGGAACAGTGATAACAGCTCTGCACGTGGACGCATGTGGTTTTTCTAACATTATCATCCATTACGACTCATCACAAACTTCTGTCTAAGAGGTTACCCAAGTGAGGATCTGCTCTCAAAACGCTGCCTTCAAGCACCACTCAAGACTCCCAATTTTTAGCTCAGTAATGCTGAATTTCAGCTGGTACCACTTTCCCCTCACCAATGGCTCCACGCTGTCCTTGGCACTTTTCTCCTCGCTACGTGATCAAGGAAAAGATACACGAGGGAGCCAATCGGCACACTTGAAATGAAATATATGAGAAAGCCACCGTTAGAGACAGCAACAAGTCTCATCTGCTCCCCAGACAAATTGAATTCCTTGGTGAGAATACATAGGTGAGATAATCAAACATATGTAAAGTGTCTGAGATGATTTCTTCAAAACAAATGCTCCCAACAAATAGGATTGCCAACTTTCCTCTGCTCATTTGCTAAAAAAGAGCCATGTCTGCAATCTGAGAACATTAAAAAGGCCCAATTTGGATTCACCAAAGGCCTCATGCAGCGGGGAACAAAAGGCGAGCGTAATACATCTTCTTTAAATTGACACAACTTCTGTTTGAGCACAACCCCAGCCTGACATTGCAGATTTTGGAGACTGTAAGATTCTGAGAAGTCAGTAAGATGGAAAAATAGAAGACCATCGTCTTTTTTTCACGTGATTTATCATTAATTTATCCATATTAGGAAAAAAAAAACTGTGAAAATAACTGCACACTAAAATTATGCTTTGACCATCGGCATTTTACTTCAAAAACACTACTAAAGTGAACGTATAATAAATAAAATAAATAAACGTATTCCTCCTTCAGGGTGGCAATCAGTTACTGAGACTCCCCTGGTGGCTCAGACAGTAAGGAGTCTGTCTGCAATGCAGGAGACCCGGGTTTGATCCCTGGGTCGGGAAGATCCCCTGTAGAAGGAAATGGCAACCCACTCCAGTGTTCTAGCCTGGAGAATTCCATGGACGGAGGAGTCTGGCAGACTTCAGTCCATGGGATCGCAAAGAGTCAGACTTCACTTTCTTTTCTTTCTCTCTTTTCAGTTATTGTACTCATAGGCTCCGATGTGGAGGGTAAGTGCATGCCAACAGCTGCTGCTAAGTCGCTTCAGTCGTATCTGACTCTGTGCGACCCCATCGACGGCAGCCCACCAGGCTCCACCGTCCCTGGGATTCTCCAGGCAAGAACACTGGAGTGGGTTGCCATTTCCTTCTCCAATGCATGAAAGTGAAAAGTGAAAGTGAAGTCGCTCAGTCATGTCCGACTCCTAGCAACCCCATGGACTGCAGCCCACCAGGCTCCTCCGTCCATGGGATTTTCCAGGTGAGAGCACTGGAGTGGGGGCCACTGCCTTCCCCAGCATGCCAGTTGAACTGGTGCGAAAATAAGCAGCCGCGAAGCTTGGATGCTCTTGTCTGTTCCCACATCTGGCAGGAGAAAGTGGCCACTCTCCCACCACTCCATGGGGAGAGCCCGCCTCGGAAGGCTTACGAGGAGCAGGGGTGGGGCTGTGGCTGCTACGCCAGCGTCCTTGACGATCACCTCCCATCTCACACAAGCCTTGAACACAACTTATTTTTTTCAACTTATCTCTCAGACCTGGCAAGTGTCAGTCCTTCCTACGCCAAAGCTCACACTGCCCCCACTGCCACACACTGCCCGCCCTTCCCCAAAGTCCTCTCCTGGACCCACTAAGAGATTACGGTAGAAGCCCTGCGTGTTCCTCTTCAGCCTCATGGAGTGGCATGTAAGCCAGCACTGGCAGACTAGCTGCCAGATCCCCAGGAAGGAAACTAGGAGTGTCCTGGCCCAAGCCCTCCACAGGCAGCCCTCCCTAGGCATCCACTGTCCTTGGCCTGCATATCACTCATGATGTCCTCAGCTTCAGCCTTGGACAGAAGGTGCTCCTTCTTCACACACTCTTTTGCCTCAGTTTAACCAACCTAAGAAATGGGACTATCTCACCTTGCTTGAGGCTCATCCCCAGGCTCTGGCCATAGTAGCTACTCTACCTACATCTAGGGCTTTTTTTATACTGATTTACTACACAATTGCACTCATCTCACAGGCTAGTAAAGTAATCCTTAAAATTATCCAAGCCAGGCTTCAGCAATATGTGAACCGTGAACTTCCAGATGTTCAAGCTAGTTTTAGAAAAGGCAGAGGAACCAGAGATCAAATTGCCAACATCCACTGGATCATCGAAAAAGCAAAAGAGTTCCAGAAAAACATCTATTTCTGCTTTATTGACTATGCCAAAGCCTTTGACTGTGTGCATCACAATAAACTGTGGAAAATTCTGAAAGAGATGGGAATACCAGACCACCTGATCTGCCTCTTGAGAAACCTGTATGCAGGTCAGGAAGCAACAGTTAGAACTGGACGTAGAACAACAAACTGGTTCCAAATAGGAAAAGGAGAATGTCAAGGCTGTATATTGTCACCCTGCTTATTTAACTTCTATGCAGAGTACATCATGAGAAATGCTGGGCTGGAGGAATCCCGGGAGAAATGTCAATAACCTCAGATATGCAGATGACACCACCCTTATGGCAGAAAGTGAAGAAAAACTAAAGAGCCTCTTGATGAAAGTGAAAGAAGAGAGTGAAAAAGTTGGCTTAAAGCTCAACATTCAGAAAATGAAGATTATGACATCTGGTCCCATCACTTCATGGCAAATAGATGGGGAAACAGTGGAAACAGTGTCAGACTTTATTTGGGGGGGCTCCAAAATCACTGCAGATGGTGACTGCAGCCAGGAAATTAAAAGACACTTACTCCTTGGAAAGTTATGACCAACCTAGACAGCATATGCAAAAGCAGAGACATTACTTTGCCAACAAAGGTCCATCTAGTCAAGGCTATGGTTTTTCCAGTGGTCATGTATGGATGTGAGAGTTGGACTAGAAAGAAAGCTGAGAGCTGAAGAATTGATACTTGAACTGTGGTATTGGAGAAGACTCTTGAGAGTCCCTTGGACTGCAAGGAGATCCAACCAGTCCATCCTAAAGGAGATCAATCCTGGGTGTTCATTGGAAGGACTGATGTTGAAGCTGAAACTCCAATACTTTGGCCACCTAATGCGAAGAGCTGACTCATTTGAAAAGACCCTGATGATGGGAAAGATTGAGGGCAGGAGGAGAAGGGGACAACAAAGGATGAGATGGTTGGATGGCATCACTGATCGATGGACATGGGTTTGGGTGGACTCTGGGCATTGGTGATGGACAGACAGGGAGGCCCGGCGTGCTGTGGTTGATGGTGTTGCAAAGAGTCAGAACTACAGTTCATGGAGTCTCAGAGAGTCACATAAGACTTAGTGACTAAACAACAACAACCTAGATTGTCTATACAATTCAATGACATGGATAGATGGAAATACAGGTAAAACACTTAAGGAAGTAAAAGTTTCATCCTTATGCTCAGTCATGTCTGCCTCTGAGACCCCATGGACTATAGCTTGCCAGGCTTATCTGTCCATGGACTTTTCCAGGCAAGAAATACTGCAGTGGGTTGCCATTTCCTACTCCAGGGGATCTTCCCAATCCAGGGATCAAACCTGAGTCTCCTGCATTGGCAGAGAGGTTCTTTACTACTGATCCACCAGGGAAGCCCTGTAAAAGTTTATGAACAGGAAATAAGCAGGGCAACTTCTCTTAATTAAAGCCAGGTTCAAATTTCTAACAACTTTCATGTTTCATTTTAATCCGATCACCTTTAAATTGCCACTGCCAAAAAAGTTAAATGTTAAACTAGAAGGAAAAAATGAAAAAAGGCACAAAAATAAATATAAAAGGGAAGAAAAAAATTCTTATTGTCACTGATATGTTGTCCATCAGAAAAGGACAAAAGTACCCTAACTTCTTATAGATAGATAAATTGGTTAGTCCTACAATCATGAATTGAGATCTTTATTCAATATATTTATTAGAGAAAAAACCACAGATACAATTAATTGATTCGCCAATAGTGGCCCTCAATTTATGGACATCTGCACACTTTCTTGGTGAATCTGTGGTCAGTCTTTCTGGAATATAGACAAAAGGCACAGTGAAACTTTGATAAAGTCCCATCAATTCTTTTGGAAAGTTCTTGTAGTCATTCAACAGCTACTTATGAAGTGTATCGGATAGTTTCCTAGGCACTGGAGCTCCATAAGTACAAGTCAGATAAACAGATCTGCTCGTATGGTGTGCGAAAAAGACAATAAACAACATAAGAAGCAACTGTTACACTAAGCTAGAAAGTGGCAAGACTTTTCTCCACAGACTGTTCTCCATGGAGAACAGCAATCTCGCGCTGACCACTTCTTGTGCACCAGACTTTGCATACATATCACCAAGAAGGCAGTACTGACATCTCTTCTGGAGGAGAAAACTTAGGCTCAGGAAAATGAAGAAACTTGCTAAAATTCATACAAATGGGAAGTTGATTCACAAGCCAAGATTTAAAGGCCCATCTCAATAATATAGTGTGTTTGTGTAATCATTACACTGTTAAATTCTTGGGAATTCCTAAAGAGAACTCACTAACCATCTGAACAGGAAAACCAGGTTCCAGGCCTACTGCAGTCTGGATAAGAGATGAACACAAGGGAACCAGACATCAGATGACCCAATGGTCCTCAATATCCCAAATACTCAGGCTCCTCCTTGCTATCTCCTTGGTATCTGCAACATCCAAATTCTACTTGCTTTTCATTTTTACAGAAAATAGCATAAAAGAGACTGCCTTTAAAAGCAGACTGCCTTATCTATCCTCACCAAAACACAGGAGGAATCAAGATGCCCCTTAGTAGGCGACTGGATAAATAAACCAACATCCATCCAGACAGTGAAATGTAATTCAGGACTAACAGGAAATGAGTTAACAAACCAAAAAGACTCAGAAGAACCTTAAATATGTATTTAAATGCCTCTCCCATAAGTGAAAGAATCTACTTTGCAAAGGCTACATTCCGTATGAGTCGCACTATATGAAAGTGTGAAAGTGGTTAAACTGTGGAGACAGAGAGCAGATCCGTGGATGGCAGGCGTTAAGCAGGAGGGGAGGATAAACAAAGGTGCACAGAGGATTTGTTAAGGCAGAGTAACTACTCCACATGCTATGTCAATGATGGATACACACCATTACACATTTGCCCCAGCCCATAGAAAGTAAACCAAGAGTGAACCCTAACACATAAACTGTGGACTTCAGGCATTCACGATGCATTAAGGTAGGTTCACAGGTGTAACAAGCGTACCCCTCTGGTGGGGAATGTCGATGGCAGGGGAGGTTGTAGGTGTGTAGCGGGGTGAGGGAATAGACGACAAATTGCTGTGCTTTCCCTGTAATTCTGCTGTTCACCCAAAACGGCTTGAATATAAAGTCTATGTATAAATATATCTGGGCTTCCCTTGTGGCTCAGCTAGTGAAGTATCCGCCTGCAATATGGGAGACCTGGGTTCTATCCCTGGGTTGGGAAGATCCCCTGGAGAAGGGAAAGGCTACCCACTCCAGTATTCTGGCCTGGAGACTTCCATGGACTGTATAGACCATGGGGTCACAAAGAGTTGGGCATGACTGAGCGACTTTCACATAAATATATCTATATATAATATATATATATGCTTGTGTGCCAAGTCACTTCAGTCATGTCCAACTCTTTGTGACCCTACGGACCACTCCTCTGCCCATGGGATTCTCTAGGAAGAATACGGGAATAGATTTCCATGCCCTCCTCCACGGAATCTGCATCTCTGGGGTCTCTGGCATTGGGAGGGGAGTTCTTTACCACTAGCACCCCTGGGGAGGCCCATGAATACAGGCTTCCCTGGTGCCTCAGCAGTAAAGAATCTGCCTGCTATCCAGGAGCCACAGGAGACATGGGTTTTGATCCCTGAGTCAGGCAGATCCCCTGGAAGAGGGCATGGCAACCCACTCCAGTATTCTTGCCTGGATGGAGAATTCCATGTACAGAGGAACCTGGTGGGCTACAGTCCATGGAGTAGTAAACAGTCGGACACAATTGAAGTGACTTAGCTCTCACACACATGTGTATAAATATATCTATATATAAAACGTGTACACATATAGCAAACGTTAAGAGGCATACTGTCATCACCACTATTAACATTTATTCAAAAAATTTACCATTTTTCAAAACAGCTTCCTCTGCCTTACCCACATGTATGTGCCCCATTTGATTATTGCAAGATACTTCTAGAATGATGCCGTGGTAACACTGATAATTAATTATGAACATAGTAATTTCTGTGGGGAGAATGTCTGTTTATAAAACAGAACTGAAAGCCTCAGAACAAGGGAGCAAGAAGAGAAAAATCTCATTAGGCCTGACAGTGCTTGATAGTGGGATTAACGTTACTTTCCTCCCAACTACGAATGTGTCAAGTTAAGTCCACATCGTTGTATTTCTCAGAAATGTGCGCTAAGTCCTTGCAAGGCCCTCTTCCCATGCCACCATGTCCGTAACTCCTAGGAAACAAAGATGAAAAATGGAACCGGATGATGTCTTGGATGCAACGTCAGCAAAAGGCCAGCTCCTCGTGAAGTGACAGGCACGCCAGCAGCAGCTCAGCACTGACCTTTAGAGAAATGAACATTTGCTAGCAGCGAACCAACAAATTCTCCGATCTTATCTCTCAGTGCACTGAGGTTCAATGTAACAGATGTAGGGTCAACACAAATTTGGAATTAGCATCTGTTTCTGGTGTGTGCTAAATATTCTGCCTATTTTTAGTTAAAGTTTAAAAATACATTTTTATAGAGACACAGACATAGAGAATAAATGTATAGATACCAAGACGAGAGAGGGTAGACTAGGAGATTGGGATTAACATATATACACTATTGATACTATGTATAAAATATTAATAGATGATGAAATGACTCATTTGAAAAGACCCTGATGCTGGGAAAGATTGAAGGCGGAAGGAGAAGGGGAAGACAGAGGGTGAGATGGTTGGATGGCATCACCGACTCAACGGATATGAGGGTGAGTAAACTCCAGGAGTTGGTGATGGACAGGGAGGCCTGGCGTGCTGCAGTCCATGGGGTCGCAAAGAGTCGGACACGACTGAGCGACTGAACTGAACTGAACTAAACGAGGACCTACTGTATAGCAGAGGGAATTTTGCTCAATATTCTGTGGTGATCTAAAAAGGAATGAAATCCAAAAAAGAGGGGATATATGTATACATATAGCTGATTCAGTCTGCTGTACAGCCAAAACTAACACACCACTGTAAAACAACAATACATCAATAAAAAAGAAAAACTGTACATTTTTTTAATGAGTGGATCATGCTCTTGTTTGAATCTGTACTTACAAATGTCCTCCACAAAGACTGAATTTAACTATCCTTCTTTTAATAAAACCAAATTAAATCAACAACAATACACAGAGCTCCTTCCTTTTCCATAATCGCCCAAGTCTTATAGGAATAATAATAAAAAAAAAAATGTAAAGGATAGTCCCTGACCTCAAAGTGCTTACTCATGGAGGCTGAGAAAGAGACCAAAGGATATCAAGAAGTTAATCTTGTCACTCTCAGACTCAAGACAACTATAGAAATAGAACTTCAAGGCAGTACTTATATATAATATTCACTCTAAAACTGGCAAGGTATATAACAAAAGCTGTGTACTTTCATGTACAGTCTTCCTGCTTCCCAAGTAAGTTGCCAAAGCCTGGACTCGATCAGAACAGAATGGATGCGGCAGACACACTGCTTCAGTGCTTCTCCAACTGGCCTGCTCATCACGCTCCCCTGAGAAGCTTTCTCATCACCCTGCTCCATGCCTCAGGCCTCTGATTTTCTCTGATTACTAGGTCTCTCATGAGTCAGCTTCCACCAATTCCCCTTCTCTGCTGGCCTCCACCAACCCAATATTTGCATAACATTTTAGAGTTTGCAAACTTTCTTAAACCTCCCTAGGCACTGTGCAAGATCTATTTCCTGAACAAGTATTTTGTCCTAGAGACTGGTAAATATGAGTTGCATCAGCTCATATACAAAAACTCATGCTTCCCAAAGTATCTACTTAAAATATTCCCATTCTAAGAAATAATAATAAATGCTCCTTTAGGCAGTTTTTACCTTAAAAACTCTTGCGAACTGACTATATATATAAAAATATTCATTCTGAAGTGAAAATTAGGAATTTCAGGAAAATAACAATATTTGTACTTATGTGCATATGAAAACCCTTCAGTCGTGTCTGACTCTTTGTGACCCCAAGGACTATAGCCTGTCAACTCCTCTGCCCATGGAAGTCTCCAGGCCAGAATACTGGAGTGGGTAACTTCCCTTCTCCAGGGGATCTTCCCAACCCAGGGATCGAATCCAGGTCTCCCGTATTGCAGGCAGATTCTTTATCATCTGAGCCAGCAGGGAAGCATGCTGCTGCTGCTGCTGCTGCTGCTAAGTCACTTCAGTCATGTCCAACTCTGTGCGACCCCATAGATGGCAGCCCACCAGGCTCCCTCGTCCCTGGGATTCTCCAGGCAAGAACAATGGAGTGGGTTGCCATTTCCTTCTCCATGAACCTACTTCAAAATCAAAGCTGTTCTAGAATACTTCAAAGTGCTGAAATTCTTTCTCATTTCCTTTGAGACTGTCATTATTTCAGGTAAAGCAAAAATTTGTGTTCCTTCTGAACTATGGGGCTGCAACACCTTTGGTCCTATCCAGTACACTGGGGTCACGATGACATAATTAATTACCCAGTGGCAGTGATTAAAACGCCATCACTAGGAATGAGCAGGCAGGCATGTTCACGGAGAGGGTCTCTCAATAACAGCTTCACCCAAGAGCAAACACTAGCATTCTCCATGAAACTGTCTCACAAGACAGCAAGTCAATGAGCCAAAGCTAGAAATATTCCGGGTGGGAGAAGCTGACACCTACGGACTCCTCTACTGCCCTGACTTTTACAATTTCCCAAAACAAGAAGTCTCACTCTTCCTTCACCTGCAGTAAAGACCATGTCTAGAAATAGAATCTGTGTGTTCCACCATTCAATATGCACTTAATGATTCCCTACTAAGTGTCTGTCCTAGTAGCAAATGCTGGAATATAACAAGGGGACTAGACTGAGCTCACAGTGAAAAAGTTGACATGGTTGAGCAGCAAGCCCATCAATGTCACTTCCAGGATGGGACACCTAAACAGGGAGCCTGTATAAGGCTGAGGAGAGGCCCAGTGGGCATCCTCAGGCAGGATAGTCAAAGGATATTCATCTTTTTTTTTTTTTTAGCAGTTCTTGGCAAACTAGTATTTTGACATTTAAAAATGGGCAGTAAATGATAGTAAATACATCAGTCTCTCTGAGTGTTACTCTCCATTCTTCCAGTTTGGCAATCTATCTTTCTTTCCTAAGCTACTTAGAAGAACTAGGAAGTAACCTTTGAAGGTAATTTTCTTTATATTTCTGTATGTATCTCTGCTCTTCAATATAATGCACAGAAGATATGTGATTTGTTACTTGAAGACTCAAATGGAATCATTGTTTCTGATTTTAAAATTTCCAACATGCCAGTTCAAAAGCGACAGTATAAATTCAAGCTACAAAGGTTCTTCTGAGGATTTACTGACAGTTTTACCTGCCTGAGACTCAATCCTCAGGGTAAAAGTAGGACACGCGTGTACACTGTAAAGTGCAGAAGAAAAGTATCTCATTAGTTAAAGGAAAGCATTCAGTCATCATTCTGCTTACATCACATCAGTGGAGGAGGGCATGGCAGCCCACCCCAGTATTCTTGCCTGGAGAATCCTATGGACAGAGGAGCCTGGTGGGCTACAGCCCATGGGGTCACACAGAGTTGGGCACAACTTATCAATGCAACAACAACAAAATAACTGCTCCCATCAGGACCATGGCTGTGCGCTCATCTGCAGAAGCTCCAGTGGGGGTGGGGGCAGGGGGGGTGCCTTTCCTAGGTTGGGGTGAGCCTGCTGGCACCTCCTTCACACCCGATAGACACCTCTTCCCTATCACCACTAGGGTCAGAAGACTAGCAGTCTTATTACCTCTCTCAATGCACGTGTGGGACCATCTGACGTCACCAGTATGGGACCACTTTTAAAAGAAGCAAAACCTAGCTATTGAAATCTGAAGCATATGCTATCTCGAGTCAATACAACAATCTCCCCACCAGTTGCTGTTCTTCAGTTATCCGACTCTGTGCAACCCCATGGTCCTGTCCTGTCCTTCACTATCTTCCAGAGTTTCCTCCTTGCCAGTAGTCAACCCAAATCACTGTCCTGAGGTGATTGGTAACCAGCCTGAAGAAGGCTGAATTCTTCGAACGTCTTTAATTCTTCACTTTTTTTTAAGTATGTGCGTGCATGCATGCCTGCTAAGTTGCTTCAGTCGTGTCTGACTCTTTGCGACCCTAGAGAAGGGATCCCACCAGCCTCCTCTTTCTATGGGATTCTCCAGGCAAGAATACTGGAGTGGGTTGCCATTCCCTTCTCCAGAGGATCTTCCCAACCCCGAGATCCAACCCCAGTCTGTCTCCTGCATTGCCAGGCAGGTTCTTTACCACAATCACCACCAGAGAAGCCCCCTTTTAAAGTATTCATTTTCCTAATTTGCAGATGAGTCCCTGAGAATATTTTTAAAGCCAAAAAAGCCCATGCACACTCTGCTACCAGTTACCAGGAAGGACAATATTCTGAGCAGCCTATCTGAGATAATCACTGCTCATTTATGTTTTAATATGCATGAATAAAAAGGCCCTAAAATAGCCTGGCGCATGAATCCAATATTTGTCTTTTAAATTAGTTAATCTGGTATGGGCTTCCAAATGCAACGCTTTATTAAAAAGAACATTGCATGATACCATTTTTCTTTCTCCTTTTAGCTTCTTGTATTAGGGACTCACAGGGACATGGTATTTCTCTCTGAAACATTTGGAACTGGTCAGTCAGGATATGGAGACAATCAGCATTCACACTTAATGGAAAATGGTGAGTTCCTAATGGGAATTGACCAGTGGATATTTAACGCCAGTTGCCACCGCAGGAGACGCAGGTTCAGTCCCTAGGCCAGGAAGATCCTCTGGAGAAGTAGATGACTGTCTACTCCGGTGTTCTTGCCTGGAGAATCCCACGGAGAGAGAAGCCAGGCGGGGTACAGTCCATGACATCGAAACTCAGACAGGACTGCGTGACTAACAACCATCTCTCAAGAAAAGCACCATCATTGTTCATATTGAAACGGAGCAGGACCCTATGGCCCTTGACCCCTCCCTTCCTGTCCTCTGCCTGCCTTCTGTCTGCAGAAAACTGAAGTCAAAGCATAAGTTCAATCACAGAAGTGAGAAATGTGGAAACAGAGGGAAACTGTCAAAGAAGACCAAATAATAATAATGCAGTCATTAAGCACAGTCAAGGGCCTTTAGTTCTTTCTCAAGGGCTACAGATAATATTCTGAGCTCTGTCCTGGGAGCTGTCTTACAGATACCAAAACACCAGGTGGAAAAGTTAACTACATGATGACCAGACAGTACCCAGGACAATTCAGAGAACTGGCCACAAAGAAACGGGGACAAATGGACCCTGGAACTGAAGATGAACTGTAATCAAGATGACACTGGTCAGACCACTGATGACCAAGTGAAGATGACTGTTGGAGACGTCAATGCTACTTCTGTATGGCGCCCCACCATCACCACCAGCACCTTTGTCTATAAGAGCTACTCTGATGGCAAATGTCTGAAGGGAGGTTACCAATAAAGACGGGGTCTGCCAATATCCAGCCAGCACTTCCAGAAAGGAGGCATCTGAGCGCTACAGGCATGGTTCAGATTCACACAGGAAATATAAATTCTTGCCCTCACTTCATCAAAGAAGAATATGAGAAGTCAGGGTTTTGATCCGAGTCCCACAGGAAGCAAGTGCTAACAATAGGATGGTCTCTGTGAAGCCGCTGCCCCTCACCACTGGGTTGACTTGCCTTACTTACTTGTGTGTGTCATTCATTTGGTGATGTCTGATTCTTTGTGAGCCCACGGCCTGTAATCCATCAGGCTCCTCTGTCCATGGAATTCTCCCAGACAAGAATACTGGCGTGGGCTGCCATTTCCTACTCCAGGGGATCTTCCCAACCCAGGGATGGAACCTGGGACTCCTGTATTACAGGCAGACTCTACATTCTGAGTCACCAGGGAAGCCCTTTTGCCTTCATTGATTTCTTGCTGAAACTGTCTGTTTCCCATATCATCCCACTTTCCCATCACACGGTGGCCTCTTGTTTGTCTCCTGGCTGGTGTTCAGAAACAGAGACACCACTCAATTCTGTGTGTGGACCACTGGGATGTGACGGAGGCAGAGCTGGGTACAGTGATGGACACAAAGCCACCATCCCAAGTTAACTGCACAGAGGCCAAGGGAACCCTCCCCCGCTACCCCGGCCCAGCACAGTTCATCTAACCCTGTAAATCACTTGCAAGTTAATACAATTTAGACTCCAAACGAAAATAGCCTGTAATATTCAATGAAAGAGTGAAATGTTAGTCACTCAGTCGTATCCAACTCTTCATGACCCCATGGATGCTCCATGGACTGTCCCTCTGTCCATGGAATTCTCCAAGCAAGAACAGTGCAGTAAGTGGCCATTCCCTTCTCCTGGACATTTTCCCGACCCAGGGATCGAACCTGGGTCTCCTGCATTGCAGGCAGATTCTCTACCATCTGAGCCACTAGGTAAGCCAATGAACCATCCCTTTCTTCTCAATATTCAATGAGCCATCCCTTTCTTCTCCTCACCTGAACAGTAACAGCTATCTTTAAATTACTGAGTAATTGAAGATTATTCCCACACCCTTCGTATGTTTCCATTGCCTAAAAACACTTTTCTATCAAAATTACCAAAAACTTCTGTAGCTAAGATAGTTTGTTACTGTTGTTGTTCAGTTACTAAGTCATGTCCAACTCTTTGTGACCCCTTGAACTGCAGCATGCCAGGCTTCCCTGTCCTTTACTATCTCCCAGAGTTTGTGCAAACTCATGTCCATTGAGTTGATGATGCCATCTAACCATCTCATCCTCTGTTGCCCCTCTTCTCCTCCTGACTTTAATCTTTCCCAGCATCAGGGTCTTTTCCAGTGAGTCAGTTCTTCACATCAGGTGGTCAAAGTATTGGAGCTTCAACTTCAGCATCAGTCCTTCCAGTGTATATTCAGGATTCTATTCCTTTAGGATTGATCAGTTTGATCTCCTTGCTGTCCAAGGGACTCTCAAGAGTCTTCTCCAGCACCACAGTTTGAAAGCATCAATTCTTCAGTGCTCAGCCTTCTTTGTGGTCCAACTCTCACAGCCATACATGACTACTAGAAAAGCTGCATAGCTTTGATTATCCAGAATTGGGGAGAACCATTTCTCACATTCTGCTATCATCAGAGAGTCATGGTCACCTTACATGTGTGATGGGCTATCATGGGTTCCTTGGCCAACTCTTCACTCAGGACAAGAAAGAAGCTGGCCAAAGATGAAGGATGCTGTCCCAGGATGCTCCTGGCTCCTCCCAGTCATCCTTCCTGATCTGCTCAAGTTCAAGTGTGTTTTCAACAGGTGTGTTCCAGGAGGCAGACATGTCACTAAGCTCTAGCAAAGGATTTCTTTTCCACTGGGTGAGAGAGTTAAGGAGATGAGGGAGGCAGGAAGTGAAAGCAACAGGCACTCCAGAGCTGGGCAGGTCAGCAGCTCTCTCTGGCTCCATGTCTCAGGAACTAAGGTGAACACCAGTATCTTCCCTGTTCTCATGGCAGCCTGAGAAGCCAGGCATCAGCCGTGAAGCCTGAGAGTCCTGGACACTGGGTAGCTACAGGTTGGTTGGCCTCTGCACTCCCATATTTGTTTGTTTGTTTATATGTATGCATATAGGTTGGATGATCTTTCACCCAGATTGGCCTTTCCGCAATAGAGAAGGGGTCCAGAATGAGGCAGAAGTTTGCAGGGAAAAGGGTGAGGAAGGAAGCTTTGGCTGCTTGAGGACCAAGTTCCTATTCTAACAACAAATATGTCCCTGCTTCAGATGGAAGTGAGGAGTTCAGTTGAGTCACTCAGTCGTGTCCGACTCTTTGCGACCCCATGAATTGCAGCATGCCAGGCTTCCCTGTCCATCACCAACTCCCGGAGTTCACTCAAACTCACGTCCATCCAGTCAATGATGCCATCCAGCCATATCATCCTCTGTCATCCCCTTCTCCTCCTGTCCCCAATCCCTCCCAGCATCAGAGTCTTTTCCAATGAGTCAACTCTTCACATGAGGTGGCCAAAGTACTGGACTTTCAGCTTTAGCATCATTCCTTCCAAAGAAATCTCAGGGCTGATCTCCTTCAGAATGGACTGGTTAGATCTCCTTGCAGTCCAAGGGACTCTCAAGAGTCTTCTCCATACCACAGTTCAAAAGCATCAATTCTTCAGCACTCAGCCTTCTTCACAGTCCAACTCTCACATCCATATATGACCACTGGAAAAACCATAGCCTTGACTAGACGGACCTTTGTTGGCAAAGTAATGTCTCTGCTTTTGAATATGCTATCTAGGTTGGTCATAACTTTCCTTCCAAGGCATAAGTGTCTTTTAATTTCATGGCTGCAATCACCATCTGCAGTGATTCTGGAGCCCAAAAAATAAAGGCTGACACTGCTTCCACTGTTAGGAGAGGAAATGAAGTGAGGGTAGGACAGAAGATGGCGACTAAGCTGGGACTGGGCACCGGGGCAGGAAGCACTCCTGTACCTGGCCTTGGGCTTGGCTTCGGCTTCTGTCCTTTCATTTCCCTCTGAAACCTGTCAGATGGGAAATGCTCAGAAAGAGGTTTCAGGTGTTCCCAAGCTCTCTGCTGTCAATCAAGGAACCTTACAACACTTAATGCAAAATTACCCCCAATGAAACGTCTTATCCATTCATCCAGAACTGAGGAATCATTTCCTGAAATTGGGTTCAATCACTACCCACAGAGTAGAAATTCAGAGCCCACACTCAAAGATGCATGTGTGTGTATGAGCATGTGTTAGTCACTCTTTCATGTCCAAATCTTTGTGGCCCCATGGACTGTAGTCTGCCAGGCTCCTCTGTCCATGGGATTTTTCCAGGCAAGAATACTGGAGTGGGTTGCCATTCCCTTCTCCAGGGGATCTGCCTGACCCAGGGGTTGAATTGGGGTCTCCCAATTCTACACTGTAGACAGGTCTTTACCATCTGAGCCACCAGGGAAGCCCTCAAAGATGCATTTGTTACCTATATTCAAAAGAGAGTTTCTAGAATCACAGCACAATTACAACAATCCAGCTGAGAGCATCATTATCATAAATAAACATGCAAGGTCTAAAATATAGCAATGCCACCAGAAAGGAAAATGACTTTCAGTTCACCCTCCACCCAGCTCTTTGGAGAAAATTACACCGAACTCTGTCATATTTTATTTTAGTTCAGAAATAAATTTTAAAAACTGTAAAACAAATTTCTGGAAGCTATGACATTGTTTTAAAAGGCAGAGTCGCAGTTATTCTTCAACCCACTCAGACTCCTGGGTGGATTCTAACACAAAAGGCATTTTGTCACAGAGGCAGGGCCATTAGGGAGATGAGGAGTCCATAGTTTCTCAGCCCACAATATGGCACCAGGGAGCAAAGTAGCATGTAAATTAGACAAGCCTCAGATCACAAAATCTTCAACAGGCATTCTCTGTAGCTGCTCAGTTCCCACGGGTATGCCATCCAAGTATGACAAGAACCAACTCTGACCCAAAAAACACATCATGCCTGGGGTCATTATGACTCAAGACTAGAACATAATACAAAAGGCAAGGTTCAGCATGGTTGGAACTGGGCTGGGTGTAGTGTAGTTCACGTATATTTTTGTTCTGTATTTGTTTTGTGTATACAATTAACAGTTACAGAATTCGCTCTATCAAACAGATGTATTAGTTACTGCAAGCTAAAGGAATGTAATGACAAGATATGTGTGCAGCAATTATGCTAATACCACAACCCAATGAGTAAACATGAAGCAGCGGGTGTAAGTACAAGCACAGAAAGGTCCCACTGGCTCCCAAGGGTGCAAGGATGCTGGTGTTTCTGTGGTGCCACCTGCTGGAGCCAGGAAGGTGGGAACATTGATCATCAAAAAGGATGGCTGCCCCCTATCTGTGCCCACCACCACCAGGAGACTTCACAGGAATACCAAGCATTACTACTCCTAAAACTTCACAAAACTTTATGGAGCAATCAGAAAACTGATTTTAAGGAAAAACTTCAACTAGTTTATGGCGGTTTCTTTATTCTCTTTCTATCCCCACCTGAGTTAATTTTCCCATATTTTAAAAAAGCCAACAAATGCCAGAAGGAATGAATGAAAAGAATGGATGTATTTGGCAATGAATGCACTGCAAAAATCACAGGAATTAAACCATTAGTAATGGCACAAAGAAAGCTTGCCTATGGAACAGGAAGAATGCCTCATTGATCTAATTATCTGGATATATGTTTTCTTCTTCCCCCATTAAACTGCAAGCTATTGAAGTCAGAGAAACACCCGCTATGTCTCTGAATATTAGTTAATGCCTTACATACAGTTGTTGCTGATATTTAGCCACTAAGTTGTGTCCAACCCTTTTGTGACCCCATGGACTATAGCCTGCCATGCTCCTCAGTCCATGGCATTTTCCAAGTAAGTATTACTGGAGTGGGTTGCCATTTCTTCCCCCAGGGGGTCTTCATGACCCCGGGATTGAACCCCCATCTCCTTTGGCTCCTATATTGGCAGGTGGATTCTTTACCAGTCAGCCACCTGGGAAACCCTTATATACGTTAGGCTCTCTAAATAATGGACTGATGTATTTTCTCACAGTCCAGAGATGACACTTTAATTCTTCAGTATTTTAGTCTTCTGTTATCACTAAGGATAAGGGAACTACAGCCATGGAAGATAAATAACAAAACCACAGTCATCAATATACAAAAATCACTCAAGTATCTCAACCTGGTTATGTATCATCAACTTCCACCCACTAATAACAAAAACCAAAGTCTAAAATCCAGGGTACAGAGGCTCTTCTATCTCACAGGAAGGTGACAAGAAGAAACAGAGATCAGAAAGTGTAGGAAAGTTAGGGGAAAAAAGGGTGAAATCAGTGCTGTCCTGAAAAAGAAAAGCTCTATTTTACAGGAATAGGAATATAAGTCAATAGAAAACAATCAGGAGAAAATATATGTGATGTGAAGCTCCATTAGCCGGCATCCATCTGTTACTCATATTTTAATATCTTGTGTATCACCCTACAGCACAACATATGCAATTAAGGAAGAATTCCAAAGCCATTGTTTTTGAGTAAGCTGTTGTCAACAGGCAGACCACACAGAGCCCGATGCAAATCACTGAGTCAATTCAGCACCAGTTGACAAAGTTTTGATTAATCCTCCAGTCTGTCTTGTGTTATTATCATGCATTATTAAACACAACACATGCTTCAGACTCCATCCTTCTTAAAGTCGTCATATACCCATCCTGACAGTGGGTAGCTGTCATCCCCATGAGGCCTCAGAAGTGATCATCTTTCCCAGTGACAAGAAAACGTCTGTGCCTTAGACACACGTGCAGAGCTACATGGCAAAACTCTAAACCTTCAAAGGTTTTAATCACGCCAGCACTTGATGTGTGTGTGCATTCTAATCAAAGCTTGCCTCGTTACCCTACTCAGAACACTCCTTTCCTCCCGATTGGTCCAGATATCATCCCTACCCCTCCAGGACTGTGTTGAACTCATCCAAGCGGATGGAGGGAAAACGCCACACAGAGATGCCGTGAGAGTGGAATGCCAGAGAAAATCCAGGACACCCAATTAAAGTTGCATTTCAGATAAGTAACAAACAACATCTTGTTAGTATAACTATAGGGTTGGCCAAAAAGTTTGTTTAGGTTTCCAAACACAAAACCGCTTGAATGAATGAATGAATGTCTATATTTATGTGTGTCTGTGTGTTTTCATTGGAAGGACTGATGCTGAAGCTGAAGTTCCAGTACTTTGGCCACCTGATGTGATGAGTCAATTCATTGGAAAAGACCCTGATGCTGGGAAATACTGAAGGCAGGAGAAGCGGGTGAGAGAGGATGAGATGGTTGGATGGCATCACTGACTCAATGGACATGAGTTTGAGCAAGCTCTGGGAGATGGTGATGGACAGGGAAGCCTGGTGTGCTGCAGTCCATGGGGTTGCAGAGAGTCAGACATGACTGAGTGACTGACAACAACAACAAATGTATATATACTTAATACAGCCTTTTATACACACACATACTCACACAGGCACATATGCATATTTCAATTGTCTTTAGAGTAAAAGATAGGCGATCAGCAATCTAGGTTCTGACAGAAAAACCTGAACAAACATTTTGGTCAACCCAATAGATCCCATGCAACACTTGGGATATACTAACACTAAAATATTTGCTAACTCAGGCAGTCCTGCTTATGTAACTCCAGACTGTGGTCTGTGCCTGGCCCCATCCACGCTATCTGTTTCAGAAGAGGGAAATCTTGGCAGATCTAGTTTCCCCCTTATGCATCTCTCCGTGACTTCTTAGAGCCTGCCAACACATCCCTTCTAAGCTGGGCCTCTACTCCATAAGACTACTTCATCAATATCTTCAGAAGCTAAACTGTTCATTAAAGATCAAGCTAAATTAATCCCCTAGTGAAAGAATTAACTATCCTTGTCTTTACGGAAAAAACCTAGACACTTATTTAATAGCCGCTCTGTGAAGCTGAAATCTCTTACCATGATTTTCTTTATATTTTAATGCTGTCATACAAAGACCATGGAAAAAATTAATTAGCAATGTTCTATGACAGCTTTTCTCCAATTAAAATACACTTGACTCACAAATACATTAGCAGTTTCGTATAACTGTGTCAAAAGGGTTGCTAACACAGTTTAATCTCTAACCTGCTGGAATCACAATACACCACAGAAATGAAAATCTACACACGTTTACACAGTGGTTCTCAACTTGAGCTGTGCTTTGGAATCACCTGGGGAGATTTTTTTAAGATGCTGCTGCCAGGGCCCCCAGAGATTTGGATTTAATTGGTGTGGGTGTGGTCTAGGCACCTAAATGTTTATAAAGAGCTCCCCAGGCCTCCAAAAAGATTAATAAATGATCACTTATATGCAAAAAAAGAAAAGAGCTCTCCAGACAATGGTAGGGCTTCCCAGGTGGTGCAGCTGGTAAAAAATCCACCTACAATGCAGGAAACCTGGGTTCGATCTCTGGATTGGAAAGATCCCCTGGAGAAGGGAAAGGCTACCCACTCCAGTATTCTAGCCTGGAGAAGTCCATGGACTATATAGTCCATGAGGTTGCAAAAAGTTGGATAGGACTGAGCAACTTTCACTTTCATTTTCACTTTAGCTGGCTCATCTGCCCTAAGTCAGGTTTACAGGAACACACAGCTGAATATTTCACAAACTGTTACAAAAGGAGAAACTTAAAAAGCTCTAGAGTCTACGTATAGAAAAGGCAACCTGTTCAATTTCTAGATGGTTTTGTAATAATTCCCATACATAAGATGGAACTCAGGTATGTGCATTTTTTCATGGCATAAGGACAATATTGAAAACAATCAAAGCTAGCACTGATGCTAAAACAAACACCTGATTGTGAGCCTTTTGCGCAAACTCACTCTCTACTCTTAGAAGAGGTACAAACTACTGTGTATAAGATATTGCACAACACAGGGAATGGATCCAATGTGTTATGACTATAAGTGAAATGTAGCCTTTAAAAGCATGAATCAATATATTATACACATGTAACATATAGGACATCGACTACACTTCAATTTAAAAATTTCTTAAAAATGTCATTTTTAGAATAAAAATGGCAATACGGCAGAGGCATCTGATGGGTCTGAGTTAAGAACTGTGGGAAAGAGCAAGTCTCTGGGTGCAGCTCGGATGGTTCTTCCTGGAGGGCAGAGTTTATTGCACTGTAGATGTTAACATGGACACCAGGAAACACTTCCATACCTAACTGGCATTTCCCCAAAAGCAGAAGTGACACCAGTGGTAAAGAATCTGCTTGCCAGTGCAGGAGATGCAAGAGACTGGGATTTGACCCCTGGGTCAGGAGGGTCCCCTGGAGGAGGAAGTGGCAGCTCACTCCAGTATTCTTGCCTGGGAAATCCCATGCACAGAGGAGCCTGGAGGGTTAGAATCCATGGAGTTGCAAAGAGGCAGACACGACTGAGTAAGCACTCATGCAAATAAAAGCAGACACACCCAGGCCTGTGCAACAGGGACCAACCAGTGCTTACACCTGAGGATTCATCCTCATCCATACACGTGCATGTCAGAGGCACCAGCTGGCCCAGGGTAAGAATGCCCGCTCTGCCTGCACATTCCTGAGCTCACATGATTGAAGGACCTGAGACAGCCATGTGACGTCCAAGCCGACAGAAGGGACAGCAAACCTCAAGCCAGAAATAGCAGAGAGCTGGCCTGGACTCCCTCCCTGCGGTTCACGACACATCCTGCGTCTCAAGCTTACAGAGTTTCCACGGGCTTCCTCGAGGGTCAGCCAGTCTCCTCCTGTGCCAGGAAACACGTGCTGAGCTTGTCACCTGGCACGATCCCAGTGACACCAGAGCCCCAGATCCTGGAGGGAGGCCCACCAGCACTGTGACCCCCAACTTCAAGGAGAGGAAAAAGCTGTCTCACAGCCATCAGGGACGAGCTGCCTGGGACAACAGAGACAACTCTGTCATGAAATACAGAGGGAATGTGGAGGAGAGAGAAGGGGAGACAGGGAGGCGAGCCTGGGGAGTGGACAGAGCTTGCTTCATTCTCTGATTTCCTGGACATTTTCCCAAAGGGACGCTGGAATCCTAAGCCCTGATTCAACCAGGATCGCAAAGTAGTTTTCTTCCAGAGAAGACATCTCCTTGATCATCTTGCACCGTGCTTTGCATACTGTATGTGTCCAAATAATGACAGTACAGAGAATGCATGCACCCCCGGAATAGAGCTGACAGTACAGGAAACAGAGCCTCTGGCCTCACCAGTGTTAAAACAAACAAAAAGAGATGAGGAAGAAAGAGAGTATTCAAAACATTTTTATAATCCCTTCCACCTGCAGGACTGTGTGTGTGCTCAGTCTTCTCCGACTCTTTGCAACCTCATGGACTGTAGCCCACCAGGCTCCTCTGTCCGTGGGATTCTCCAGGCAAGAAGCCTGGAGTGGGCTCCCATGCCCTCCTCCAGGGGATCTTCCCGACCCAGGATGGATCCCGCGTCTCTTCTGTCTCCTGCATCGGTAGGCGGTTCTATACCCCCTGCTGCATAGAGAAGCCCGGCAGCTACAGTCCATGGGGTCATGAAGAGTCGGACAGGACTGAGTGACTGAGCGAGAGTGTGTGCACACACACCCGACTCTTAAATGATGTTAACCGGTTACAGATTATGAACTGCAAATCTTCTCTATGTTAATGTTATTAATTCAAGTAAACACAAATGCTTATTTTTATAGTTTCTATTAAAAAAAAACATTAATTCTTTCAAATAGAGTCCTCATTTTACAAATGTTGGAGCACCTACTCCATGAAATGTCTTCCAGCCCCAGAGAGGCACAGGGAACAGGACAAAGTCCCCATTCTCACAGAAGGTGGATGCACACGAGGGAACAGAAAATAAGCATTTGCATCCATAGATACATGATGCAATGGCAGGTGCTGAAAAGTGCTAGAAAGGACAGAGTGTGAGGAGGGACAGACAGTGATGCTGGATAGAACCACAGAGGGAGCGGTCAGTGGAGCTGCCCCGGAGCAGCTGATACTGGGGCAGAACCCTTCCTGAAGGAAGGCAGGAGCCAGCATACCACCCGGCAGCTCAGGGATAAGGGTGTGCCTGTGGATGATCATGGGCACAAGAAAGAAAGTAGCCAATGAGGATAAAACAGGTCAAGGACCCGGCCATAGGAAGCTCTGTCATTGATGAGTCCTGAGCAGAGATGCCATGTGGCTACCGATGACATCAGGGGATTACGCCATGGTCCCAACTGAAGGCTGAGACTGACTTCCTTTTTCATCCTATCCTCACTTCTCAATCTGTCGCCTCCTCCAAAGGCTCAGACATTGCCCTCTGTTTTCATAAGGCTCCTGTGCTTGGTCTAGCAAACAGCCTGATGCCCAGCCATCTGCAGAATCCCAATAACTGCATTTTTGACAGAAATCAAAATTTACCACCCTGTCATTTCTCCTGACCAAATATTGCAACAAAATTCAGAATGCTGGAGAATTAAAAGCCTAATTTCACTTCATTATATATCTTCTGTCTTGGCAGAAATATGAAATAACTTGGAGAAAAAGAGTTCCGGAAACATCAAGGATGACTATAATAATGACTGAGCAATTTCTCATGGAGGGGACTCAGCATCGATGCGATGCCCAATTTCCTCCTTCTCTCCTGGTTCCAGCTCTCATCTTAATAGTTCACAGAAGGCACAAGCATCTTGATTTCAACAGACAGCCCATTTGGGCTTAGTTTACTCAATGAAGAAATCCATTTAGTAGAATTTTCTAATTATATTTCACATGTCTATGACTCAAACTTTCAAATTATGGCCTCACTTCATCAGTGATTTTCGCTAATTACTAGTGGGAGATCTCAGATACAGTTTCACTGTTGGGGGAACAAGAAATGGTCTGTAAAAAAAAGGTGACAGGCTCATCTTTCCCTTGGAGACAGGTCCACAGGTTGTCAGAACTTTCCACACGATGGAAGCAGTTAAGCCTACTCTAGTCTGTTTAACTCCCCTGAAGCACTGGGAGGACAGCTGCTTAATCTCCCTCTTCCAGAAGGTTAGAGCTGCCAGAAAGTCAGTGCCCACGCCCAGCTGATCCCAGCCCTTGAGGTCCGAAGACCAGGGAGGCAGAGACTTGGCCCATGGCCCGTGGCACCCAGCACATCTCCACTGGCATCTTTCCCCGAGAAGACCAGATTCCTAAAGCTAAGACTGTGATCCCTCTTCTAGCTGCAGCAAGAAGACACACTGCAGCCTCAGTAATGGGCAGCACATTATTTCTCCACTGTTTTTGACTTCCAGGTTTATAATTTCAGGGATCAGTGAAAAGAAGAGTCTCAAAGTGAGCAGTGAGAAGTGTATCCAGGTAGATAAACTGTCATGCAAGCAGCTCTTCTCCACATTCACCACAATCAGAGCCAGATGAAATTAACGCCCCCAAAGGCACCTTGGGCTACGGAGGTGGGTCTCAACCTCATGGGACAATTAATTAACACATCCACCAAGAATAATTTACATGACGGCTGCAGATAGATGAAAGCAGAGAAGGAACCAGATAATTCAGGCTTCCTTTTGGAATCATTTAAAGATTGATTCAGCATTAGACAGGGGCCAATTTAGTTGTAAAAGTTTAATTTTATATTAGCTGTAATGGGGACACTCTTAGCAGGTTACATGTATTAACTTCAAACCATTGGTTAGGAGCTGCTAAAATTATCTGACTTCTTGGTTTGTTCATGTCTCTGTTTAACTTCTATAAAATGTATTCATACATACTGAAGATTCTAAGTTCATTAAATAGAACTGATGCTTAACTCTCAAATTATTTTTTAACCTCATGTCAATATAAAAGGCCTTTTTTTTCAACTTTTGGTTTGGGCTGCAAAGAGCTATCATTGCTGCTGCTGCTGCTGCTGCTAAGTCACTTCAGTCATGTCTGACTCTGTGTGACCCCATAGACGGCAGCCCACCAGGCTCCCCCATCCCTGGGATTCTCCAGGCAAGAACACTGGAGTGGGTTAGAGCTATCATTAGACAATCTTATATAAAGTTCAGTTTTTGGAAACAAGACTGTGGAGGGTCGCATTTAAGAAAGGGGCAAAGGACAGACCCCGGGTCTTCAGGGGCGTCAGAACAAGGGATAAGAAGCTGACGGGGATGGGTAATCCCTGTGCAGCTTTGTTGAGTCCCTTATGAACTGAGAGTAAAGATGGTGAGTAGACATGGTGAGAGGGTGATGAAATCCAACACAGTGCTGAAAAGCCAAGGCCAACAGCCACCTGAAACAGATCCCAGGGGTGAGGTCTCAGAACACAACCAGCTTCAACCCCCAAGAGCACACTATGACCCTGAGGACCTGCCTCCCACCCACAAATCATCCCAAGACCACCACGTTTCTCACAGGGAGCCTGCCACCTCAACTTCTCTGAAGCACGAGCTTGTGCCAAAACAACCTTTAAAATTAACCAATTACAGAGAATTTGTTAAAAGCTGGCTACAAACAATAGCAGAATGAAATGGGTGTCCATTCCTCATAGAAAAACATCCACTCTCATTAGAAACAAGATGAAATTAGTGAGGTGGCAGAGGTATCACTTTACCAGAAATGAAATACTGATAGAAATTACGTGGTTACGCTCCATGACAATTAGATCTAATTATGTTTTATTGCCATAATAAAGGAGCACGTGTTCTGGAGAGGCTGAGTTTTTACCGTGGCCCCAGACCTGCAGATCTTTGCCTTCATTATCTGCAAGTCACTTTCAGGTTAAATTCATCCCAGAATATCTGGGGCAGATTTACATGTTAACTAGTTCCTTGGAGAGAAGGAGTGTGAGCAGTCTTGGAAAGAAAATGCCATCTGGCACAGTAGGACTTCTCGCTAACGGTTTATCTGGATGCCATCACCGTGTGTTTCCCACACATGCCTTAATCACCTTCTTCGGAATAAATCGGCTCTCTTGTCAAACTTGCTTTTCCCTGCCTTCTACACAAGGTTACACGTGGTTACAGAGGCTTATAACTTTGTTCAGGATGCACTCCTGAGGTCTTTCATTATTCCCTGAATTCCATATCTGATGCAATGTTAGTCACTCAGTCACGTCCGACACTTTGCAACCCCATGGACTATAGCCCTCCAGGTTCCTCTGTCCCTGGGATTCTCTAGGCAAGAATACTGGCCTGTCCATGGGATTCTCCAAGCAAGAATACTGGAGTGGTTAGCCATTACCTTTTCCAGGGGATCTTCCTGACCCAGGGATGGAACCTGTGTCTCTTGCATTGCAGGCAGATTCTTTATCATCTAAGCCACCAGGGAAACCCCTTTGATGCAATATGGTGCCTCAAAAGCCCATGACATAAATTCTCATTCATGCTTGGGGGGAAAGAAACAGACTGTGATAATTTCCATACAGTGACCCAGTCAGGACCCAGTTTCCACTCTAGACATGCCTACCGTGGAAAGCCGTTCTTCCAGCACAAAGGACAACCTGAGAAAGACAGCATGGGGAATTACATCCAGAACATGGTCCTAAGGCTCTAATAGCAACTGGAAAGAGATGAGTCACTGCAAGCAGGTGAGTCTTGAGAGCCAAAGATGGGAATTCTTTCCCCCACGCCCCCCACACACCATCCCAACAGCAACAGCTGATACAACTTTTCCAGTTGCTCACCTTGGAACGGAGTAGCCCTTCTTCTCAGGATCAAGCAGGAAACCAGCGTCATCTCCCATCATGAAGTTCCCTCTTCTCACCACATCCACCAGTCCCCGAATCCTGCACACTGAGCCTCCTGTATCCCAGCTAAATGGACCACTTCGCTCTCAAGCACTGTAACTTCTCTAAGAAACACCATCATTTTATTGGACATGAGCTAGTAAAGAGGCTCCCTGCTTCCAGTCTTCTCCTCCTCCAATCCGTCCTCCACGCTGCAAAACAGATGGCTTAGAGGACCTCACAGATGCATACCACTGACTGTGGGCCACATGCTGGCCAGACTCAACCACTTCCAGATCTTCAGCTGCTCCAAGCTTTCTCGCACCCCAAAGCTTTAACAGGGGCTCCCTCTGTCTTCTGCTGCTCCACCTAGATCCTCTCCCTCCCGCAGGTATCTGCACAAGGCTACTTTTTCAGGCCTTCCCTGGCACCCCTCCACTGCTAAAAACTCTAGAAGCTTCTCTATCTTCCCTTCAGTAATCCATCTTCCATTTCAATGCAGCTACTTGGCAACCTCCCATCCTCTTTGGCACAATGGCAGTTCTGCGAGGTTGCAGAGTCCTGTCTGTCTCGTCCATTACGGTGCCCTCGGTAGCTTTTAAAATGCAAGAGCCTAAAGGTAAGGAAAAGTGTAAAGTGAATTACAATGAAGGACATTATAGAAGTTCATGACAAAGTCTTACTGGCAACCCTAGAGGAGGCTTATCAGAACCCTATGGGTCCAGCAGGGAAAAACAACACTTGACGATGAAATCCATGCCTCTGAAAGAGAAGAGAGGCCCAGGAAGCTGCAACATTGACCCGTTCTGATCAAGCACAAGGTATTGGAGTAGACGGGCTTCCCAGGTGGTGCTAGTGGTAAAGAACCCTCTTACCAACGCAGGAGATGTAAGAGATGCCAGTTCGATTCCTGGGTCGGGAAGATCCCCTGGAGGAGGGCACAGCTACCCACTCCAATATTCATGCTTAGAGAATCCCATGGACAGAGGAGCCTGGCGGGCTACAGTCCATGGAATCACAGAGTCAGACAGGACTAAAGCAATTTAGCATATGCAAATGCACACCAGAGCAGGTACAAGGAGAAGCCCACCAGCGCTCTCCAGAGCTGTGTTACTAAAAGGAGAAGGCAGGTGATGACTGGCGGTGAGGACATGAGGAACAGAGTGAGGGGACAGGGCTTGAGAAACCCGCTTTTGCCTTCCATCCACGATGCACTAAGTAGCCATGGCCTAGCACTTAGTGGGCCCTCAACACCAACAGCAAAATGCTAGATGGAAGGATATTGGCTCCAGAGCCCCCAGGTACCCTACAGCACTGTGGTCTCAGCCCATCCGCATGGGTGTTATCATCTGCAGAAGTCTCAGAGTTTCATCTTAAAGCTCAGTTTCTGAGAAAAAATATGTGCAAACCAAGTCATCTCACTAGATAGTATCTCTTCAAATGATTCCTTCCTTCTCTTATAAAATATTTACACTGATTTGTTGTTTTCATTGTTTAGTCACTAAGTCATGTCCCAGTTTTTGTGACCCCATGGACTGCAGCACACCAGGCTCCTCTGTCCTCCACTATCTCCTAGAGTTTGCTCAAATTCATTCCATTGAGTCATGACATGACATGGCTGGATCATGATGCCATCCAACTGTCTCATCCTCTGCTATCCCCTTCTCATCCTGCCTTCAGTCTTTCCCAGCATCAGGATCTTTTCCAGTGAGTCATTCCTTCACATCAGGTGGCCAAAGTATTGGAGCTTCAGCTTCAGCATCAGCCCTTCCGATGAGTATTCAGGGTTGATTTCCTCTAGGATTGACTGGTTTGATCTCCTTGCAGTCGAAGGGATTCTCAAGAGTCTTCTCCATCACAATTTGAAAGCCTCAGTTCTTCAACTATCAGCCTTCTTTATGGTCTAACTCTCACATCTGTACATGACTACTGGAAAAATCATAGCTTTGACTAGATGAACCTTTGTCAGCAAAGTGATGTCTCTGCTTTTTAACACTGCTATCTATTTACTGAGTATCCATCATTTACCACTCACTCTTCTGGGAACTGGAGATATATTACTTAGTAAGACCAGGTGCCTTCAATCATGGACCTGACTGGAAAAGACAAGAGAAAACCAATATATAAGCTAAAGTATATGGTTTCAAATAGTGATACGAATGAGGAAGGGAACAAATGTACAGAAGAAGCAGTGGATCTCTCATGGGAATGGCCATGGGGTGTTTCAGAAAAGATGTCCACGGAAGGACCCTCTGTGATAGGCCATGGTGGCAGGAAAAAGTAACTTCATGGCACCTGGAATTAAAAGCCAGAAATGAAAGAAAAAGTCCTAAGACTGGAAGACATGCCACTTTAGCCCCACGGCTCCTGGCACAATGCTGAGTCCCAAACTCATACAGGCTCACACATTCAGGCTTCCATTCATTTACTATCTCGTTTATTCCTTCAACAAAGGGTTCCCCAAGGACTTATAGGCTGCCCGCGCTCTGGTGGGTGGTAATAACACAATAAATGTTTGTTACTTGGTTGGGAGAATTAAAGTGAACCTGATCACGTAAAATCTCTGATATTTGACAAATTTTAACCTACAAGATGGTAATTATGTATGATTCAAAGGTGATGTTTTATTCCTAAATTAGTAAGCACAAACTATGGGGAGGTAAATAACATGCTTCATAATCTGGATTTTTCAAGCTTTTTGTAAGGGCTCATTTATACATCATCACAAAATAGTACTATTTTTAGTTAGCAAAGAAGTCTCTTCTCTGGGTGAAAGGATAATTTTTAAGGTATCCTTTATTAACCCTGTTCTATTTACAGTTAATGGCTGAAATAAGTAAAACTGTAGGTTCTTTAAAAACCTTATATTCTGGACCCTTTTCCCAAGTTAATGCAAAGTTAACAATATTCTATACATATTGGTATATAATAGAACTCTTTCCATTTACCTCCCAACAATGATTTCAACCTAAGATTCTCTTTCTGTTCCTTCAGGAAAGAAACATTTTAAAGTATAATCTCAGCAATCCAAGGAACTGAGTTAAACAAGTTTGGAAAATATTTTTGGTGACAATCATTACACAAACAAACAAAAAAAAAAAAACTGCTACAATGAACAGAATCCTGATCCATTCAGCCTAGAATGCCAGTTCCAACAAACACATAATTAGAAGTTCTTGTTAAGTCATTCAAGTTTCATTGCTCATTCTGTGGCCATGAGTATCAAGTCCTGCCTTTCTTGGTATCACTCTGCAGGATTAGAAATATTCTGAAAGTAAAGTTTATGAGAAAAAAAAAGAAATATTCTGAATTCTCTCAGGAGCCATTATTAGCTTTTTAATTCATGAGCTCATCCAAACCCTTATGGAACTCATGTACAATGAGTAATTATAATAGATTACTCAACTCTTGGGGTGATGAACTTTATAGCTGAATTTCCCACCATGCAACACAGTCCTTCCACAGCTAGGCAAGAGTGCATCTCGTCAAAGAAATGCCATGAATGCAGAGATAGAATGAAGTTCCTCTAATCTACGTTATTGGCGGTGGTACAGAATTAGACCCTGTCCTATTCTCAGTTTACACTAAGTCAAGGAGATACATCCTTTTTACAACAGAGTCTAATGTTTTCATCTAGATAACTCAGGAGGCAACCACAAGGATGAAAACTCTCCAACACTGAAAACTCTCTTTGAATTTCATTCCAGATTCTGAGAATACAAGAAAAAGTACCTCTGATATACTGGAGATGATTACCCTGATGGAAGAAATAAAGGGGCACCAACTCTCTCAAAAGACCCTCCAACCTGCAAATGCTCCAGCCTGAGTTGTCTGTTACCTACGCCCCAAATACAGTCTAAAACCAAAGCTGAATTACTGTGTAGTGACCAGGAAGAAATTATTTAAAGGGAAATAAGATAAATAATAACACAAATGCAAATAGTACCATCCTCACAGTGTGACATCTTACCTCTTCTGTTCTTCTTACACAGATATCTCGCTCTCACTTAGCCAGGGGTGAACAATGGGGAACCGGGAAGCAGCCTTCATATGAGTATGGGCATGAATGAAGACAGGGGAGTATTCATCAGCCTTAGGCTCCTGACATCGAAGGTTAGAAGTCACAACTGCCAGGCCCAGAAGAGAGCAGAGCTGAAATAGCCTAGATCCACCTCTGTTGCTTCACGGCATGGGAGCAGACTCAACTGTTAACACTTTCACCCCAAGTGTACACACAGAGTTTACCTGCCTTCTACTTCAGCCATGTTCCAAACACTGTCATCATGACATTTCTTTTTATTAATACACAAAATTACAGTTCACAAAGGCTTTGTGTTAAGTTGTTTCAGTCTTGTCTGAACCTCTGCAAACCCATGGACTGTAGCCCGCAAGGCTCCTCTGCCCATGGGCTTTCCCAGGCAAGAATAACTCGAGTGGGTGGCCATTCCCTCCTCCAGGGGATCTTGCGCACCCAGGGATTGAACCCACGACTCTTAGGTCTCCTGTATTGTCAGGTAGGGTCTTTACCACTAGCGCCACCTGGGAAGCCCTACAAAGTGTTTACGTTTAGCAGTCTGTAGACGTTCCCGAGAATCTGGAGTAGGAAGCAAGGGGCATATTGTTGTGGTTCAGTGGCTAAGTTGTGACCGACTCTGTGACCCCATGAGCTGAAGCACACCAGGCTTCCCTGCCCTTCAATATCTCCCAGACAATGCATACCACTATTCTGCAAATGAAGAAACAGTGGTTCATGCCTTAAAGGGACTCATCTAGAGATATGTGGATAGGCAGTGATGAAGGCCAGTGGTCTTCTAACTCAGAATCAAGACTTATTTTCTTTCACTTTCAAAATTAAGTGTTCATAGTAACTGAGCAATCTCCATGCACAGAGAGTGGATTTAGACCTCGACCCTCATGTTCAATTCTGCTGCTGTGGATGGTATTCTGGCACGGGGGACAGACCTCAAGAAGAACCTGGTCTGCTGCCAGCAGGAGCACAGCAATGCATCTTGCTTCTCCTTTTAAAGTATTTTAAATTAATGCCTTAGATCCCATCTCTCTCTGCTCTGCTCACAACCAAATGCTTTCAATGAAAGTGCCCATTTGGCTTAGCGGCAAATTATTTCTTATCTATTTTTGAAAAATCACATAAACTTAACCTGAACAAATATGCTGCCCTGCATGTTCTTCCTGAATTGCAGTCAAAGTTTTTCAGTCATTAAGCATTTTTCCTAGAACGCCAGCAACCAAATAGTGCCGTGTGCCAAAGCAAGAGAATCGTTAATGAAAACGGAAAGCAAAATGAAGCCAAGTCCAAGGAGAAAAAACTGTCTGCCTTATTTCATCAAAACAAGATGCAAAAGAAAAATATGCAAAGTGAGGAAGAAAGTGTGTTATGGGTTGTCAATGTGAATTCTCCCACTAGAATATTTTAGGAGAATAAATTACACATCTGAAGAACTAAAAAAAAAAAAAATCACAGGTATGTGGGGTTAAGGTGTGTTTTGGTAAAATTTAAGGACATTACTGACTCACTTCTGTAATGTGATTAAGCTGGAGAACTTGACTACCCTTATGGGGAAATAACCCAGAGGGAGCCATCTCTCTGCACCTCATCCAAAGTTTGAAAGGTTAGCCCCTCAGTCGTGTCCGACTCTTTGTGACCTCGTGGGCTGTAGCCTACCAGGCTCCTCTGTCCATGGGATTTTCGGTAAGAGTACTGGAGTGGGTTGCCATATCCTTCTCCAGAGCATCATCCTGACCCAGGGATTGAACCTGGGTCTCCCACATTATAGGCAGATGCTTTACCATCTGAGCCACCAGGTATCAAATCCTCTGGGTTTCATCAAAGTACTTAAAATTTTTTTTTCTTCTTAAAATGCGTTAATCAATTAAAAAATATATACATCCTGGGGAGTAGTCTTTCAGGGAAATATTGGCCACTGGCAACACATGTTTCTGAGGGGAGCAGAGAGAGAAGAAGAGGGGAAAGAATGGGAAGAAAGGGGCATCGCATGTTCAGCAAAATTCACCGTCTCTGACTGCACGAGTTGTGGCGGAGCAGCCCCTTGCAAGAGACACAGCACACAGCTGCGCCATCAAACGCCAAGAAACTGAAGAATCACCCATTCTGTCTGCATCCGAAGCTTTCCCAATCGATACCCCAGAGTCACCTTCTGAATTTTTGCACCTTCATTCTCCCCTTATTCCAATCACTACACCTACTATGGTTTCACATAGGGTCATTATAATTTGAATATTAATTTTATCTTCCAAAAACTCAGTGCCCTTGGACAAAAGTGAAATCGCTCAGTCGTATCCAACTCTTTGCAACCCCATGAACTGTAGCCTACCATGCTCCTCCATCCATGGGATTTTCCAGGCAAGAGTACTGGAGTGGGTTGCCATTTCCTTCTCCAGAGGATCTTCCTGACCCAGGGATCGAACCTGGGTCTCCCGTGTTGTAGGCAGATGCTTTACCGTCTGAGCCAGAAATGCTTCCTAATTAGCAAAGTGACATATTAGTTTCCTATGGAAAAAATCATGATAAACTTGGTGGCTTAAAACAACACAAATTTATTCCCTAGCATTTCTGGTGGTCAGAAATCTGAAATGGGGTTCCCTGGGGTGAAACCAAGACCTCGGCAGGGCCACGATCAAGGCTCTAGACAGCAGTTCTTCTGTGTCTTTTCCAGCTTCTAGAGCTGCACTCTAGCTTGGCTCCGGTCGTCCCTTCCATCTTTAAAGCAATACCAAAGCATCTTCAAATCTCTCTCTGCTCCAACCTCACATCCTCCTCTCCTCTCTCCATGTAGCAAACATCCATCCACTCCCCTTTATGAAGACTCCTGGGGTTACATTCAGTTCAGTTCTCAGTTGCTCAGTCGTGTCTGACTCTTTGAGACCCCATGAACCGCAGCACACCTGGCCTCCCTGTCCATCACCAACTCCCAGAGTCCACCCAAACCCATGTCCATTGTGTCAGTGATGCCATCCAGCCATCTCATCCTCTGTCATCCCCTTCTCCTCCTGCCCCCAATCCCTCCCAGCATCACAGTCTTTTCCAGTGAGTCAACTCTTCACATGAGGTGGCCAAAGGAGTTTCAGCTTTAGCATCAGTCCTTCCAGAACACCCAGGACTGATCTCCTTTAGAATGGACTGGTTGGATCTCCTTGCAGTCCAAGGGACTCTCAAGAGTCTTCTCCAACACCACAGTTCAAAAGCATCAATTCTTCTGTGCTGAGCTTTCTTTATAGCCCAACTCTCACATCCATACATGACTACTGGAAAAACCATAGGCTTGACTAGACGGACCTTTGTTGGCAAAGTAATATCTCTGCTTTTGAATATGCTATCTAGGTTGGTCATAATGTTCCTTTCAAGGAGCAAGCGTCTTTTAATTTCATGGCTGCATTCACCATCTGCAGTGATTTTGGAGCCCAGAAAAATAAAGTCAGCCACTGTGTCCACTGTTTCCCCATCTATTTGCCATGAAGTGATGGGACCAGATGCCATGATCTTCATTTTCTGAACGTTGAACTTCAAGCCAACTTTTTCACTCTCCTCTTTCACTTTCATCAAGAGGCTCTTTAGTTCTTCTTCACTTTCTGCCATAAGGGTGGTGTCATCTGCATATCTGAGGTTGTTGATATTTCTCCCGGCAATCTTGATTCCAGGTTGTGCTTCCTCCATCCCAGCATTTCTCATGATGTACTCTGCATATAAGTAAACTTAAATAAGCAGGGTGACAACATACAGCCTTGATGTACTCCTTTGCCTATTTGGAACCAGTCTGTTGTTCCATGTCCAGTTCTAACTGTTGCTTCCTGACCTGCATACAGGTTTCTCAAGAGGCAGGTCTGGTGGTCTGGTATTCCCATCTCTTTCAGAATTTTCCACAGTTTATTGTAATCCACAGAGTCAAAGGCTCTGGCATAGTCAATCAAGCAGAAATAGATGTTTTTCTGGAACTCTCTTGCTTTTTCCATGATCCAGCAGATGTTGGCAATTTGATCTCTGGTTCATCTACCTTTTCTAAAACCAGCTTGAACACCTGGAAGTTCATGGTTCATATATTGCTGAAGCCTGGCTTGGAGAATTTTGAGCATTAGCATGTGAGATGAGTACATTTGTGCAGTAGTTTGAGCATTCTTTGGCATTGCCTTTCTTTGGGATTGGAATGAAAACTGACCTTTTCCAGTCCAGTGGCCACTGCCGAGTTTTCCAAATTTGCTGACATATTGAGTGCAGCACTTTCACAGCATCATCTTTGAGAATTTGAAATAGCTCAACTGGAATTCCATCGCCTCCACTAGCTTTGTTCATAGTGATGCTTCCTAAGGCCCACCTGACTTCACATTCCAGGATGTCCAGCTCTAGGTGAGTGGGAGTGATCACACCTTCATGATTATCTGGGTTGTGAAGTCTTTTTTGTACAGTTCTTCTGTGTATTCTTGCCACCTCTTCTTAGCATGTTTCTGTTAGGTCCATACCATTTCTGTCCTTTATTGAGCCCATCTTTGCATGAACTGTTCCCTTGGTATCTCTAATTTTCTTGAAGAGATCTCTAGTCTTTCCCATTCTATTGTTTTCCTCTATTTCTTTGCATTGATCACTGAGGAAGGCTTTCTTATCTCTCCTTGCTATTCTTTGGAACTCTGGGGGTTACATTCTGAACTCACAAATGAACACTCAGGATAACCACTCATCTCAAGACCCTTAACTTAATCACCTCTCACCTTCCTTTTGAGATTTCCAGGAGGAGCAGTGGTAAAGAATCCACCTACTAGTGCAGGAGATGCAGGGGACTCAAGTTCAATCCCTGGGTCAGGAAGATCACCTGGAGGAGGAAACAGCAACCCACTCCAGTATAACTGCCTGGAGAATCCCATGGACAGAGCAGTCTGATGGACTACAGCCCATGGGGTCACAAAGAGTCGGACATGACTGAGCGCACAGGCACGTGCCTTTTGCCAGGTCAGGTAACATTCTGAAGGCCCAGGGATTAGCAAGGGGACATCTTTGGGGTCCCCATCCTGCCTACCACAGCACTATATATTCACCTGTCGGTATCATCCCTTCAAATTATTTCCTAATCATCTTCCCCAATGAATACATGCCTTCTTAAGATTCCTTCAGAACAATCAGCTTTTTGGAATCTTGATTAGTTTCATTTCTACTCCAACTTAAACCCTGTACATTATGAAACTCTTGGAGAAAGACTACAGGATAGAACCTATGCTTCCTTCATTCTAGCAGATGTGGAAAGCTCAAGTCAGATTCCTCAACATGTTTTGCTCCCATATTCAAATCATATGCTTATAATAGCAGTGAAAACCCATTTAGGAAATGACCCTATTCAGTAATTTCTATGCCTCATGTTAAAAAAATAAAGGTGTATTAATTTAACATTAGCTTGTGCTGTTAGGTAATTAATAAATCCACTGCCCAAAAACATTACCGTCATGGGATATAAGAGAAAAATATAATCATCTGAATATGATCATGGGATAGTTGAGATCCAAAATAAATAACTAAATATTCAGACATCACTCCATCAGATGCAGAGTGGTGTCTCATAGACAAACCAGTGACAGGAACTGCTCTCTTATTAATTCACTTGCTCCTTTCTTAACCAGAGTTGTTGGAGATTTGTGAATTCAGTCTGAAAACAATCACTTTTTATTGCATCAGACAGTACTTATGCATTCAATTCAATTTAGCCAAAGAAATCTTCTGTACACCTACTGGGTATAAAGTATCATGCAAGGCACTGCAGAGGAGGCCCTGCTGGACTCTACTCTAGCCCTGCCTGTGAGGAGGCACAAGTTCACACACAGACACACACACACAGCACATACACATATACACACCACACATGACATACATATCACACATACACACACAGACATACATGCACCCCACTCACACACCTGCACACATACACACTGCACCATCCAGACACACACATTAATACACTCAGAGACACACAGAGATACCACACATGTACACACATATACTCATAAATACACCATATACACACAGATGCACACACCACACAAAAACATATACCACATGCATGCCTAAATAATTGTATGTACCACATAAACATGCACACACAAAGATATACATACATACACTCATATCTGTAAACAGAGATACACAGATACACACTCATGCAGCATAAATGCACACATACACTCACATGTACATGCAAATTCACATATATGTGCAAATGCATACCATACACAGAGATACACACATGCTCACATGCACGCATACACACACCGCATGCCTACTGGGTCACTTATGAAGAGCAGAAGTTATCTTGTTAACGGCAGGAGACCCGAATGGCCTCCATGGGTAAGGATTCGGGAGCACCATCCCTTGAGAGAGGGAGGACCCCCTTAGAATCTTTAGAGAAACAGATCCCTCCTGCCCACAGTGTCTAAAGGCTCTCAGCAATCTTCCCCGGCACTCAGTCACACAGCTTATAGGACACACGGTGCACATTTCAAAAATTCAGAAAACTGCCTTCACTTTTGTGTGAACCAAAGAGTCCTCCCCCCGAAAAAAAAAACCAGTGGGAAAAGGCAGGATGTAATGTACCATCTTCCATGTACTGAATGGTTGACTGACTGGTCCTGAAGATGCTGCCTCATCAAAGCATCCTGGAACCCACAGCAGGGAAGCCCTCGACACTCCAGCTGTTGAGGAGCAGGTCTGGCCACCCTGGCCACTCAGCTGGAGAAGCAGCGACCAGGCAGTCTGGGGCCATGCTGGAATGGTACCTCATGGACACCCTGCAAGGCACCGTGGGGCTCGGATCCACAGACACCTTTGCTGAAAGAACACACCCCCCACTAGACTCTGAAATCTGCGTGATATCCCCACGGGAACACCGCGAGCACCACTGACCTGAGAAGAAGCCGGCAGTCTTAGCAAAGCCTGCTATTATTCCCACGTCAGCTTCTTTATAAGGAGAGAGAGAAAAAGGTCAGTCATGTCAGTTCCTGATTGTTTACTTACTTCTCAATGACATTAAAACAGGAATATCCATGACTTTGGGCTCTGGGGTCATAGTAAAATAAAAAAAAAAAAAAATCAAGTACAATAAAGAAAAACCTCCAAGATCTAGCTAGACAGATGGGGAGAAGAGTCTATCAGTGTTGTCACATTTCAAATAACCAAACACCAGTGAAAAACAAATTGTGTGATGCCTATGGATAATCACATTTTTTTCTTAAATAAAGAACAGTGAGAGATTCAGTGACAATTTTGCCTGGTCTGTTCACTAAATGTCTATGGCGGAAGAAAAAGAATTTACTGGGAGGCTTTTCAGGGCTCTGGAGACTGACGGAGCATAATTATGGCTCCTGAGACTGAGGGCTCAATACCGGTGGCATCAGTATCATCCGGAAGCTTGTGAGAAACACATCATCTCAGGCCCATCCTGGAACCCTGGACCAGGGTCTGCATTTTTACATAATCCCCAGACGTTCTGTATGTACCTTTGAGAAGGTGAAGCAGTGGAATAAATACCAGGAGTGCAATCTAGACCAAAACATGTCACTTGCAGTTTACTTTTTTAAACTTTTGTCTGTAATTAATTTCTCTAGTTAATGAAGCTAGCCTAGCAACGACTTGGAATTCCTTGGCTAACAGGATGAGTTTTAATATAGTTATTCAGTGAAACAGTCAGTTTTTCTGCATCATTGAAGTTTACAAAGGTTATCTCCCAGCTTATTATGAAGAAAATATTATCACCAGTAAATCGAGGGACTGCAGCTTACCAAGGAGTTGACTCACTGACTCCCTCCCATCTGATTGCCTGTTAGCATGGCAACTCACATTTGCAGGCTCAGAACTCACAAAAAAAGCAAGCAAACTGACACAAAGGAGTTTTTCCCTTTCTGGTCAGGGTTTATGGTAACAACAGGTGAGAAAGGTCAAGCCAAGCAATGATTTGCATCATTCCATGAAAGAGGAACACCAGCAGTAACTATGGCAACCAGACAAAAACTTCAAAAATGACTTGCAATTTACAAACGGCAGAGCAATTCAATTTCTTTCACAAAAAATTAACTGTGGGCAAATCCATGGATATATTCCCCAGATAGCCCAACATATAGAAGACAGTCACACAAATGTTTTCCTTAAGCACTTTCACAGGTTGTTTGATTTGCTGTGGAACTGTTAAATTACGTATTTTTACACTTGGGTTATTTAGGTGTGCACGCATGCAGGGCTAAGTCGCTCCAGTCGTGTTTGACTCTGTGTGACCCTATGGCCTGTAGCCTGCCAGGCTTCTCTGTCCATGGAATTTCCCAACAAGAATGCTAGAGTGCGTTGCCATGCCCTCCTCCAGGGGATCTTCCCAACCCAGGGAACGAACCTGGGTCTCCTGCATTACAGGTAGATTCTTTACTTTCTGAGCCACTGTGACTCAGTTTAAATCTAGCTTTCCATGGATTCTAAAGATTAAAATGGGCCCTTACCTGATTCAGCTCGCTCATTCTTTAGGTGAAAGGTATATTGTTTTCAAGGTGAGTTAACTGTTAAACCTAAGTAGCATGACATCTGACCAATTTTCAAGATTTAAGAAATTACGGTAACGTCTAATGTGTCTAATTTACACCCGAGGAAGATAAATGATTACAAGGATCTGGCCCATTATATGTTTACTAAGTTAGTCCTCTATAGATGTCCTAGGAAGGATCAGTCTAAATTGACACATTTTTTACACAGCAAGAATGAAGAAGGAACATTTCAATGTTAACGTCAATTTACCTACTGCCTGGAGATACCCATCCATCCAACTCCACATAAGCGGGTCCCCTGTGAATTGCTATAGAGCCTCCCATTTATCTGTTTGATGCTCTTTCTTCCTCACTTTCAGATCAGATATTATCTTCTCCCTTTTCAGATCAACGTGTGAGCCCCCTGATGCCGGTCAGATCCTCACCAGGAGAAAATGGCCACTCCACTAAGAAAATGAGAAAAGAATGAATCTCAACTGAAAGGAGTTTTAAAAAATTGTAAACAAGGGTCTCAAGGATGCATTTATGGACCAGAATGACATGCTTCTCCTTCACTTACTGTTTTCATTCCACATCAGAGCAGAAACTATTTTGGGGGCTGGATAAATGAAGACAGACTTTGGGCACCTGCTTTCTGAATAACCCACTGTCTGGGCTCAATGAATGAACTGTGGCATATTATAAAGACATAAATATGATATTGAGTTCCATCCTCCTGAGAATATTTATGTGAGTTTGTGCCTCCTTTTGTGTTTGTTTGATTTTCCTCCTTTCTCAGCAAAACACGACTTTGCTAATCACCACTGTGTTATTACTTACAGGCAGAGTGTGCAAATAAACACTAACATGGTTTGCAAAGCCTGCTTGGCTGTGATGTGCCCCATTTTCAACTGAAATCTAAAAAGAGCTCTAAAAGATTTCAAAATTAAATATTTGAGTCTACTATGTGCCTAGAATGCTTTTGATGGATTGTGCCAAAAAAAAAACACTTTAAAGCTGTTTTTTACATGGCATTAAAATAGAACAATACCCTAAACTTTCCATTGTTCAACTCAGGGTTCAACTCACAAAGTGAGAAAAAGCTTTCCACCACCAAAAATGGGAAAACAGCCTGAACTAGCTGCTGTGGCCATTCCAGCATCCTTTTAATTTGGTGCTAATTCTCTAATTTGCTCATTTATTTTCTCTAACCACATAATTAACACTGAAAGAAGCCTTTGAGAGGCTGGTCACTGAGCGCTCTATGTCTTAGTGGGAGGAAAAACGTCTTAGATAGGTTTCCAGTCACCATGCATGTACTGAAGCCAAAACCAGCAAACTATTGTAAAATCCACACAAATAAGTGCTGAAACCAGCAGAGCCCTAAGACAGCTAATACCATGATGAGACCAGCATGGGCTGGTTTTTCTGGCCTGTAAACAGGGCTGTGGGCTTCCCAGGTGGCGCAGTGGTAAAGAATCTGCCTGCCAATGCAGGAGACCGATCCCTGGGTCAGGAAGATCCCCTGGAGGAGGAAATGGCAGCCCACTCCAGCATCCTTGCCTGGAGAATCCCATGGACGGAGGAGGCTGGTGGGCTACAGTGCACGGGGTCTCAAAGAGAAGGACGTGACTAAGCACACGCACATGTAAATAGGATTGCACTTCAGTGCCCCCTATCACGTGATCATTACATGCTAACGCATCATTTATTCCAGGATCGACCATATCAGTTACCTGACCCTCTTCCCTCCACGTTAGTGAATGTTTCTGATCAAGTCTGATGCATCTCCTTGATTGAAACCCATTTCAATACTCCCAGACTCTGTGCTTCTGCAAATATTGCCACAACACACGCAGGAGCCAAAGTTCAGACCCACATGGAGAAAAGCACTGGAGAAAGAGTATCACTGAAGCCCACACTGCTCAGAACACACGTGTGTGAGAAAAGTGGGCAGCACAAAGCCAAGTGATCCCTACCAGTGGTAGCTGAGAAGGGCCATCCCCATGGCCACGTTCCGGCTTTATTCACCCCAAACTGTAAGCTTAGGTGCAGAGGAGTGCGAGCTAAACGCTATGACCGCTCTTTTGACAAATCATTCATTCATTGGCTTCTTTACTCTTTCCACATTTTTTGAGCACCTACTATGTGCCAGACTTGTCACAGGGGCCGAGTGTACAGTGAAGGAAGCACACCTTCCACGGTCCAGGGCCTGCCCTCCAGGCAAGGAGACATCCACCAGGCAGACATACAGCCCACACTGGATGCTGGTGATGATGAGCATCGAGGAGGAAATAGAGCAGGACAAAGGGTAACAGGAGCATGGTGGGGGGGCAGGTGGCTGAGACGGGAGCAGGTGCCTGAGAAGGGATGCTGAGATGGCCTGACTCGAGAAGACAGGACGAGCAGAAAGGGAAGGACAGACACAAGGGTCCAGGACATGAGGGCAGGAAGTGGACCATAGGACAGAGCTCACTCAGGACCCTGGGCCCCTCCAGATCATCTGGATTTATATATTACCCCATTTTTTATACCATCTCGGCAAGGTCCTCAAGGTCAACATCACAAGTGACAAATCCTGCTGATGGCTGGACCCTTGATACTCACAAGGATGACATGTCACCACTGTGGTCCTCCCCTCAAAACCCAAACTGCAGTGTAGCCCAGAAAAATAAGAAAATAAAAAAATCAGACAAGCCCAAACTGAGAGACGTCTACAAACTACCTGACCAGTACTGCTCAAAGCTGTCAAAGTCATCACAGACACAAGCAAGTCTGAGAAACTGTCACAGCCACAAAGAATCTAAGAAGACATGACAAATAACTAGAAAATGCAGGATCCTGGATGGATTCTGGAACATGACCCCAAGAGAAAGCAATTTAGGGGAAAATTGAGGATGTTCGAGTAGAGTACGGGCTTTAGGTAATAATAATCCAATAATGCATTAGAGCTGTTTTTTCCTGGTGACCAATGTAGCATTGTAATGTAAGACAGTACAGGGAAACTCTCTATTATCTTGTCACTACTCTGTACATCTAAAATGATCCTAAAATTTTATTTAAAAGTTTATTTTGTTAAAAAAAAAAAACAACAAAGGCTCTCTGTCTAGAAATCATGATTCTGGAATATGAACTGAAACAAAAATGATAGATCTGTAACAACTCTGGAGCAGATTGCTAAGGACTTAACACCTCTCTGCATGTTCTTGCTGAGTAGTTTATCAAATCTGTTTGAGCCCTCCAAGCCAGCCAATGCCAAATGTTCCTTTATGATTCTAAATTATTAACTTATTTTTCCTCCATTGGCCCTATTCTTTCCTCTGGGGCACAAATGACAAGGAAAACCTCTTTTCCTCTTAGGAGTCCTTGAGGTCCTTCGAGAACAGTCTTCAACTCAAGCACTTTCTTGCCTTCACTGGGCTCCGAGCTCCCCTGCACCAACGATGGATGTCAGTGCCTCCCTAATGTATCCACAGGGTGCCTCTGATGTTTCCATGGTCGTCATGACTCGAGGGAGGGGGTCTGGCCTCTCTGAAGGAGGAGGTCACCAGTAGGAATGTCTGCTTGATATTCACGCAGGTCAGAGGTAAAGTTCAAGTAGTGCTGTTGCCAGACCTGTCCCCAAGTCCCTCCTGCACCTTCTCTAGGGTCCAGAGCATGGGCTCAAGGCAGCTCCTATGCATAAGAGGCCCCCATCTGCCTGGATTACACCTTCTCAGAGATCTCATCTTATCTCCCTCTGTCACCTTCACAGCCAGACACAGCGCCTGCATCCGCTGATCATTCAATCAAGGATGCTGACAACTTCGAGGAAGTACAGCAAGATCAAGCTAACGTACTAAAGGATCCCCTGCCTAAGCAGCAGCCAGGTGATGTGTATAAGGGAAAATGAGGAAAGGACAGGAGCCAAGGCAGAATAAAGGGGTGATGCTTCACTCTCCTGAATGGTTTTAGTTTCTGGGCTTCTAAAATGAGCAATTTTAACCTGAAAAGCTAAGCCTCTGAGGATTATCATAACTATGAAATTAATATTTAGGAGAAAGTGAAATCTCTTAAATTTGGTCTCCAACAGCCAGCCTTAACATAATTTAGTCTCTCTTGTACATTTTAGTTGTGAAACCTCATCACAGTTGTTGATCAAATTGGCTTTCCACTGAAACTGAATTCACACAGTCTTTTATGTAGTCAGGACCATGCAGCTGCTTTTAACATTATTTAAACAATGGATTGAAAGTAATATTTTTCTTTTTTCAAACTACTATGTACATGCATATTTTGAGTTTAAGTAAAATAAAGATAAAAGCAGTTTTACAAAATAAAGCAATTAGTAAATGACAAGGTGATTTGATTTATACAGCTAATAAAAGAGTATTTAAAATCTATTAGAAGCTAATCTAAAGAAGATCCATTCTTCCAACATTTTGAGGATCATAGAGAAAGCAAGGGAATTCCAAAAAAAAACTACTTCTGCTTCATTGACGAAACAAAAGCCTCTGATTGTGTGGATCACAACAAACTGGAAAGTGCTTGAAGAGATGGGAATATCACACCACCATACATGCCTCCTGAGAAACCTGTATTCAGGTCAAGAAGCAACAGTTAGAACCTTACTGACTGGTTTGAAAAACTGAACAGCTCAAAATTGGGAAAGGAATATGACCAGGGTGTATATTGTCACTCTGTTTATTTAACTTATATGCAGAGTGCCTCATGTGAAATGCCAGGCTGGATGAATCACAAGCTGGAATCAATTGCCAGGAGAAATATCAACAACTTCAGATGTGCAAATGATACCACTCTAACAGCAGAAAGTGAAGAAGAAATAAAGAACTTCTTGATGAAGATGAAAGAGGACAGTGAAAAAGTTGGCTTAAAACTCAACATTCAAAAACCTAAGATCATGGCAACCAGTCCCATCACTTCGTGGCAAACAGAAGGGGGAAAGGTAGAAGCAGTGACAGACTTTATTTTCTTGGGCTCCAAAATCACCCCAGATGGTGACTGCAGCCATGAATTAAAAACCATTTGCTCCTTGGAAGGAAAGCTATGATGAACCTAGACAGTGTGTTAAAAAGCAAAGACATCATTTTGTCAACAAAGGTTCAGATAGTCAAAGCTATGGTTTTTCCAACAGTCATGTACAGATGTGAGAGTTGGACCATAAAGGAGGCTGAGTGCCAAGGAACAGATGCTTTCAAATTGTGGTGCTGGAGAAGACTTTTGAGAGTCCCTTGGACTGCAAGGAGTTCAAACCAGTCAATCCTAAAGAATATCAACCTTGAATATTTATTAGTAGGACTGATGCTGAAGTTGAAACTCCAATACTTTGGCCACCTGATGCAAAGAGCCAACTCACTGGAAAAGACCCTGAGGCTGAGAAAGGTTGAAGGTAGAAGGAGAAGGGGACAACAGAGGAGGAGAAGGTTGGATGGCATTGCCAACTCAATGGACAAGATTTGAGCAAACTCTGGGAGATAGTGAAGGACAGGGAAGCCTGGTGTGCTGCAGTCCATGAGGTCACAAAGAGTAGGACACAACTTAGTGACTGAACAACAACAAGAAGCTGAAGAAATCTGTCCTTTATTTATATAAAACAGGAATTAACTCTTCCAGTCAAGAGAAAAATAAAATCAAAGCTGAAACGTTACATACTATGTAACGATCAAACTGAGCCTCCACAAAGGACAATGAGATTTGAGTAGAACTAAATATGGCACATTGGCAGTTGTGAGTTGTTTAAAATGTTTAAATATTGTCTCTGTCTCCAGGGTCCTATCTTATCGTGGTCCCATTAGAGCAGTGAGCTCTTTTATCATCACCTCCCTTAGTAGAAAGTGGTTTAAATTTCTGTAATGAGAAACCTAATCATGCTGATGGATCCCATAGAAATTCAGGGACTGTAAACATTGATAAAAGTGAGAAAATTTCACAGCATATTTTTCAAATCTCCATATAGTACACAATTGTTTATAAAAGCTCAGAAATCAAAACCATTAGTACCTCCATATTATCACATAAATACATAAAAAGATATAAAGAGGGACCAAAGGGAAGGTGATGTGCGTCAGTGTCTCAGCAGCAAATTATCAATCATCATTAGGGCATCACAATTGTCTCCTGCATGATTCCTCTCTTTTGTAAGTAGTTGGTCTGGAAAAAGTGGCTCTCAGGCAAGTTAAAACTAGCAAATGTTCATTAAGTGCTCAAAAACATAACTCTCCATTTGCAGTTCAAGGCAAGTAACTCAGGACCATCCCAAGAGCCAGAAAAGTCTCTGTGAACCTGAGGCAGCACAGACATCAGGATGCCATCAAGGTGTCATCTCCACCACCAGGCCCCCTACATCACTCCCTCACAGATGGCGTCCTGGGGTGAAGAGTGGAATAGTGTCCCCCACCACGTTCACGTCTCCAAAGAGCTTCCAAATGGCATGTGATACAGAAATAAGGTTTCTGCAGATGTAGATATTTACATTAAGATGAGGGCTTTCCAGAGAAAAACAAGTATCATATATTTACACATATAATATGGAATCCAGAAAAATTGATATAGATGATCTTAGTTGCCAAGCAGAAATAGAGATACAGATGAAGAGAACAAACATGTGGATACCAAGCAGGAAAGGGAAGGTGGGATGAACTGGGAGATTGGGATTGACATACATACACTACTGATATCATGTACAAAATAGACGGGAGCATCCCACGTGGCTCTAGTGGTAAAGAATTTGCCTGCCAATACAGGAGACAGAAGAGATGTGCGTTTGATCCCTGGATCCTCTGGAGGAGGGCACGGCAACCCACTCCAGTATTCTTGCTTAGAGAACCCATGAACAGAGGAGCCTGGTGGGCTACAGTCCATAGGATTGCAAAGAATTGGACACGACTGAAGCAACTTAGTCACTCAGTCATCTCCAACTCTTAGTGATCCCATGGACTGTAGCCTCTGTTTATGGAATTCTCCAGGCAAGAATACTGGAGTGGGTAGTCAAAACCTTCTCCAGGGGATCTTCCTGACCCAGGGATTGAACCCAGGTCTCTCACACTACAGGCAGATTCTTTACCATCTGATCAATGAGAGAAGCCCCTGAAAGATGATGCTGTGAAAGTGCTGCACTCAATATGCTAGCAAATTTGGAAAACTCAGCAGTGGCCACAGGACTGGAAAGGGTCAGTTTTCATTCCAATCCCAATGACAGGCAATGCCAAAGAATGCTCAAACTACTGCACAATTGCACTCATCTCACATGCTAGTAAAGTAATGCTCAAAATTCTCCAAGCCAGGCTTTAGCAATATGTGAACCATGAACTTCCAGATGTTCAAGCTGCTTTTAGAAAAGGCAGAGGAACCAGGGATCAAATTGCCAACATCTGCTGGATCATGGAAAAAGCAAGAGAGTTCCAGAAAAACATCTATTATTTCTGCTTTATTGACTATGCCAAAGCCTTTGACTATGTGGGTCACAATAAACTGTGGAAAATTCTGAAAGAGATGGGAATACCAGACCACCTGACCTGCCTCTTGAGAAACCTGTATGCAGGTCAGGAAGCAACAGTTAGAACTGGACATGGAACAACAGACTCGTTCCAAATAGAAAAAGGAGTACGTTGAGGCTGCATATTGTCACACTGCTTATTTAACTTCTATGCAGAGTACATCATGAGAAACACTGGACTGGATGAAGCACAAGCTGGAATCAAGATTGCTGGGAGAAACAGCAATAACCTCAGATATGTGGATGACACCACCCTTACGGCAGAAAGTGAAGAACTAAAGAGCCTCTTGATGAAAGTCAAAGAAGAGAGTGAAAAAGTTGGCTTAAAGCTCAACGTTCAGAAAACGAAGATTATGGCATCCGATTCCATCACTTCATGGCAAATAGATGGGGAAACAGTGGACACAGTGTCAGACTTTATTTTTCTGGGCTTCAAAATCACTGCGGATGGTGAATGCAGCCATGAAATTAAAAGACGTTTGCTCCTTGGAAGGAAAGTTATGAGCAACCTAGACAGCATATTCAAAAGCAGAGACATTACTTTGCCAAAAAAGGTCCATCTAGTCAAGGCTATGGTTTTACCAGTGGTCATGTATGGATGTGAGAGTTGGATTGTGAAGAAAGCTGAGCACCGAAGAATTGATGCTTTTGAACTGTGGTGCTGGAGAAGACTCTTGAGAGTCCCTTGGACTGCAAGGAGATCCAACCAGTCCATCCTAAAGGAGATCAGTCCTGGGTGTTCATTGGAAGGACTGATGCTGAAGCTGAAACTCCAATACTTTGGCCATCTGATGCGAAGAGTTGATTCATTAGAAAAGACCCTGATGCTGGGAGGGATTGGGGGCAGGAGGAGAAGGCGACAACAGAGGATGAGATTGCTGGATGGCATCACCAACTCAATGGACATGAGTTTGGGTGAACTCTGGGAGTTGGTGATAGACAGGAAGGCCTGGCGTGCCACAATTCATGAGGTCACAAAGAGTCAGACACGACTGAGTGACTGAATTGAACTGAACTGAACTGAAGCAACTTAGCATGCACAAACACATAAAATAGATAAATAATGAGAACTTACTGTCTAGCACAAGGAAGTCTATTCAGTGCTCTTTGGCAACCTACATGGAAGGAAAATTTTAAAAAGAAATAGGATATATATAAACATACAGACAATTCACTTTGCTGGACAGCAAAAACTAACACAACATTGTAAAGCAACTATACTCCAATAAAAAATTAAATTATTTTAAAAAATGAGATCTTTCTGGATGAGGGTGGGCCCTAATTCAATAACTGGTGTCCTCATAAGAAAAGACAAAGGAATACACACAAGGCGAATGCCATGTGATGATTGAGGAAGGGCTTAGGGAAATGGGTCTACCAGCTGAGACACAGCAAGGACTGCAAGCAACCACAGCCAGGAAGCTAGGAAGGATGCATGAGCCAGATTATCCATTGACACCTCAGAAGGAACCAAGCCTGCTGATATCTGATCTCAGACTTCCAGCCCCAAATCTGTGAGAGAATGGATTTCTCATGTTGTAAGCCATCAGGCGTGGTGTGGTCACACTAGAAAATAAAGAGATAGTAACAACAATTATGAAAATTCCTTTGGTCATAGCATAAAGGCTTAACAAATTTCTACTACTACTACAGCAATTATAAACATAAAAAATTTGAGGGTAACCACAAGAATATCTAATAAGTTATCAATTTTCTTCCAGTGAAGGCATTTTGAATTTAGGCTTCTGCATATCAGTCATTAACTAAATATGTACTTGTTGCATGACCAAAATAGTTCAGGCTTTGACTTGGATGCCACAGAGACTAAAAAAAAAAAAAAAAAAAAAAAAAAAAAAAAAACAGGAGACTGAGAAAGAATCAGATGTATTTGGAGTAGAAATGAGACATTCAAATGATAATGAGATTCACAACAAAGTATACAATATATTAGCTGGACTCCTATGAAATTGCCAATAGTTGACCTTTTCTGAACTACAAAAATTGCTATTTCATATGGTTTAAGTGTTAGTCGTTAAGTCGTATCCAACTCTTTTCAACCCATGGATTGTAGCCCACCAGGGTCCTCTGTCCATGGGAGCTCAGGCAAGAATACTGGAGTGGGTTGCCATTTCCTTCTCCAGGGGATCTTCCCAACCTAGGGATCGAACTCAAGTTTCCCACACTACGGGCAGATTCTTTACCATCTGAGCCACCAGGGAAGCCAGTGGCTCAAACTGATTTAAAAAAAAAAAAAGTGGTTTAAGCCAGGGATCAAAAATTGCAGCCCATGAATCAGATCTGAACCACAGCCTGTCTGTATGGTTTTATTGAAATGCAGCCTGTTTGTATAAATAAAGTTTTATTGAAACCCAGCCAGGCCCACTCCTTCGCTTGCTACAAAATGGCTGCTTTTATGCTTCAACAGCACAACCAAGCAGTCATGACAGAGATCACGTGGTCCCCAAAACCTAAAGCATTTGCCAACTGGCCCTTTGGAAGAAAACTCTGGCAAGTTTGCTTAACCTAACAGATGAAAAAACTGGCAGAGACAGCAAGGACGACAGAAGTTTAGAGACAGGTAAGATGAATGTAAACGTATTCCCTGAGAGCCCAGTCTTGAGCTGGGTCTTGAAAAAGACCCGGATTCTGAACCGGAAGGGGAAAGGGACGCCATCACTAGATGACAATGGCTGTGCTGACTCTAGGAACCCAAACGCCCGGGGCACCCACGGCCACTGGGACAACCACAAAAGCCCCTCCACCCGCCTCCAGGTACTGTCTCGGCTGAGCCCTCCCTGGGGCGAAGTGCAAACAGAATGAGGCGAATTCGGTAAGGTTTTCAGAGATGTCAACGTTCCCTAAACACCAGATAGAGAAACCGTATCTGTTTTCTATAAGAAGAAATCCACAGAGGCAGGACAAAGGTAAGATACGTTACGTTAGGGAAATAAGTCCTATAGATGGGAAATAATTGCTGCTAAGTCGCTTCAGTCGTGTCCGACTCTGTGCGACCCCATAGACGGCAGCCCAGCCGGCTCTCCCGTCCCTGGGATTCTCCAGCAAGAATACTGGAGTGGGTTGCCATTTCCTTCTCCTATGCATGAAAGTGAAAAGTGAAAGTGAAGTCGTGTCCAACTCCTAGTGATCCCGTGGACTGCAACCTACCAGGCTCCTCCATCCATGGGACCTTCCTGGCAAGAGTACTGGAGTGGGTTGCCATTGCCTTCTTCGTCCAGTTGCCAACTCAGAAGTAATTGAATCCAGAGCAAAAATTATATTATTTGGAGTAACTACCTTTTGGCCCTTTATAGGGTTATATCATGAAGAATAATTATTCCAATATTTGCAATAATTATATTTTCAAGAATTATGGGGCATTTTAAACAACTGGGAACCTCTTTGAGTTATCAAATCAAAAAGTAATGAAAAGGAGCAATTTTTTCCTCACTAATAGCCACACATCTCGTCCAAACTATGACCTGTTGAAATATGACTTGTTATCCTCTCACACTATGCTGCCCTCTTCTCCTTTTGCCTTCAATAGTTCCCAGCATCAGGGCAGCAGATGAGATGGTTGGGCAGCAGATGACATGTTTAGACAACATCACCGACTCAATGGATATGAACTGGAACAAACCCTGGGAGACAGAGAAGGATAGAGGAGCCTGGCGTGCTGCAGTCCATGGGGTTGCAATGAGTCAGGCACAACTGAGCAACTGAACAACAACAACAATGACCTGCTCTAAAGCCTGTATTTCTCCTGCACAAAGAATTGCAAAGTTCTTGCTACCAAAAGCTCCCCAAAGATATAAAAATGATGAAAGGAAGAGGGAAATGGGTCTGAGTCCCTCTCTTTCCCAAAAGCGCATTAAAACCTGGTAGTAACAGACACTGAAGTCGAGGATTCAGCCAGAAAGCCAAGTAGGATGTGTGTGTATGAGCCAGAAAGTAAACAGCTATTGCATGTTTATATGTCTGAAATTAAATGTATCTTAGACTCCATTTATGAGGACTGTCCAGGGTAAAACAGTTTACTGATTTTATCAAAACTAATTCACAGCACACAGGGGTGCCTTTCATTATATAAACCAGCTGTCCAGTGCCCAGCAAAGACTTCGGCATGGAAAATAAGAATCTTTCAGCTTTGAGAGCTGGATGTATAACACAACTGCTCCCGATTTCTAAGGGAATTGCTGCAAACCCTTAACAGCAATGATTTCTTGCTCAAGAGTCACCAGTGGCTGACGTACACTGGGCTTCAGGCTGCCAGTCCAAGCCCCTGGTTCCAGCCCTATCAGGGGCCGGTGAAGTGGGATGACTAAACAGCCAGGAGCCGAGTCTGATCAGCGCACAGTCATATTTCTAGTCACGTGATCTGCTTCACCCCGACTGTTTCACGTGACTTCACATGAGCTTCATGTGATGACAGACAACAGATGACTACCCACATACAGGCTTCGCTGGCAGCCCAGTGGTAAAGAATCTGCCTGCAATGCAGGAGACCAAGGTTCGATCTCTGGGTCAGGAAGATCCCCTGGAGAATGAAACGGGAACCCACTTCAGTATTCTTGCCTGGAGAATCCCATGGACAGAGGAGACTGGTGAGCTACAGGCTCAGGGGAGGCCAGGCAGAAGCAGAGAGCTGGCCAGCCTTCACGATGCAGTCCACACAGATGAACCTTCCAGAGCCTGAACAAGGCTCAGACAGGATCTGCAGCAGCCAGCAGAAGATACCAGAGCAAAAGGCTAAGATATCACCAACCTTTCCTTCATTTTTTTTTTCTTCAGGTCCAGAGATACCTGCTTTGATGGAGAATACAGCAACAATTTCCACTACAACCATTTTTATTTTTGTGCTAGCCATTTCCGCATTTTCCTCCCACCTTCCTTCCTTCCTCCGCTCTGTGTGGGCACTCCCTCTGCAGCTGACCTAACAGAGGGTCTGAGCCAAGTGCACAGTGCGACACGCTGTTGAGTAGCGGAAGGTGTTAACCCACATCATGGCCTGTTGAGAGAATTTCTATTCTTCGAATCATCACAAGAGTAATACCTGCTAAGGTTAAAAGTGATCACAATGGAGCAGGCAAGTTACCTGCATCAACAGTCATGAACGTTCACAAAGGTCCCTAGGAGGTAAGAACAACTCATCATTTTGTTGTTGTTCAGTTGCTCAGTTGTGTCCAGCTCTTTGCAACCCCATGGACTGCAGCACACCAGGCTTCTCTGTCCTTCACTATCTCCCGGAGCTTGCCCAAACTCATGTCCATCAAGTCAGTGATGCCATTCAACCATCTCATCCTCTGCTGCCCCCTTCTCCTCCTGCCTTCAATCTTCCCCAGCAACAGGGTCTTTTCCAATGAGTTGGCTCTTCATATCAGGTGGCCAAAGTATTAGAGATTCAGCTTTAGCATCAGTCCTTCCAATGAATATTCAGAGTTGATTTTCTTTAGGATGGACTGGTTTGATCTCCCTGCTATTCAAGGGACTCTAAAGACTCTTCTCCAGCACCACAATTCAAAAGCATCAATTCTTTGGCACTCAGCCTTCTTTATGGTCTAAATCTCACACCCAAACATGACTTGAGGAAACTGAAGCACGAAGAGGTTAAGTATATCCCTCAAGTTCTCTTGGCTCCTTAGCAGCAGAACTGAGTTACAAACCCAGCCATCTTCATCCAAAACCCACTCTCATAATCACTGCATCTCATAACTGATGGTGAAAAGTTTTAGAGGACCTTGATTCTTGAAGGAATCCTGTAACTGATATTCCTTATGGAGTAAAAAAAAAAAAAAATCCACTTTGGTGAAAAGGATCACCCATATTGTAATTTGCAAGTTGGACACTGCATATCATATTTGCTGAAGGACTGTGTGCTGGCTTCCCAATCCTGTCTTTACAGAAACGAATTCAGGGATGATTGACTTAAGCAAATGATTATGCATGTACTTTGTCGGCTCTCATACACTGAACATGATGAGGAGTGGAGTGGCAGATGGTACTTCTCCACAGATGGTCTTGGCACACCCTCCTTCACACACACCATCTTCTGCAAAAACCTCGGCACTTGCCCATCAGTAAGCATGCTATTTCTCCAACCCCCTGAATCTGGGCAAGCTCTAGGACTTGCCCTGAGCATTAGAATACAGTGGGAATATTCAATACTTGATTTTGGGCACAGCCTCTAAATGCCCTGAAAACTTGGGTTTTCTGCCTCTTGAAACCCATGTCTTCCTGTAAGATGAGGGAGGCCATGTGTCCAAGTGAAGCCATCTGGAGAATCCTGCTCTGCAAAGTCTCTGATGAGGCTGGGCCACTAGCCCCAGTGGCCACATGACCACAACTGCAGTAGAGACCCAGGAGAAACACCCAGCCCACCCAAAGGAGTGTGAAAGAGAATAACCAAGTATTGTCTTCAACCACTAAATGGTCAGACTGTTTGCTACACAGCAGATAAGTCATAGCGCTTCCCTGATAGCTCAGTTGGTAAAGAATCTGCCTGCGATGCAGGAGACCCCAGTTCAATTCCTGGGTCAGGAAGATCTACTGGAGAAGGGATAAGCTACCCACGCCAGTATTCTTGGGCTTCCCTTGTGGCTCAGCTGCTAAAGAATCTGCCTGTAATGTGGGAGACCTGGGTTCGATCCCTGGGTTGGGAAGATCCCCTGGAGAAGGGAAAGGCTACCCACTCCAGTGTTCTGGCTGAGAGAATTCCATGGACTGTATAGTCCACGGGGTCACAAAGAGTCGGACACAACTGAGCGACTTTTACTTTCATTTTCACTAAATAGGTCATGGAAACAAATGAGTTTATCAATTTAATGTATTTTCTTTTTTAATTTATTGGGGTATAGTTGCTTTACAATGCTGTATTAGTTTCTGCTGTACAACCAAGTGAATCCGTTATATGTACACACATACATCTCCTTCCTCCTGAACCTCCCTCCTCCCCCCATCCCACCCCCTAGGTCTTCACAGAACACCAAGCTGAGCCCCCTGCAGTATATACAGCAGTTTTCCACTAGCTATCTATTTTATACTTGGTAAGTTTATGTCAATTCTAATGTAATGAATTTTCTTTTGAGAAAGGTAAAAGGGTAGGAGAGCCAAGAGCCAGAAATAAGACCACTACATTGTGTGCCTAAATTCCCAGGCAGGAACACAATGTGACCTGCGAGTCAGGCACCTCTAGGAAATTTCAGGAAGACCCAGCTCCAGAGGTCTGGAAAACTTTTATGATAGGCAGTGTTTTCCTTTCTTTAAAAAACTAGTAGTTTGTACCCTATGAAACTTTTCACCAGTTTTGTCCATCCTCATACCCCACCTCTGGCAAACAATAATCTGATCTCTGTGAGTTTTGGTGTTGACATGTTCATTTGTCTGTTTTGAGAATCCACATATAAGCGCATCATTTGGTATATATCTTTATCTGAATCATTTCCCTCAGCATAATGTCCTCAAGGGCCATCCACGTTGTCATGAATGGCAGGATTTCCTTTTCTGCGGCTGAAACACATCTGTGTGTGTGTGTACACCGCATCTTCCTCACACATTCATCCAGCAATGAACATTTAGCTTGCTTCCATCTCTTGGCTACTGTAACCAGTGCTGCCATAAATGTGGGGGTGTGGGTAACTTTTCAAATGAGGGCTTTCCTTTCCCACAGATAACTACCCAGAAATGGGATACCTAGATCAAATGATAGTTCTGTTTAAATTTTTACTCTCCATACTGTTTCTCATAATGGCTACATACATCCCCTACACAAGAGTTCCCTTTTCTCCACATCCTCACCAACACTTGTTATTTCTTGTCATTTTGATACTAGCTATTTTAATAGATATGAGGTATTATCTCATTTTTATTTATATTTGTATTTCCCTGATGCTTAGTGATCTTAAGCACCTTTCATGTGAGCCATCTGTATGTCTTCCTTAGAAAGACCTCTATTCAGATCCATCTTTTAAGTTGGATTACTTGGCTTTTTGCTATTGAGTTGCATGTGTTCTTTATATATTTTGGATACTATCCCCTCATCAGATATATGATTTGTCAATATATTTCCTCCCATGCCACAGGTGTCTGTTTCATTGCACTGATGGTTTCCTTTGCTGTTCAGAAGCCCTTGATGGAATTCCATGGGTTTATTTTTGCTGTTGTTGCCATTAGGGAATTTGTAAGATGCGGCAATTATATTTGCAGGTCTCGGTGCTTCCAAAAAATCCAGGGAGAGGCAGAAGGGCAGCTTATTTGGAGTTCTGAGGCTTGTTGTAGAGCTCTATGCAGATGGTTCTGGCTCTCACCATCAGTCTGCCTTCCAGTTCTGAAAGCACAACCAGCTGTCAGCTGCATCACAATCTGAGGATCCATCCAGGGACGGTAGCCAGGCCTTGGGTGTGAAACTGCCTGAGTCAGGGTGCCAGCCTTCCTTCACCTCTCCTCCACCCATATCACTGTGGTAAACATCCCCACATGTCCTCTCCGGTGGCCAGGCTTGTCAACACCTTGCTGAGAGGTCAGGAAGCCACTTGGCCAGCCCCAGGAGGCAGCTGAGAGGGCCCACTTCCTTGGCCTGCTCCCCAACCAGCAACATAGTTTCCTCCCAAGGGCTTCAGAACTGAGGCCTCCATTTCATAGTGAACCTACTGAACCAAAGCTACCAGTAATAAACTTCAATTAGAACAAAATAAAACATGCAAGCTCTTTATGCCAAAAACGTTTCAGACTTTGATGTATAGGGCTCTGCCAATGTGATTAAGGTATCTACTGACCTGGAGTCAGAACTGTTTTTTCACATTAAACTGATAACTCATATTCAAACCCCAACCTCCTCTTGGTATTCATATCCTTATAAAATTCCATGGATACCTTTGCAAGTAACTCTGAACCTGACTTTCAGTTATTCATTCATTCTCTTGAAAGTTCTTCACCAAGCAGGGCAGGGGGATTGTGAAATCAAATTTCTCTGTGGGGGCGGGGGGGGGGGTCTTCCTTTGCAGTCCAGGGGTGAAGACGCCACACTTCCAATGCAAGGGGTACAAGTTCAATCTCTGGTTGGGGAGCTAAGATTCCACATGCTACTCGGTGAGGTCGAAAAAAAAATTTTTTTTTATTGTTTAAAAGTTCTTTCGAGGCAACCTGATATGCGGCTAACTTCTCTTTCTGCTACTTCACTACCCAGACTCTCAGTTTTTTATACTTTTCCTGGGATCATGTGGAAGGGTGGCCTTCAGAGTAGTTATCTGAAACTAAACCACCATAAAACCCAAAAGGGGTCATGTTCAAACAGACTCCACATAGTTTCCAAAAGGCTCAGTGGCCAGTGTGACCTCTGAGGAGAAGACAAAGTCAAAAGATTAGTGGGGCAGACAGAGAGACGTGCTGGGGGCTTTTGCTCAGAAGCCCCACTTGCTGTTCCGGAGCCCCGTATTCTTTTGCTCTCTTCAGTTCAGTTCAGTCACTCACTCGTTTCTGATTCTTTGCGACCTCATGGACCACAGCACGCCAGGCCTCCCTGTCCATCACCAACTCCCAGAGCTTACCCAAACTCATGTCCATTGAATTGGTGATGCCATCCAATCATCTCATCCTCTGTCGTCCCCTTCTCCTCCTGTGCTCAACCTTTCCCAGCATCAGGGTCTTTTCAAATGAGTCAGCTCATCACATCAAGTGGCCAAAGTATTGGAGTTTCAGCTTCAGAATCAGTCCTTCCAATGAATATTCAGGTCTGATTTCTTTGAGCACTGACTGGTTTGATCCCCTTGCTTTCCAAGGGATTCTCAAGAGTCTTCTCCAACACCACAGTTCAAAAGCATCCATTAATCAGCACTCAGCTTTCTTCATAGTCCAACTCTCACATCCATACATGACTACTGGAAAAGCCATAGCTTTGACTAGAGGGACCTTTGTTGGCAAAGTAATGTCTCTGCTTTTTGTTTTTTAATATAAATTCATTTATTTTAATTGGAGGCTAATTAGTTTACAATACTGTATTGGTTTTGCCATACATCAACATGAATCCACCACGGGTGTACACGTGTTCCCCATCCTGAGCCCCCCTCCCACCTCCCTCCCCATACCATCCCTCTGGGTCATCCCAGTGTCTGCTTTTTAAAATGCTGTCTAGGTTTGTTGTAGCTTTTCGTCCAAGGAGCAAGTGTCTTTTAATTTCATGGCTGCAGTCACCATCTGCAGTGATTTTGGAGCCCAAGAAAATAGTCTGTCACTGTTGCCATTGTTTCTCCATCTATTTGCCATGAAGTGATGGGACCGGATGCCATGATCTTAGTTTCTTGCATGTTGAGTTTTAAGCCAACTGTTTCACTCTCCTCTTTCACTTTCACCAAGAGGCTCTTTAGTTCCTCTTCACTTTCTGCCATAAGGGTGGTGTCATCTGCGTGTCTGAGATTACTGATATTTCTCCCAGCAATTTTGATTCCAGCTTGTGCTTCTCTTAAATGAGACTGTTTCTGGAGATTATATCAAAAGCAAGTTGGTGATTCTTTGCTGTGTTGGGCTACACCATGAAAGATAGACTATGTGGTGTTTTTTTTTTGGCTGCACTGGGTCTTCATTGCTGCCCTCTGGCTTTGTCGAGTTGTGGTGTGCAGCTTCTCATTGCGGTGGCTTCTCCTGTTGCAGAGCACAGGCTCTAGGGGACAGGTTCAGTAGTTGCTCTGTGGCATGTGGGATCTTCCCAGACCAGGGATTGAACCTGTGTCCCCTGAACTGGCAGGTGAATTCTTAACCACTGGACCACCAGGGAAGTCCCCACCACATGTGTAAATAAAAAGTCATGTTCACACAGTATCATAGGTGACCCAAGGAGAGCTCAGATACTCCCATTTAGACCAACTGCTGCTGCTGCTGCTAAGTTGCTTCAGTCGTGTCCGACTCTGTGAGACCCCATAGATGGCAGCCCACCAGGCTCCCCCGTCCCTGGGATTCTCCAGGCAAGAACACTGGAGTGGGTTGCCATTTCCTTCTCCAATGCATGAAAGTGAAAAGTGAAAGTGGAGTCGCTCAGTCGTGTCCAACCCTCAGCGACCCCATGGACTGCAGCCCACCAGGCTTCTCCATCCATGGGATTTTCCAGGCAAGAGTAGTGGAGTGGGGTGCCATTGCTTTCTCCGATTAAGACCAACAGCCACATTTTTTCACGTTTGGAGACTTCCACAGCTGCATATAATTTGATGGATAATTATACCATCAACACCTTTATCCAAACGAACCATCCAAAAGGAAACAACACACATCACTGATAAACTCTTTAAGTCTCAAACAACATGCCGGGGTGGGGGGTGGGGGCAGAGAGAAGGACTCCTTTATAATAGTCTCTTTTTTTTTATTTCTGAGATATTGGCCCACATTTATCCCCACACAAGGTGCTGTTCTTTCAGGGTTCTGTAAAAGACAAAAGGAAGAAAAGAGAAGTGAGTGAGTTCATTCTCCTGGGTCACAAACACCTCTGCAATGAGAACTGGTGGATGGAGCAGGCTAGCACAAAACCTGAATGATTTAAATAGGCACTGGCATTCTGACCTCTGAGAACCACCAATGATGGCTCGACTCAGAGAAAGGGAACTCCTGGGATACAGGGAAGAAGGCTCATGGAAGACAGAAATGATGCTCTCCTGCAACCACAGTCTAGCTAGGGATCTTGACCAACAGGCTGGGATCCCTCTTTGAAGGAGTTTGCATAAACCCAGATGCTATGCTAAGGGGCTAGGAAATCAAAGAGAGAGATAGGCAGAGGGTGTGAGCATCTCTGGGAAGGCTGGGCAGGAGTGGGTCTTAGGCAGCTTACTTATCTAACTCTGCTCCATTGCCAATTGCCCTCTCCACATCCCAAGGCTCTTCTATTTCAGGAAAGGTCAGGTTCCTTTCTTATCCTGACTGCAGAGCGCACTAGACACTGGAAATGACAGCCCTGCAACGAAGGTGGATTATGTGATTTCTGTCTCTAAGAAAACCACCAAGAAATCTGTCCCACGTTTGAAGCCAGTGACATAAACTCCTTTATCCAAATCATACACAGAGCTAATCATTCGACCTCCAGCCCTGATGAGGAATATCTCTGAGCCATCCCACAAAGATGCCTGCAGACTTCTCTAAGGTCCTAAAGGTAAGACCGTGGACAGTTCCATCTTCCCCTTAGTCATCCTGAAGGCATTTCTGGGTGTCAGGCCGTCTCTGCTCCCAGAGAGCATCAGAGGGCACGTGTCTGGGCTACATCTGTGCTGATGGGTGCATCTCCACCCCAGGTGGAGGGTCCTCCCCAGGGCCCTGGAATGAGTACCATCAGGTGTTTGTGTTAGGAAAGCATCTTCCAAACCCCTCAGGTCCCTCTAGCCCAAGGAAGGAAGCTCTGCCAGGGCATGGAGACCAGAGCACACTGTTCCAAATGTTCCCATGCCCAAGTCTTCCACCCACAGTCACCCCATCCCGGCTAGAGGTTCTAGGCAATCCTCAAGGTTTAATAGCATTTGAAGCATCCTTCAAGTTTTCTTAAAGAACACCAGAGAAAAATGGCAGCCTTGCAAGGGCGAGGAATATCCAACCGGAAAACCAGGACCAAGAGAACAGAAACCCTCTCTGTCCTACACTCACTGTATTCCCAGAGCAGGGCCTGGTGTTGGACAGAGAGGATGTTTCTGGAAAACACTTCCTGGATGACCAAATGTCACCCTTCACCCAGTGCTCCTCTGGAGTTGGACCACAGTGAAAACCAATGGCCCGAGTTACAACAGAAGCCCCAAGGTACCTCCCTCTTTAAGAACATAACAGATCATGATTTGTCCATGAGGGCTCAGAATGGGCCCTGCTTGCAGACAGAGAGATGCAGTGGACAGTTTCAACTGTGTCCTCTAAATTCTGGAATCCTATGGAACGGTTATATCAATTAGAAGGCAATTGACAGTCAACACATAAGACAGTGTGCTCCAACCAAGTGCATTTCCCTTCCTTTGAATCAAATCCACCTCCTATTTGCCATGTCACTTTAAATTAAGACAACAGAAAGGATTTGTCAGAATAAAGTTATTAAAAATTAGCCCATCCTCTGTCAACTATGGATTACTTTACAAGCAAACAGAAAAACCTTTGGGGAAAAAAGTAATCAATGAACACAGCAAAGGATAATTGCATGCTGAGTGTGTATTTAACAAGGAAGCGTTTTTCTAGGCATGGGGAAACGTAAATATAATTCTTTCAAAGTGGACTGGTCATCTGTCTCTAGAATGATTGGGGGCACCATGTGTAAGAAGAGACCTTTTCCAGAAGGTAACTTTATCCCCCCTTTTTTCTACAGATGAAAGACCAAGCTTTTTCTGCCTTGAGGGTCCCCATCAACCTTCTCCTTTGACCTTCTTTTTATGTAAACAAAGCAGAAGAGGAAAAAAAATCTCAGCTGTTCTTTTTCATGCCCCCACCAACAGAATAAAATAAAAATGTCCCTGTTAGGTATTTCACTGTCTTCATCACCAAGAGACGGTCATCTTCCAAAAGCCTGAATGTGTTCCCAATTTTATTCAGTACTTACCTTGCCTAGCCTGTAATTCCAAGGCTTCTGATCTTTTAGCTCACAAGGAAAGATAATCCTTTTGTTTTCTGCAAAGAATGATGTATTGTTTGACCAAAGCAATCAATCCTAGTGGTAGATTTAGGCTGACAATTCAACGATGTTGAGCATACTGATCGGCTGAGTCCCAGACATTGTGGTGGCCAAGATCCCATGACTAATTTTGGATCATTGGACATCAGCCATCACAGGATACGTTGGAAATTTCTAAAAATAGCCCAGCTACCCCTCGGCACATTTCAACCTACTGTGGTAGCCACAGAAGTGTGCTTCTCTTTTTAAAACTAGCTTCTTCCTCTGGAATGCAGTAAAGGAGTATTTCATGACAGGGAATTTTTCAGGAGGTCTAGAGGATGTTTTAAATAGATTTTTTACCTTAGAACTAACAGTTAAATAATCTGAAAAAGATTATTAATATAAAACTAAATGCCTTTTCTCTCAAGATAAGCAAGCCATACTGCATATTGTAGATCAATAGAAAACAATTAATACCATTTTCAGAACACTCCCTGGGCCTCCACTCCAGGTAAATGTGGGACATTTAATTAAACAAACCCCATTAATCATATGAAAGTTGAAGTGGGAAAAGGAAACAGCTAACAACCTCCCGATTGCTCAGAAAAGTCAAGCATTTCAAACATGCATATTTTATGTTTCATGTGTACCTCTAGTTATGTCTTTATATGAATTCCTTTTGCTTTCAACCAGTTCTTTAAAGTTTATGCCTAACTCTTTGACAGAAATACGGCTACAAATCGTTTTCTTCCTACATAGAGGAAAGATACAGGAATGAACCTGACTGGCGCTGATGGTCTGCTTCACGGGGGGCTTTTTAAAATCTCGTGCTCAGTGACATCCAACTCTTTGCGACCCTGTGGACTGTAGCCACCAGGCTCCTCCGTCCATGGGATTCTCCAGGCAAGAGTACTCGAGTAGATTCCATTCCCTTCTCCAGGGGATCTTCCCAACCCACGGATTGAAACCAGGTCTCCCACATTGCAGGCAGATTCTTTCCCATCCGAGTCCCCAGGGAAGCCCTATGGCACAGAGAACCCTGCTCAGTATTCTGTAATGACCTAAATGAGAAAGGAATTTGAAAAAGAAGAGATACACGTATATGTTTAACTGTACTTCACTGTACACCTGAAACTAACACATTGTTAATTAACTATACTCCAATAGAAAAAAGAAAAGAAAATCGAAAGGGTAGCACTCCCCTGAAGAGTAACAGAGATAAACACGAGGGTTCCCATACTCTTTCAAGCAAGCATTCTTCCCTAGCCTGCTTTTGACTAGTTTTCAAGGCTTAGTTAGACTGGTTGTTCACTCAAAAGTGCAATTAAAGAACCACAAAGGGTACTTAGCCCTGAGGGCCACACACATCAATGCCCAGCCTCAGCCATGCACTAATTGTGCCCTTTGTACGGGCCTCTTAATGATGATTTTTGCCAAGCCTCCAACAGTGTTTTTGCCAAGCCTACAATCACGATTTTTATTCTTCCCACTTAACCCTGTCTCCAACAACCTCCAGGCAGAAAATCTGGGTCCCAAAGCCAGTTCTTCTGGGAACATACACTTTTCATTTAAAAACAAAAAATTAAAAGCCCACTGAAAGGCATTTAGCGGCGGATCCAAAAGTTGGATTAAAGTTCACACACTACCACCAGTAGTTAAAGAGACTCTACGGGATAGACCACTGGGGGTGAGCTCATAGCCTTGTTTTATGAGCACAACCTCAATGGACCCACTCCAAGAGGCAGACTGGGCAACCTTTTCCATTCTGTGTCCCTTCATCATGGGAACCCCAAACCAACGCACCAGCAGAGCTGAGCGTTTTGGTAGAGGACAAAGATCTGGGTGAGAGTCTGGAAAAGCATGGCATGAGATGTGCACCTGGCTGAGTCTCCCCTCCAGTCCACTCACTAGCTGAGAGGTCACGAAACTCTCTTCCCTCTTAATGTAAAACAGCAAAGTCATTGACCGTAAGAATAAAAACCGCAATTTTTCCTGAAAGATTACCAAAGAACTCGGGATCCCAGAGATCAAATGAAGCATATTTATCTGGCCTGTTCTTCCCACAGTCACTCCAAAGCTCATACTACTCCCATCTACAAACCCAAGCAAAGAAATCTAACATAGTTCTTTTCTATAGGAGAATAATTCCTTTACTATGTTGTGTTAGTTTCTGCCATACAACAAACGAAGTGAATCAGCTGTAGGTAAACATATATCCCCTCCCTCCTCATCCTCCCTCCCACCCCTTGATCTTACCCTTTTCGGTCATTGCCAAACACCAAGCTGAGTTCCCTGTGCTCTACAGAAGCTTCCGACTAGCTGTCTATTTTACACATGGTAGTGCATGTATTCTCTTCCCTGGTGGCTCAGACGGTAAAGCGTCTGCCTGCAACGTGGGAGACCCAGGTTCAATTCCTAGGTTGGGAAGATCCCCTGGAGAAGGAAACAGCACCCCACTCCAGTACTCCTGCCTGGAAAATCCAATGGGAGGAGGAAGCTGGTAGGCTGCAGCCCATGGGGTCACCAAGAGTCCGACGTGACTGAGGGACTTCACTTTCACTTTTCAGGGCCCAAATGAGGTATCACCTTGCCCTGGTCAGCATGACCATCGTCAAAACGTCTCCAAACAATAAATGGTGGAGCAGGTGCAGAGAAAAGGGAACCGTCCTACACTGGTGATGGGAATGTAGGTTGGTGTAGCCACTATGGACAGCAGTACGGAGGTTCCTTACAAAACTAAAAATAGAGCTGCTGTATGATTCAGCAATCCCATGACCGGGCATGTACCCTGAGAAAAGTCGTAATTCAAAAAGACACATGTACCCCATTGTTCACGGCGGCGCTATTCACAACAGCCAGGACAAGGAAGCAACCTAAATGTCCATCACCAGGTGGGTAAAGAAGATGTGGGACATATATACAATGGAATACTCACCACAAAAAAAACAAATGAAACCAGGGCATGGTAAAGATACGGGTGGACCTAGAAACTGTCATACAGAGGAAAGTAAGTCAGAAAGAGAAAAAAGAATATTATAAATCCACTGTACAAATAAATTGTATCTGGAGTGCTTGATCTTCTGTTATTATTTTCATTATATGAGAAAAAGAAGCCTTTTTAAATACTCTGTAGACACTGGGAAGTACTCTTCCTCATCAAAGATGTAAGGTATGTTACTACTCCCCAGGGCAGAAGTCAGTCTCCCCTGTAGCCACGGTCCAAGTTGAAAGCATTGACTTTCTTGAGCCTCCTTCAAAAAACAATTAATTCACTGACAAACACTCTTTTTAAAAGTGTCTTCAAGGTATTTGAATTGACAGGGGGTCTGACCACTGTGAAACCTGACTCTACAGTCCTAACTAGGTTTTAGAGCTTTAGCAGCTGAAGTCCAAGCACTGTTATTTACTCCATGGAGTTCGAAAGAAATGGACCTTACTGAACAACGCCTGGATCAGGGATGAGTGAGGTGGAGACATCCAGAAAGTCCTTCAGCCGGTAGCATCTCTGGGGCGTGTCTACTAAGATGCCTACTATTGCCCTTCCCCAAGGGCTTTCCTCTGCACCAACACAAACCTCAGGGAGATGGAACCCCAGCAGGTGGGCCCAGAGAAATTGTTCAAAGTTAAATAATATTTGCAGGCATCAGCTTTCGAGTGAATGAACCTTTGCAATTCTTACTTGCCAGCTTGCAGTTTCCTGAATAATTTCTTTTCACGAGCTGGCGATAGGACCTAGGAATTCCATCACAGCTGACAGACGGAAAGTAAATTTGGCTCCAGGACTGACTTGGGAGTCGGCTTGGAAAGTCTTGATAGCCAATAAGCCACTGCCTGGATGTGCAGAGCTCCTGGGCCCTCCTGTCACCACCCTGCCAGGCCCACCCCCAACCACCACACAAATTCCATTCACAGAAGGCATCTGCACTGGTTTCAGATGTGCATTGTAAAGGAAGTAGGGGTAGACAGGCAGAGTGGGAAAGACTGTCGCCTCAAACACCTATGTTCAGGTATCCCCACTTTTCCTGGCACCAACTTTGTGACTAGGGGCCAAGGAAGTAGAGTTCCATGTGGAAAGGAGGGAGGACCTTGAGAGGCATAGCTCCAAGGCTTCCAACTGCCACCATCAAGACGAAAGGCTGAGGGGTGGAGAAGCCCCCACTGCCTTCTCACAAGGGCTCCTCTCGCCTAATAAGCCGATGCCTGCTTCTCCCAGCTCGAGAGCACCATCAGACGTGAAACTAAAGAAGGGAGGGAACTAAATCACCACCATATTCCCGTCATACTTATAATTGACCTAGAGAAGGACTGACCTCATGAGCCAACATGAACCAGCCCAGGAACAAGGCTGAGCAAAAGAGCATGTCCATCGATGGTGGCAGCGGTGACGGTTTAGTCACTAAGTCATGTCTGACTCTTGCGACCCCATGGACTTCACCCCACCAGGGTCCATGGGATTCTCCAAGCGAGAGTACTGGAGTGGGGTGCCATTTCCTTCTTCAGGGGATCTTGCCGACCCATGAATCAAACCTGGGTCTCCTGTGTTGCAGGCAGATTCCTTACAGACTGAGCTATAAGGGATGCCCATTGATGACACCTCTGATATGTCACCAGCTGCAGCTCGGAACCCCCGGAGCTTAGAGCCAAGCACTGAAGTTGCCACTGTCTGGACAAAGCCTGGCAGCTCCCTTCCCACGGGGGCAGGAACCGACAGGACAGGAGGGCCAGAGAGTGAGCTGGGCCTTCCTTGTTAGAAACTTAGGGCCAATCAGAAGTTTCAAGCTCAGCTCAGAACTTCGTGGTGAAGGAGAAGTGCATTACTAAAAAGGCAGCTGGGTTAGCAGAGAAATTGACCAGAGAAAGATCACGATAAGGAGGGACTGCAGAAGAATCCCTCTGATTGGAGGTTGGCGGCGGGGGGGGGGGGATAAAAAGATCATCAGCGGATACTGGAGGAGCAACAGTTCTTTCTTTCATCAGAAAGAACAAGAAACCACAGTCCAGCAAGCTCCTTTCCACATTGGACATCTGGTCACCTTAACCTCAGGCAAAGTTTCAACATCTGCAGGCTGGACCCCAGCTCCGTCAAACATGATCTTTCTTCTCTACTTACACCCCAGAAATACTAAACTTAATAAATAAAATGCCCGACTTTAACTTCTAGCTCAAACATTAAAGAAGTTTTCTTTCCCTGACATATTGTCAAAAACCCTTCAAGTTTAAACTTCAGAACAAGGACAGCAGGAGGAGGTGTCAGCAGACACAAGGGATTGCAATAGTAACGTTCTAGGCTGTGAAGTGAACATTCCAAGCTCTTCCCTGTGATCCAATCACCCAACAAAGATAGGATCCAGTACACGCTAGACTGTCCAAAATGAGTATTTGATCTTAGCATCTGGATACTTTTCAGAAAAACAAATGGTTAGGAAAAAATTTTAAAAATCATCAAAACTAATGGTCTAATACGTTTTTACCACTTACGGCAATGTCTTCACAGAATTCTGTATGTAACACTACATTTTGCTTTAAATACGATCAACTCCAGCTCTCAGATCCAATACAGATCAACAATGATTCTAACAGGAGGTCTTAAATCAAAAGAAAAATGGCATCATTTTCTTATTCCTTGTGTTTCCAAACTAAGTCTCTGTCCTGGCAAGATGGAAATTTCTCTCATCATGTAACCAGTCAATCTCTTTAATTGAATGCTTAACTGCTGCTGCTGCTAAGTTGCTTCAGTTGTGTCCGACTCTGTGTGACCCCATAGATGGCCTCCTACCAGGCTCCTCTGTCCCTGGGATTCTCCAAGCAAGAACACTGGAGTGGGTTGCCATTCCCTTCTCCAATGCATGAAAGTGAAAAGTGAAAGTGAAGTTGCTCAGTTGTGTCCAACTGTTAGCGACCTCATGGACTGCAGCCTACCAAGCTCCTCCATCCATGGGATTTTCCAAGCAAGAGTACTGGAGTGGGGTGTCACTGCCTTCTCTGAATGCTTAACTAGTTACCCTTAAAATATGGAGAACATTAGCTCATTGCAAATGAAAGAAAATAACTACCAAAAGTACCCACCTAAACAGTACTTTATTGACCAATTAAAGCCACCAAAAGTGACATCAAAATATAAATGTCACCCACTCCTTTGCCACCTAATAAGCAGAAGGAAATATTAATGCAATCTCATAAAGAACTCCTTACTACTCACCAAGGGTGAGTAATAATTTAGGGTTGGTCACAGAAAAACATGGTCATTTTATAAATTTTACTCTTAATTTGTGTGTAAGTTAGGCTGCCAGTTTGGGAGGAGGCAAACTCAGAATGAGCGAGTCAGAAATTACACTGGTAAGAGGTCAACAAAACTATTGCCCTAGAATTTAAAACTCTTGTCCATCTCAATTTCTGCATAGGACCACGACAAGGGCTGAAAAAATCAGAGGTTCTTTACAAACACCTGCCCGAACCATCCCAGGACTGGAGAGCAATACTTCACCACTAATGCAAAGAGGCATATGAGCTCTGAAAGCTGGCCATCTCCTGCCCAGTGTATCTGGAACCGGGACCATCTCTGCCAAAGTAAACACTCCCATGGAAAGTCACCATGTGGAAACCAACTGGTGTGGGGAGGGTGAGGTGCCCAAGAGAGAGCCAAGCAAGCCCAGAGGCAGGAGGCAGAGAGGATTCTCAGGCACTAAACAGATGGAAGTTGCCATAAACAAGAGGAAAGAGCTAAAGACACTCCCGTCCAGGGACAATAGTCGAAGAGGAAGGAAATTACAGGCAATTCATATGTACCTCTGCCCATAACCGAATCTCAGCTTGTGCTTTAACTGCAGAATTTGTCAAAGCAGAAGGGAAAGAGCCAGAAATGATTCTAATGACTCTTCTTCTAATGGGGAAAAAGGGCCCTCTCCAGTTTAACTGTCCAGCTCTGGGCACTTAAAAACCTGCATCCTGCCGCCAGGTCTGGCTGTTAGAAACAACCTCACCAGCGGAAGCAGATGCTCTGCTAGGTGAACAAGGATACAGAAGCAGGTACCACGCACTCTGCCCCATCCCAGGAAAGCAGTGTTCCTTGGTGAGCAGAGCCATGCTCTGGAGTTCCAGACTCTGCAGCTCTAAAGAGACCAAGAAATGGTGTGTTTTCCAGCCCCCACCACCAGCCAGAGCGATGCCCATGTACCAATAAAACTAGCAGAAGAGGATTTCCCTGGTGGCACTGTGGAAAGGAATCTACCTGCCAACGCAGGGGACACGGGTTGGATCTCCAGTCTGGGAGGATTCCACATGTTTTGAAGCAGCTAAGCCCGTGAGCCCCAGCTATTGAGCCCATGCTCTAGGGCCCATGAGTCACAGCTACTGAAGCCCTTTTCATACTGTCCACGGGGTTCTCAAGGCAAGAATACTGAAGCGGTTTGCCACTCCAGTGGATCACGTTTTGTCAGAACTCTCCACCATGACCCATCGTCTTGGGTGGCCCTACCTGGCATGGTTCATAGTTTTATTGAGTTAGACAATCCTGTGGTCCACCTGATCAGTTTGATTAGTTTCTTGTGATTGTGGCCAATACTTTGGCCACCTGATGTGAAGAACTGACTCACTGGAAAAGACCCTGATGCTGGGAAAGATTGAAGGCAGGAGGAGAAGGGGACGAGAGAGGATGAGATGGTTGGATGGCATCACTAACTCAATGGGCATGAATTTGAGTAAACCCCGGGAGTTGGTGATGGACAGGGCAGCCTGGCATGCTGCAGTCCATGGGGTTGCAAAGAGTTGGACATGACTGAGTGACTGAACTGAACTGAAGCCCACGTGCCTGGAGCCTGTGCACCCCAACAAGAGAAGCCTCTTCAATGAGAAGCCTGTGCACTACAATGAAAACCCAGTACAGCCAATAATAATAATAATAAATAACACCAAAAAATTTTTTTTAACTGGCAAAAGAGAAGTACCCTCAATAGACAACTGGAAACTGGTGTGCAGCAAACACTGAGTAGCCCAGGGGTCAGATGAGTTTAATTGACTTGGTTCCGGGTCTCATCTGGAAACAACCTGGGTTTGCTTGTTTCCAGGACAGAGATCACAGCTCTGATACACTTCCCAGGAAGTGCCTGGGGATCAAAGAGATGCTGCTCACTCAGCATCTGGTGGCGTCAGCGCTGGGCTTTGTGAAAATCCTGGAAACACAGACACAATTCCCAGGAAACACATCAGGATTTGTTTAGGCCATGGGTGGTTCAAAGAACTCTTTAGAGAGTATGCCCCAGAACTCTTTTTTCTTTTAAGCGGATAAAATGTTTTGGTACATTGTAACCACTCAGAACATTATAAATTATTGTCACTATCTTACCTACCTCTTGCATTTTGAGGTTTTGGATTTCTTCAGTGCTAAGTGTTCTTGACTGGAGAATCCCAGGAGTAGGGGAGCCTGGTGGGCTGCCGTCTATGGGGTCACACAGAGTCGGACAAGACTGAAGTGACTTAGCAGCAGCAAGTTGGAACTACACAACTTCACTGAGGCATAGATTACATACCATTTGTGTACAATTCGATGATTTTTAGTAAATGCACATGTTATGTGCCTGTCCCCATTATCCAGTTTTAGAATATTTCCATCTCCCTGAAAAACCCCAGCTGCCCATTAGCAGTTTCTTCCAATCCCCAGCCCCAATCCCAGATAACTTCAAATCTGCTTTCTGTTTTCACAGGTTTACCTGTTCTAGACATTTCACATAAAAGGAATCACAACACGCGGTCTTTTGGGACTGACTTCTTTCACAAAGCATAATGTTTTAAAGTTCTCACTCAGTGCGGCCTGTATCAAGAGTTCATTCATTTGATTGCCGAATAGTAGCCCATTGTATGGCTGGACCACACTCTGTTTATCCACTCATCTGTTTTAGCTTATTAAATCTGTAAATCCAACTAAATGACAGGGCTCATGGGCCTCATCTCAGCAATACAAGAAGAAAGGCTTCCACAGTTCTGAACTTTTCCTGGAATTTCGAAAAGTCTCTGTAATGTGTGAAAATGTCATGAGGATACAATACAGTGCCTGGAATTTTTGTGCCTGTGGCTGGCAGTGGGAAGGGCTGCTATTCTCAGTAAACAAACAGCCCTGAATTACACTTTTTTATGTTTTAATATACATAAACTATTAGAATACACACAGTGTTTTATGCTAATCTCCCAGTCCAGCAAGGTCACAGATTCATTGAACAACCATTTACAACTGGGCAAAGAGCTGTGTATAGGAAATACGAAGCTCACGGTCCTTGGCTCACAAAGACATCTGTATTTCAAGACGATGTCAATAAATCAGTTTGGGAGTATCCAAAACACTTTTCTCCACCTAAATAGTTTTTAGCTTCCACGGTTGGCCCCCAAAGTTTTAACCCATAACTTTTATCAAGGACACTATCGCAGACTGTACTATTTACGTACCACATAAAGGCATTGTCCCATTCATTCACTCACCACATACCTGAACCCAGGGCAGCCTGTGTGCCAGGCGCTCTTCTAAACACAGATTCACTAGGGGCAGTATTGTCTTGCTCTGAAGCTCCAAATTGGTTAAAGACTTTAAGCCAATACAGTATGTTGGGTTGGAGCAAAAAGCTACAAAGAGAAAAAGAGGAGGCTGAGGAAGAGACGAAAGAGGGAGGGGATGGTGTCCTAACTAGTATGATGTGAAGATGCCTTTCTGAAGATGGGACACTTGAGTGAAAGCCCTCCAAGAGGCCAGATCTGGAAGCCATGAGCTGCCCAGGCAAGTGGTGGGTGGGGCGGTTGGGGAAGCTTTCCAAGCAGAAGGAAGAGAACACACAGAGGCCAAAGGGGCTGGGGTCAGGAGGAGGAGACAGCGGTGGGACTGAGTCTCATCAGCGGGACCAGGATCACACAGCGTGCTTGGATGAGCTCAGGCGCTCATGCCCCCAACCAGGAACAGATTCCAGCCCACTGCAGGGCCCAGGCCCCCTGGCTCTTCCTGCACGTTAGCTGCAGCCACCTGCCAGCATGGTACCCACAACCTGGCGGGCAGCCAGTCCGGCTGGCTTGCTTCTCTCATTGCATCGAGACTGTCCCCTTGACCTGTCCTCCAGGCCCAAACTTGGGGCCTGCCCTCACCACCCCTCGCCAGATGGCCTGGAAGCCAGCCACCACCGCCAACATCACTCCAGCCCAGCAGGCGGGTTGTCCCCTGGGGACCTCTCCACTGCCATCCTAAGTGCCCTGCCCAGTTAAGCAAGCAGTCTATCAGAGCCCAGGCTCCTCGTAACTATTCCTCCCAGCTTTCCCAGAACTAAGTCTCCCAAAGTCAAGTTCACAGCTAGCACATACTGAGGAACTGACTTGATGGGTGTCTCAGAAGCAACTTCTCCTCCCGTTCCGACTTGCACGTCAACTGGCATGAACAATGGCTTCATGGCAACGTCCGTTGAACAAAGGGAGGTTAGCATCCCAAGGGATTATTTTTGCTTTAGGCCGCACCAGTTACAAACAATGTTCTCAGCTTTACAATCGGTAAAGTTTTACGGCAGATCTAAATCTGGGCCCTGTAATTGCAAAAGGAAATCACAGCAGCCAGTTGTGATGCTAAAGCCCATTTGGCTGCAGCCTGTCCAGCCATAAATGTCCCTGGCCTCCATCCGGAGCGCTTGCTTGGCACTGGGTCCCGGCAAAATCCTGGCAGCGGGCAGCTCCATCGTTGGTGGCTGACTGAGTTCAGCTCCCTGAGACAGGTCACATCTCCAGTTTTCTTTACAGAAAGGGAAGCTCTTTGTAAGGAATTGTACTGGGGGTCAGTTGGTGAGGAACGCATCTGTTCCGGGAAGTTAACAGCCAGGCACTAATCATCCTATGTTTCTGCAGACAATTCACAGGACACAGCTTAGCAGAATTTTTCTTATTGCTTTATTTTCTTTTCTTTGACTCTGCTTTTTCTTTGCATAGGCATATCATGTATCATTGCCAAATGTTGGGTGAATTTGAACTGATTGAAAGAGGCTCTTTTTCCTGTGAATAATTTGGCCATGCTCAATCCTGACTGTCACTTGCCTAGAACTTATTTAATTTCACATTTCAGCAAATACAGTATTATTTTCTCCAGGAGAATTGCCTTCTGATAGCATCCATCTCCTGGTTATTTATCATACATATCTGTAATTGAATTACCTATTGCAGTAATGTGATCTACTCGCAAATGGACATAAAAATGCAACATAAAATAAAATTGTTCCAATATGTACCTCCTCATCATTCTATATGAACCCTAGGGTAGCCGATTTCCCAGAGAGATGGTTGAGTAAAGAATGACAGATGGGAAGATAAAGATTAGCGAGTTCATGGCCTTCCAGAAAGCAAAGAAATTACCCTCTAAAAATTTATTCTCTTTTAAAAATTTAGTGTTCTTCAGTATTAATCAGGAAACCAATTCGAGTGTATGTAGGGGGAGAAAAAAAAGAGTAAAGAATGGAATGATTTCATTTTTTCCAAATGCAACAGTACCACACTAATACATTTTAAAACTTAGGAAAGAGAAGTAAAGTGCTCAACTTCGCTCTTGTCAAACAGCCATTAATCTTGGACAATAAAAGAAGGTAAAGAAAAAGACAACAGCAATTCCTTTGAGAAAATTGTCTGTTTCCTTGAGCCCACCATTGGGCTAATCCTATTTTAAATGTCATGCCCCAGGGACCTATAGCTTGGCTTTGAAGTTGCTCCAGAATACTCTGTGAAATTCAGAGCCAAGTTTCCCTAGATCTAGAACCTTTAGATGAAAAAGATTAATTGTGTCAATGCCAGTACATAACAATAACTTAATTGTTATACTGGACCTTCTCTTGGATCAAGTTTTCATTTGCTTTGTTCTGTTTGGTATAAATTCTGAATCAAAACAAGTTTGTCTATATATTTTCCAGTTTGCTTTAATTTTTCTCTTTTTTTCTTGCCATTAGAAATTGATTCTGTGTAATCTGGATAACCAGTACCTGATAAATTCATCACAGAAGTCAGTGACATCTTTATCAAGCACACCAAAAGCTGCTTCTTCAAACAGCTTCCCAATGAGCTGGCCACTCCTCACTTGTTGAATTTAATCTTTAAGATGCTACCAATATGTGCAGGAATTAGAAACCTCAGGTTGCCACCTATCTACTACTGATCATTTCTACAAGGCAGCAAACAGAGCGATAAAAACCAGTAATTTTCAACAAAACTTCTGCATCTCAATTTTAAAAGGCTGCCAGGGACATATGTGAAAATGTCTATGTTAACAACAGTACACAAAGACAAGTACAAACAACTTCAAAGTGCTTACTTGTTCTCATCTTAAGACTCAAGAAAAGAGTTGACTTTCTCTGTATAAATGTACAAAGACGCCGGTGGGCAGAAATGGACAAGGTTCCACACACACGTTTTGCACTTGGGTGTAACTGAAATTTGTTAGACACTGTAGCTTACCTTTTAAAAATTATTTCACTCCAAATGTAAAAATGTGTCACCTTGGTGTTAAAATTATACCCTAAGCAACTTGTCTGTGTAACTATAGCAACAAGTTCAGAAGCATTTTAAAACACAAATATAGTATAATTTTAGAATCAAGAATTATGGAGGATTTATTGCAGGATGTGGAACTTTGCTCAAACACTTGTACACAGAGTACTCCAAAAATGGATTCCTTGACTCTGACATAGTATAAACTAATTAATTTGTTCTGTCTCACAAACTGTAGGATTTGTAATCCAAACCTCTTCTTATGGATTAGGTCCTACTCTTAGTTACTCCGGAGTTGTTGATTACTTGTTTATATAATGGGATGCCTTTAGACCTCTGCTGGACATTTAATGAAGGAGGGGAATTTCCCCTCCCCCACTTTCAGGTATGTGTATCAGAAGGAACGCCTCCATTTCAGTGACTTTATAACCACAAAAACAGACATTTGGAATCATTAAAAATAATCACCAAGTTAATAAAAACTATGTAATGGTTCGGCTGAGCAGTTCTCCCTAGTATCAGGAGCGAAGGACAGAGTCCTGAGGAGCTGGCATCTCTTGAGCAATTAGCATACAACACATAGAAGAGTCTGTGAGTTTTAATATTTCCCATCAAGAGTCTAATGTGAACAAGATTTCTTGCTGCAAAGCCGTGGCTGGGGATTCAGAAGGTCTACAAACTCTAAAACGTAAGCAAAAGTTTATGGGAATATGCACCCATTTATCATGCACTGGCCACCATCTTTTAACAGCTACTACACTACACATTTCTATGTTTAATCCTATCCAGAAATGGAGAAGAATCATCTTAAAAGGAGACCAGCAGTGAAGAGCACAGGTTTATTTTTATCAAGTTTTGAACATCCCCAAAACTTCTTACCAAAGGCTTTGCTTGCAGCAGGAATCTCACAGCTGCTTGATATTAAAACAACCAATTAAGTTAGTGTAATTTGTAAAAGACATAAAATGATTAGTATCATCCATCTTCTCCCTATTAAGCAAAGTATGTAAAAGTATGGAAAAGTGGGTACCAGCTCATCACCCCAAGGGTTCCATGAGTATGCAGAGAATTAGCATGACCAGTGTAGCACCATGGATGAGCTGCTATATCATGGCAAAGTTTCCACAAGAAAGAAACTTAAGGAAAAAGAAATCTGTTTCAAGTAGCCCAAGCAGTTGCACTTCAGACTGCTATTTTCATTTAAGACAAACAAGGAAAAAAATCTTTGGGTGTACAAAATCCCTGTTTCCTCTAGGGTAAACACAGACATAGAGGAAAAGTTATTTAAATGGTACACAAGTTAAGCTATTATCTGCTTGAACTTGGTCACTCAAAATACTGCAGGATAAACTCTGCCCTCTCTTCTATAATGTAAGTGGCATTAACCAGCAATTAATTTAGCAATCCTAATTAGGTGTTAAAATCTTCCCTGGTAAAGTCTGATTTTGTCTTTCTGGGTCTCCTTAGGAAAGACTAATTCTGTAATTAATAACATATCTGTTGATTGCAAACTTGGCCATCAGGGCCCTTCCGGATAAGCTGATTGTGACATACAATTGCTTTTCTTAAAAACAAGATTCAACGTAAACCTTAATTAAAAAAAAAAAAAAATGATTCAACAACCATTTGTAACTCCTGGCGTTTTCACTAATCTGCTCCTGGAGGAGAACTTCATGTCAATATTAAACGTAACTCACATTCTCTTCACCCGATTCCCATTTCTTTCTGGGTAAATACAAAGGTCATGGGGGAGGAAGGCAGACGCACAAACAGGAAGAGTTTACAAGGATGCGTTTGTCTCTGGAAGAAGTCTTTCCATTTAAAGGACCTGAGTTTGTTGACTTTCTTTCCTATCCCTTCTAACAAGGCTGACAGCTCCCTCCCTGGTCTACAGATCACCTACCCAGCCATCCTCCGCCTCTAGGAAATGATGGCAAGATCCGTCTGGTCCTGTGCTTTGCTCACCGGGACCCCCATCCACTCACCGGGCATAGAGGAAGCCTTCCCAGCCAGCCAGCATCCTCGGGCCCTCTTCCAGCGCTCGCTCTCGGCGCCCCCTACCGGGGGTCCCCGGGACGTCGCAAGTGCAGGAAAAGTTCAACCCCAACTCGAAACAGCCAGCCGCATCCAGGTACAAAGCGAGGGGAGGGCGAGGAGGTGAACGCGCTTCCCGCCAAAGCCCGGGGAGCCAGGATCTGACCGTGCTAGGCCTGGCACCCGGCGCAGCGGCGGCGAGCGATCCCGGGAGACCCCTCTTCGGCCGCGGCTCTCCCGCGCATCCTCCCTTCGGCGCCCGGATCCGCCTCTCAAGCCCGAAATCCTGAGCCAGGAGGGGATGCGAAGTGGTGGGGCGGCGTGAAAGATGCCTGCGGAAAGGGACTGGCCTGGCTGCAGCCAGCCCATCGGGCCGGCGGCTCCCGGGGCCTCTATACCTCCCCGGCCGCGGCGATCGGGGCAGCCGCCAGCCTCAGTCTCCCTCCCTGCTTATCGACAGCGCTCAGAGGAGTTAAGGCCACCGCCTCCTGGTTTCTCGCGGGCGTCGTAGAGCCCCAGTCAACTCGACCAGAAAACCTTGCCCCAGGCAGGCACTGCGAAGTGACGGCCACCAGGACCCTGCCCTCAGCTCCTTACGGCGCGAGCCCGGACACGCGCTGGGTGCGTGCAGCTACCTCCGCTGCGCACCTTAAGGAGGTGTTAGGAGGGGTGCCCTCTCTCCCCGCGCCCGGGGGCCCACCGGGTAGCTCCCCCTCTTTCCCTCTGCACGCTCAAACCTCGGCAGAGGCGGAGACTCAAACTTCCAGCCCGCGAACCTGCTCAACTGTGGTTGCCCCCCGCCCCCGCATTAGGTAGTCCGATCCCGCAAGTGCAACCCCCGGACTGTGTTCCACGAGCCTGCAGAGCGACCTTCCCGAGATCCACACGACCCACGCGCCGACAACTGCCGCCCCCGAGTCCTGGCCCCCCAACGCGGCTGGCTCGCGGCTGCAGCTACGACACGCGAGGACGGGGCGGGATGCAGGGTGGGGTAGGGGGGTCGCTCACCAGGTGCAAGGCGCGTTCCCCGTGCCAGTCATCCGGCGCCCGGGGAGTCAAGAGTGTCTGCGAGGGTCTTCTTCAGCGCCCACGAACGAAGTCCAGGCAGCCGCCGCCGCCGCCCCCCGCCACTTCCCTAGAGTTACCCCCAACTCGCTGAGCTCCGGGCTGGAGCGGGGGTGCGCCGGCTCGAGCCCAAGGCGCACCGTCCCCGGGCTCACGGCCGGACCTGAGGTGAGCAGGTTCGCGCCCAGCGGGGACGACGGGCGAGGAGGCAAAGTTGGATGCTCCAGCCAGCTCCGCAGGGAAGTCGCCGGGTGGAGCGGGGAGAGGGGAACCCCTGGGATGAGCCACAAAGACCGGGGCGTCCCCCCGCCGAAAGGAAGTGGAGGGTGGTGGGGGGCTGCCGCTGGGCTCGGGGCCGCGGACGGCAGGGTGCTGCGGAGCCCACCCGCAGCGGGAGCAAAGCGCGCGGGAGCCAGCGCAAAGAGAGCAGCCGCCGCCGGCGCTGCCTTCCCGGCGAGTAGAGCGGCGCGGGGAGCCGCGGTGAGGAGCGCGGGGCCGCTTCGCCCCGCCCCCGGCCCGCCCCTGAACCCGCCCCGGCCCGGTTAGCCCTGCCCATAATCCCGCCCCGGCCCGGTTAGCCCCGCCCCAGCCCTGCCCACCTCCGCCCCGCCTCCTGCCCCTCCCGGCGCGGGTGAAACCCGAGCGCCCCACCCCGCGCCTGACCTCCCGGGCCCCTCCCCCGACACCGCCCCTTCCCGGGACTGGACCCTCTCCTCTGCTCCCGGGGTGCCCCCTGGACTCCGGGGAGGCCTCCACTCCTGCCCGCCCAGGGCGAGCGCGCCCGAGCATTGACTTTCAGGGAGCCCTCCTCCCCAGCCTCGCAACTTTCGGTCGCTCCCCCGCCCCCTGTCCCCTGTCCCGCCGCTCCGACGTGGCTGCTGGGGGTTGGGGTTGGGGTGGTGGGATATAAAGGGCCGCAGGCTGCGCGGGCCGAGCCCCGGGACGTGGCGCGTCCACTCCAGCGACCTCAGTTCCAGGTACGTGGCGGCCCCCACTCCCCGGCTAATCCGGCCGGGGGATGGGGGCTGAGGGTTGGCAGCGGCCGCGGGGATCCTCTGGACTCCGAGTGTGTGATTTTGTTCCTCCCGCGTGCTCAGCGCTGGAAACTTCGCCAAAGACCGAGGGAAGTTGCTGCGGGTTCTTGGAGGAGCATGTGGGGGCGGGGGGTGCGCCTCCCGGCTAGATGGGGTCAATTTTTGCAGCGTTGAATTAGAGAAGCGGACAAATCCGGCGAACCAGGGAAGCAGGTCAGGGGATCCCCGAGTGGCCGGGCTGCGTGTTAAGAGAGGATAATGTCCCAGATGGACAGTCTTCTCGTCCAGTTATGGGGCAAATGTTACTTGTTGCACTTCGGCCGGTTCTTTCGCCTTTATTGAGCGAGTACTCAGGTGAAAAAGATTCGTAGTTGAAAAGCAGAATACCTTTCAACACTTCTGGAATTTGTTGGGGAAAAAAAAAAAAGTGTGCTGGTACTTGATTGCAAAACTTTGGGAGGGAACGCTGAAGGGCTGCGCTAACCTTGCTGGATGGGGGTGGGGGACAGTCTCCCTGGGCCCTTTTCTCTCCAACTGGGCTTCAGAGCGTGGCTTTCAAGCTTCCCTGGGGTGAGGAAATTCTTGAACGCCCCACCGTGGCCCTTGTACTGCAGTGACAATGGCCAGGTGGCCGCATGGGCCGTGATCTGTGCCCCTGCGTTCATCTATAAAGACAAAGAACCCATCTCTGGCTGGAAGTGTCACAGCTCCCGGAGTAGCCACATAGATCTAGGAGACAGACAACAGAAAAACAAACTGACATTGATTTATCTTTATTTTTTTTAAATAAAAGAATTAAATGAAAGCAACCCCGTGGGTTTCCGTGGAAGCCCAGCCCAGCCTGAAATCTCCAGTCTCTCTGTAGGGCCGCCAGTGATAGAGCGGTTGGAGATACAACTCAGGGCCTCACTCGGATTTCCTTAAGATGTCCGGAGGAAATATCAGTAGCTGGGCGGGCGTCTGAGATTCTTTCTTCCCCGGGGTTGTGCCGGGGGCACTCAGCCAGGTGCCTGGCAGCTGCTGGACTCCTGGGGCCTTCAGGAAAAGCTTAACAGGTCTCCTTCTGTGCTGGGCACGTGGGGCACCAGCTCCATTCCCGACATTCTGATTCTCCTGCCAACGTGGCAGGGAGACCCAAGAGCACTTCCTGGGGAGGGCGGAGGCTGGCCAAGGTCAAGCGAGGCTGCTCTGCTCCTGGCCGGAGGGAGAGAGAAGGAGAACCCAGCCTCACACCTGACACCATCCAAGGGTGGTTCTGTGGACCTTGGATCCTCCAGCTGCCGGGGCAAAGGGAGACAGAAACTAGAATCCGACGTGTTTAATTGCTCCTTGTCCTTTGCCCCTCAACACTACAGTTAAAGGCATTAAAAAATAAATAAATAAATAAATCTCAGCATATAGAGGGCTAAGCAGGGAGAAGGAAGTATCACCCAAAGAGGGCTGATAACATTTAACTCAATAAATTACGTAACTTTATGTGTCTGTGGAAGGAGTGAAAGTGTTATTCATTCAGTTGTTTCTGACTCTTTGAGACCCCGGGGACTGTATGTAGCCCACCAGGCTCTCCATGGGATTCTCCAGGCAAGAATACTGGGGTGGGTAGCCATTCCCTTCTCCAGGGGATCTTCCCAACCCAGGGATCGAACTCAGGTCTCCTGCATCGCAGGAAGATTCTTTACCAGCTGAGCCACAAGAGAAGCCCATGTGTATGTGTGTGGTGTCATTGAGGGGGTGCGGGGAGGGGTCAATTTGACAGGTACTTACAGACTACACCAAAGCGCTGTTAAAATATGTATTTTTAGTGATAATGAATTATAAATAAATGAATAATAAAAATGAGGAATGGGAGAAACCAAATAATAATTTCGGATGCACCTTTAAAGCTAAGTCTGAACTAAACTGAAGTCATGATTTACCTTGGAACCTGGAGAAAGTTCTTGAACTTTTCTGAGCTATAGTCTTGTCAGGAGCTTAAACAAACCTGGTGGCACATACATCCTATGAAACCATTAACAGAAAAAGAAACTGGTACAAGTGAAATATTCACCCAAGGCCCTGCACGGAAGTAGGCTCTCTACAACAAAACTCATTTAAAAGAATCCACAAGTGTGTTCTTTTCCCAAATGCAATTTCTGAGTTGTTTTTTTTTTTTTCTTTGATAAGTCTTAGCTGAAGCCCATGTGACATTAAGCTGCTTCTCATCACAGTCAAAACTAGAGGGAATCATTTCAAAATGAAAGTGTTTAGTTATCTTCTTTTAAACATAAAATTGGAGCTCTCCCTAAACTGTATTCAGTTCAGTTCAGTTCATTTCAGTCGCTCAGTCGTGTCCGACTCTTTGCGACCCCATGAATCACAGCACTCCAGGCCTCCCTGTCCATCACCAACTCCCGGAGTTTACTCAAACTCATGTCCATCGAGTCGGTAATGCCATCCAGCCATCTCACCTTCTGTCGTCCCCTTCTCCTGCCCCCAATCCCTCCCAGCATCAGGGTCTTTTCCAATGAGTCAACTCTTCGCATGAGGTGGCCTAAGTATTGGAGCTTCAGCTTTAGCATCATTCCTTCCAATGAACACCCAGGGCTGATCTCCTTTAGGATGAACTGGTTGGATCTCCTTGCAGCCCAAGGGACTCTCAAGAGTCTTCTCCAGCACCAGTTTGAAAGCATCAATTCTTTGTCGCTCAGCCTTCTTTATAGTCCAACTCTCACATCCATACATGACCACTGGAAAAACCATAGCATTGACTAGATGGACCTTTGTTGGCAAAGTAATGTCTCTGCTTTTGAATATGCTATCTAGGTTGGTCATAACTTTCCTTCCAAGGAGTCAGCATCTTTTAATTTCATGGCTGCAGTCACCATCTGCAGTGATTTTAAACTGTATTAGGTGAGCCATAATGTGAAGGAATGAAAAGACCAACCAAACACTTGGTGAAAATGATGAATTCTGGGGCGCTGATTCATGTGATTTGAAAAACGCCATCCATTTCCTGATTCACCTCAGTTTCTGCATGGAAATGGGAGGAGTCTCATATCTCTGAAACAAATAACTGAATTTGTCTTGTCTTTACCTTCCTCCCTTGTGTTTGAATTTCAGCTTCATGGTTAAACTTCCATCTCAGCTGAAAGGAGCCAGGAGACTGTGGCAGAGAACATCACCCAGAGGAGACTGCCATGCTGCTGTGGGTCAGAAGTGACCTTAACAGGAAACCCTGCTGTCTGTGATCCTAACAATGCAATGACATTGTATCCAGATCATGAAAAACCTCAGCACAGAAATTGTGGTTCTGGATGTTTCCATCGTAACTGGATTTTCCTACCGATGAACAGGGAACATGTTACAGTCACCAACCACAAGTGTTCTCTTTTCACCCCGTTTTGCTTTCTTTGGATCCACGGCATTGAGAAACTGAAAAAAGGACTAGATCATCTGATCAACCCCATAAGTTTGTTTTGTTTTCTTAAAATGGCCAAACATGGAGAGAAAGATAGGGAGTTTTATGCATCACTAAAGTGATCTGGTGCTGTTTTTTGTTCAGCAATTTTAAATATTTGGAAGACTCACAATTACAGTTGCAGGTGACTGAATCACTGAGAAAGGAGAGCTCTGGGAGCCGTCAGCTCCTAATCATATCCCTTGAGCTTCATCAGAAAATCTTTAGCTTTTTTCTTTCTTTCTTTCTTTTTTTTAAACTCCAAGAAACGCTCACTCCCCTTTTAATACAGCAGCCCACTCCCCTGGCAGAGGTAAGCAGACCTGCTTTATTCTAAAAAGCAGCTCCAAAACTAGGACAGAATAGAAAGAATAGTTATGGCACATCTGAGAATAAGCATGGGACAGAGTGCAGGTTCCTGGACCTTAACTGGGAGGACCTGGCCCACCAGGTAGGCACCAGGGCTCTGCCAGTCTCCTGAACATTCCATCCTGGCCCCTTCCTTGTGTTTCAGTTTCCACCCGCTGCATCCAGGGACTGCTCTGAGCTTTCCATGAATGGTCAAGGGAATGTGCTTCTCCACTGCCAGTTGTTCAGTGCAGGTCAGCACAGAGCAACGTGGCCTTGCTCCATCCAGGTGAGCTTGATTCACCTGTAATCTCTCTTAAACTCACTTCACAGGTGAAAACCACCTCCCCACCCCTCACAGCCACTTTCGAAGGAGCAGCCTGGCTAAATCCTACCCACCAAGAAGTTTAGCAAGAACTCAAGGGTACAGCAACCCGAGCGCATATTCAGTAAGAAATGCTCCCTTATTTTTTACTTAGGAAAATTAATCTCACATAATCTTAGCAATTAATCTCACTTTTAATAAGGGCCTATTAATAAAAGATGTGTTTTTACTTCAACTGTGTATCCAGAAGAACAAAGTATTCTGGAAATCTGAAAGTATTTTTCCTGGTGTTGATGGTTAAATGTCTAGATGTATGTATTTTTCTAGCATCCCAGTTTCCTTAAAATAAAATCAGTGTGCTCAAAATACCTCAAGTCATCTTTTTATAAGTATCATATGGGGAAAGGGAAAAAAATGCAAAATTTCAAAGATTTTGGGACTACCTAGAGAAAATGCAATTTGTTTGCAACATGGAGATAAAGCACTCCTGTGTGTCATTTTCTGACCTTGAACCTTATATATATGTTGAGTATCTATATGCAAAGAATGACTATATTTTTTAAAAAAATTATGTTTGTACTTATTAGTCATTGTCCTCTATATTCATCTGTCTTTGGAAATAGAGCTTTCAGAGGAAATAAGTACATTTGGAAAAACATTTTCGAAGAGAGTACTCATCCTGCACAAATTAGTCTTCGTTTATTCCAGCATTTACCAGGGAGATCAACTCATAATGACCTTGAGTTCAGTGAAAAGCCTCTCTACTAAGTGAAATTATACCAATAGGCAAAGTGTCTCCTGGAGCAACGCAGTGAGAAGATGAGCTGTTAAGAACCCTGTCGCACCGTCTGTCAAATCTCATTTCAGACCCTCCTTTCTGTTCCCGTGTTGTTGCCTTAATTCAGAATGTCAGTTTCTTTCCCTCCTCTTACCAGTCTCTGTCACCCCTAGTCTACATCACTGTACCGCAATGATCACCTACAAACACCACCCCTACTCCCATCAGCCTTAATAACACAGGACACCCCCCACAATTATATTTAAATTGCAATCATCTTGGCTTTGAAAAAACATTGTTTTTCTTGCATCTAGGTTTGACCATGGAACTTAGCCATGATGAATAAGATATAAGTCCATGAAATTCCAAGAAAGGCTTCCTAAGAGAGGCAACAACTAATTGGGCATGCTCTTTCTTGCCCTTCCCGCCCACTTCCAGACTCCTGCCTGGAACTTGATTATAATGGTTGAAATCCCAGCTACCATCTTGGACTCATAATCTCAGGATCTGAGCCATGAGCTAAGGGTAGTAAGGGTGTCCCTGGTGGCTCAGATGATAAAAGAATCCATCAGTAATGCAGGAGACCAGAGTTTGACCCCTGGGTCAGGAAGATCCGCTGGAGACCGGAATGGCAACCCACTCCAGTATTCTTGCATGGAGAATCCCATGGACAGAGGAGCCTGGCAGGATGTAGTCCACAGGGTCACAAAGAATCAAAAATGACTGAAGCAACCTAGCATGCAGCAGGCAAGGATAATAGAGGTGGAGGAGGGGCAAATGCCTGAGTCCTTCTTGACTTTATGGAGCCCCTTTATTAAGCCAGGACTTCTGCCTCCAGACTTCATAACATGAAGAAGAAGTGAATTTCCCATTTTTGTCCATCATTGTCTCTGTTTTGGTTTTCGCAGGAGAATGTGATTCCTAACTGACGGAAGTGTGCGACTCTCCCAGAGTCAGCATCCCTGTGGGTTCATCTCTCAGCATCACCACCCACGCTGCCTTCTCTCCCTCCCTCTGTTGCCTTCCTGCCTTCAATGTAGTTTGTTGCCTGGCATGTTCTGGCACTGGGCTGCACCTTAGGAGGAGAATAGAGAGCAACACAGCCAATGCCTACCCTTTCAGGCGTTACAGCCCTTACAGGAATTAAGGGAGGTAGGGGTCAGTGACTGATTTCACAAGTATGTTGGCATAAGCCCTGGTACGTGCTATGAAAGACAAGTTTAGGGGTGTCTGACTTAGTCTGGGGAGTCAGAACAGGCATCGTTGAGGAGGTGGCCTTTGGGCTAACTTTGGAAGGATGAGTAACAAAAAAATAGGGGAAGAGAGATTCCAGGAAAAAAGCAGAAATATTTAACTTTAGAAGTTAACACTTGTTAAAATATCAAAGATAGTAATTGCAAAAGAATAGTCGTAATTGCAAAAGAATAGTCACAGACAGAATCTTCTGAAACAGTAGAGAGGAAAAAAGATGAAATAAAGACAGCTAAAAAGATGAAATAAAGACAGCTTGGTCAGTCAGACAAATGGAAAGAAAAAAAATTGTGCAAGAGAAAAACTAGAAGAAATTAAGTAAATACATAAAATCTAATTATATCATAAAGCACTTAACAACAAGGGGAAAAATACACACCAGTCAAACATCAGTCAGAATAAAGCTAGTTTACAAATACTAATATTAGAAACAAATTTTTAGATTAAAATCTTTTTTGGTAAAAATATTCACCGTCTAAAGAAAGTTCAGTTCATTAGGAAATAGAAATACATATATAACTAACAAAACAGTTTCAAAATAGAAAAAGTAAAAATCAGAATTGTAAGGAAAATTGACAAATCCCCAGTCATTGATAGTGCACATTTATCTCACTAATTGATGATTTCACAGGGGGAAAAATAGTATGAATTTAGATATTCTGAGAAAAGCAATTATCAAGGTTATTCTGATATGGTATGGATATATCAAACACTCATCCAAGAATTACAAAAATTAATCAAGTCTGGGGCCACAAAGTAAGCCTCAATTAATTCTGAATAATTAGTACCATAACTGGGGTACAAATTAATAATTTAAAAAAGAATTTAGAAAACCTCACATTTGTTGGCTTTAAGCCATATTTTTAATAATGTGACAAGGAATAATGGAAATTAGAGAAACATATGTTGTATAAAGGATTCAACATATAAAATGTGATTTAATTAAAGTTATATTTACAGGGAAATTTAGCCTTAAGTACTTATATTAAGAAGGAAGTAGTAAAAATCTTTTTTCCAACTTTGAGATGCACTATATAAGTTTAAGGGGTATAACATAATGATTTGACTTGTATCATAAAACGATTTTCCCAATAAGTTTAGTGAACAGCCATCATTTCATACAGATACAAAATTAAAGAAATAGAAAAAAGTACTTCTTTGTGATGAGAACTCTAAGAAAGACTGAAATTAACAAGGTAGATTTCTAACTCAAAAACCCAGAAAAAGAACAAAGCAAGTGAAATAATGTAATTAATATCACATTTTAATGAAATATGCTGTAAAGATACAGTGGAGAGAATGGGAAATTCCAAAGCTGTTAAAAAAATCATAAAAGATTAACAAAACAGACAATCCTCTGAAAAGATATGTAACTCATTTGGGAAATCTGGCTTTAGAAAACTAAAGAAGAAATGAAAATCCAGTAAGACTTATAACCATTAAAGAAACTGAATCAGTACACACTTCGACAAGAAGAGCAAACAGGAGAACTCTACTGAATATTCAAGGCACAATTTACCGCAGTCTGTGAAAGTTATCCTGGTGAAGATGAAAATTTTAGCCCAAACCCCTCCCCCCAAAATTCAAGAATGTTTTATCATTAGAAAATATACTAATATAAATCACCTCAGCAACAAAATAGAGAAGGAAATGGCACCCCACTCCAGTACTCTTGCCTGGAAAATCCCATGGGTGGAGGAGACTGGTAGGCTGCAGTCCATGGGGTCGCAAAGAGTCGGACAGGACTGAGCGACTTCACTTTCATTTTTCACTTTCATGCATTGGAGAAGGAAATGGCACCTCACTCCAGTACTCTTTCCTGGAAAATCCCATGGAAAGGGGAGCCTGGTAGGCTACAGTCCGTGGGGTAGTGAAGAGTCGGACACGACTGAGCGACTTCCCTTTCACTTTTCACTTTCATGCATTGGAGAAGGAAATGGCAACCCACTCCAGTGTTCTTGCCTGGAGAATCCCAGGGACGGGGGAGCCTGGTGGGCTGCCGTCTATGGGGTCGCACAGAGTCGGACACGACTGAAGCGACTTAGCAGCAGCAGCAGCAACTACATAAAAAAGAAAAACCATATGATCATTTTATTGCAGGGAAAAGCCAATTCTGACTCCATGCTAGAACTATTTCTTTGACTTGCTTTCCATGGCTTTTGTTATTATAATCATACCTAAATAACCTGCCTCAGAGAATCCTGCCCCTTTGCCTAACTGTTAAGCCAAAGGGCCTTTATTCAGAATCCTGTCCACCTGTGGATGGCAGGAAAGAAGATAGTAGAGTGAGCCTGGATGGGGTAACAATTTCAGCAACCACATAATATGCTTTGATAAAATCCAACATGTATTTTCATTTTAAAAAAAGCACAAAACCTGTTAACTATTAGATGGGGAAACAGTGTTTTGGGGCTCCAAAATCACTGCAGATGGTGACTGCAGCCATGAAATTAAAAGACGCTTACTCCTTGGAAGAAAAGTTATTACCAACCTAGATAGCATATTCAAAACAGAGACATTACTTTGCCAACAAAGTTCCGTCTAGTCAAGGCTATGGTTTTTCCAGTAGTCATGTATGGATGTGAGAGTTGGACTGTGAGGAAAGCTGAGCGCCGAAGAATTGATGCTTTTGAACTGTGGTGTTGGAGAAGACTCTTGAGAGTCCCTTGGACTGCAAGGAGATCCAACCAGTCCATTCTGAAGGAGATCAGCCCTGGGTGTTCTTTAGAAGGAATGATGCTGAAGCTGAAACTCCAGTACTTTGGCCACCTCATGTGAAGGATTGACTCATTGGAAAAGACTCTGATGCTGGGAGGGATTGGGGGCAGGAGGAGAAGGGGACAACATAGGATGAGATGGCTGGATGGCATCACTGACTGGATGGACATGAGTTTGAGTGAACTCCGGGAGTTGGTAATGGACAGGGAGGCCTGGCATGCTGCAATTCATGGGGTCACAAAGAGTCAGACATGACTGAGCGACTGAACTGAACTGAACTGAAAAAGGAATTTACCTAACCTCATAGACTGTCTACAAAGAAAGTTAACAAAATACTTGATGCTTCATTGTGAAAAGTTAGAACTATTTACTTGAAAGAGAAGACCAAGACAAGTGCACATATCAACACTTCTATTCAAAGCAGAAACAATGGTTGAAAAGGGAGGAACAAACTTTCAATTGCAGACCGAACAAGTGTCTCCAGTAAAACCACTTAAGAACATCTGCAGATAAATAATTAGAATGAAAAGAAAGTTCTGAAAGGTTGCTACATAGAATCTCAACACACAAATCAACTGTGTTCCCATAAGCCAGCAGCAAATATGAGAAAATATAATTTAGAAAAGATAACAATAATCAAAAACATTGATTTGTTACCTAAGAATAATGTCAGCAAATGATATGTTGGACCTTTGTGGAAAATTTATAAAACTAAATTTAAAGGTCCTAAAGAAGTCCTATGGAGGAGGAAATGGCAATCCACTCCAGTATTCTTGCCTGGAGAATCCCATGGATGGAGGAACCTGGTGGGCTACAGTCCATGGGATCGCACAGAGTCAAACACAACCGAAGTGACTTAGCAGCCAAAGAGGTCCTAAATAAAATAATTCTATATCACATTTATAAGTAGACTGATTTAGTAATAATATCTTGAACATGATATATTTGTTTCAAAATGTCCATGCTCCCCAAATTTATCCTTAAATACAGTGGAGGTCCAGTGAGGCTGGCTGTATGGAACTTGGGTGGTCTTTACAATGGATCTTCCAAGGCAAGAGCAAACGTTTAGGAGTGGTTAAGAAATTTCTGTAAAAAATGAATGAAACAGGTGAGATTATAAACTACCGATCTTGTTCATAAAGTTGTGACAGTTATGGCATTGATGCATTGTCACAGGGCGAGACAAAGAGAACAGTGAAACAGAGGGCCCATAAACAGACCCGACATATACCATCCATGACTGTGACCAAGGGGCTCCCTGAGCAGAGGTAGGGCTCAAGTGTGTTTAAGACAATTGACTACTTTGATGCAAAAAACACTGAATCAGATACTTCCCTCAAGCCTTTCATACCAATAACTTCAAAGTAGATTAAAGCCAAACTGAGAAACAAAACATTAAAACGTTTAGGAAAACATGTATCTATCTATATGACCTCTGGGTAGGGAAGGCAGTTTTCAAAATAAGATACAAAGATCAGTCTTAAAGAAAAAACAAACAAACAAAAAAATAGTCAATACAGCAAAGAACGTTAAAGTTTGGAACTTCCGAATGACAAAATACAACTTAAAAGCAAGCCACAGCCTGAGAGGACTTTCAGTTCATACAAATGACGAAAGAGCGTAGATAGGATATATATATTGTCTAACTCCTAACCAGCCAATGGAGAAAGAGGAAGCAAAGGAAAAATGTGCAAATGAAACAGGAAGCTCACTGACCAACCTAAGAGTAGACTAATAACCTCCTTAATAATCATGGAAATTTATTTAAAGCAACATGGCACCATAGAAAACGGATCAGATTGGCAATAATGAAAAAGTCTGGCAATACCAACTGTTATCACATATTGACAAGGGGAACTTTAGAGGTGTAAATTGGTACAATCACTTGGGAAAGCATTTTGGCCACTCTTATAAACCTGAAAATGTACATTCTGTGCAGCCCAGTTGGCAAAGTTGCAGAGAACAGGCCACATACTGCCAGGTTATATAAAGTATTCAAACCTCAAATATCTGTATAATGTATGGATACATACACGGTATGTATAATAGCAACAGAAATGCTAAACACTACATTTATGATGAAATGCATGATGGTGGAAAGATGAACACAGGACACTGTGTTTACCTGTGAATCTGTTTTCTGTTAAGAAAATAAGATAGAAGGCAAATATTGAGAAAGGTTAAGATTGTATAAAGCTGGTGGGGTGGGTGTTCATTAGATTACTATCTTTTTCTGTATGCGCAGAAGATTTCATCATTCAGTAAAGAAGGTTAACGGGAAGTAAGGAAGTGCAGAAAGTAGGCAAAGAGAGCTCATTAGAGCGGTTTTGTCCTGGAGAGGAACAAAAGGACTGGTAGCAGCTGGTGAGAGATGAGCACAGAGGGCTATTTTTTTAAAGTGGGTCATTCGAAGCGTGTTTATATATTGATTGAAATACCTTCATAGAGAGAAATTGCCTATGCAGTAGAGGAAACAAGATAATCCCAGGAATGAAGGTCTTGGAAAGACAAGAGACAATAGAATTTGTTTGGAGAGAGCCAGAGTTTGTCTCCGCATTGTCATAGCAGAGAGGTCCAGGGAGAGAGCAGACACAGCAGGAATGGAAGTTTTGTTGTACAGATAGATGCAGGTCTGCCCTTCTGAAAACTTTTGTTTTCCTAATGAAGTATAATGGCAGGTTCAGGTTGGGGGGAGAAAGAGGGCATGTAGTTTACAAAAGAGACGCTGTGAAATCGACACCTTGGAAATCAGGAAGACACATTTGCTGGTGTCTCCATGCTACCTTGAAATACAACCAAAGCTGGTGCCCATCATCCAAACGCAAACCCCATCCCCAGGCCAGTGGGATTTTGTCCTGCAAGGTTCAGCAGCTCAGGCGCTGGCATGAGGAAGGCCAACGATTGCATCCAACCAGGAAACAGTTTCCCCAAGCAATAGAAAAAGGGAAAAGCAGGAAAACAGAAGATGTTTACAAGGAAGTGGCTTTCAGCATGATCCTGCAATGGAAGCCAACTAAGGAGGACGTGTAGGCAAAAGTCATGGTGTCCGTGGACTGGAGAACAAGATACAGTCAAGGAATCGTGGCAAGGGGTCCCCTGGAAAGGGAAGCAGAAGAAGTTGTTGAGGGGGAAGAGTAGGGTGAGGGCATGCATTGCATCATGGTGTTTCCATGGCAATGGGGAGCCCAGGTGGAAAAATTAGTGGTTGTTGAAGGCGGGGGGAAGACAGATGGGTCATAGAACGGAAGGTCAGCATCTTAGATGTGTGATCAGTGTAGATGTTGAATCCCCCAGAGGAATCTTCAGTGAATGAGGCAAGGTGACACAGGCGGGTCAGCAGACAACAGCCATGAGGAAATGGCACCATCTTCTTCATTTTACAGGGTTTGAAAATGTGGTCCAGCAAGAATGAACCTCTAAGAAGACACTCACAGACTAATAGCCAAGGAACCCAGAATGGTTGGCCCCCAAATGCCATCCTTTTTCCACTAAACTTCTCAAGCAAGTTTCAACACAGTAAACCTGAGTAACCACATACAATGGAATTTGATGTTAATCTCCAGTATCTCTTCTAGAAAGAACTGGTCATCACCACCCTTAACCCGTGTGACTAATGAGAAATAACCAGGAAGTCTGCAAACAAGCACAAGCCCAGACTGACCATCAGTCCAGTGAATAAGTCTCTAGGGGCTGAGTCCAGACCTGTGATTTTTGAAAAATCTCCCTGGGTGAATCTGAAACACGATCTGTACTGATTTGGGTTATTGCCAGTACAAAAGCTCACCTATCTCTAAAGCATGAGTGGTTCTGATTGTTCCGAGGAAGAAATGATCCTCTGGAACAAAGGCTGGAGTGCCCCTATTGGGAGTGTTTTTCTGTCCATCCCTAAGCTTCTAGAATTCTTGCACTGAGCAGCCTGTATAGCAACTCCTTCCATACTAAACTGTATCAAGAACATGTTTTTCTGTTTAGAATCTTATATAATCAGAGCAGATTCTTAATATTTGCTCATCTTGCCCAAAAGATTCATTAAAATATCAGCTATAAAGTATTTTGTCTCATCTATAATATATCCTGCAAAATGTTTGTTGCTTATTACTTTAGAGATTGCTTATATTATGGGAGCCTCTGTCTTATCTCTCCCAGTCTCTGTCTCTCTCTCTGTCTCTCTCACACACACATATACATACTTTTCTCTTCCATGAGGATCAGATTTTGCAGCTTTGTGCAGGAGTGAAAGCAACTTCTTAGGGACATGAAATGAGACAGGATTCCCGCTGAGTAGCACCAAGATCCCTCTGACCCTTGTTTACCCTCCCTCTAGCCTAACTTCTCAGCTCAACCAGCACAGACATGATTCTTTAATCACACAAGCACAGGAGCTGCAATAATATTCATTTCGCCTTTCCCTGCCCCCCAGGAGATGATATCATGCCTGCTCACCACAGAGAGACACGCCAGGCTCTAGGGTGGGTGAGGAAATGGCCTGCAGGTACCTCGCTCCCAGAAAATGATACCACCTCTGCCAACATCCACCAAGTTCCTGCTGCTCCCCTGAATAGGCAGGATTGCCTTCTCTTCTGTTCCCCAGAGCCTTGTGCATTGCACATGATTCACCCATCCATGATGTGTGCACAGGTGAAGTCAAGGACATCAGAGGCTCAAGAAGTCCCCAGCCAAGAGTATTATTAATGCAAGTGTCTCTCACGTATCAATAGCTGGCATGTATAGAGTATTTCCTACTTCCCAGGCTCTGGTCTAAAAGGTTTAAATGATTACTCTGTTGTTTTTGTCGTTGAGCTGCTAAGTCACGTTCAACTCTTTTCTACCCCATGGACTATAGTCCGCCAGGCTCCTCTGTTCATAGGATTTCCCAGGCAAGAATACTGGAGTGAGTTGCCATTTCCTTCTCCAGGGGATCTTCCCAACCCAGGGATCGAACTCTTGTCTCATGCATTGGCAAGCAGGTTCTTAATCCCTGAGCCCCGAGGGAAGCACACTGACCTGTTGAGCCCTCACAAAAGCTCTTATTATTAGAATCTATTCTTACAACCACTTAATGAATGAGAACACTGAGCCACAGAGAGGTGAAGTAATCTCCCCCGACATCAGGCAAGAAGGAGGCAGAGATGGGGTTCAGACGGCTGTCCTCAGAGGCCAGTTCCTCTCCCCACCTCTACTAGGTACCAGACCAGAAGTTGGTGAGTTTTTCCTGTAAAGGCCCAGTAGTAAATATTTAGGCTTTGTGAGCCATGGAGTCTCTGTTGTAACTCTAGACAAAAGATAAATGAATTGTGTTCTAGTAACACTTATTACAAATAGCTGTGAAAAGAAGGGAAGCGAAAAGCAAAGGAGAAAAGGAAAGATATAACCATTTGAATGCAAAGTTCAAAAGAATAGCAAGGAGAGATAAGAAAGCCTTCTTCAGTGATCAATGCAAAGAAACAGAGGAAAACAATAGAATGGGAAAGACTAGAGATCTCTTCAAGAAAATTGGAGATACCAAGGGAACATTTCAAAAGACAGAAATTGTAGGGGCCTAACAGAAGCCAAGAAGAAGTGCCAAGAATACGCAGAAGAACTGTACAAAAAAGATCTTCACAACCCAGATAATCACCATGGTATGATCACTCACCTAGAGCCAGACATTCTGGAATGTGAAGTCAATTGGGAATTAGGAAGCATCACTATGAACAAAGCTAGTGGAGGTGATGGAATTCCAGTTGAGCTATTTTGAATCCTGAAAGATGATGCCGTGAAAGTGCTGCACTCAATATGCCAGCAGATTTGGAAAACTCAGCAGTGGCCACAGGACTGGAAAAGGTCAGTTTTCATTCCAATCCCAAAGAAAGGAAATGCCAAAGAATGCTCAAACTACAGCACAATTGCACTCATCTCACACACTACTAAAGTAATGCTCAAAATTCTCCAAGCCAGGCTTCAGCAATACGTGAACCGTGAACTTCCAGATGTTCAAGCTGGTTTTAGAAAAGGCAGAGGAACCAGAGATCAAATTGCCAACATCCGCTGGATCATCAAAAAAGCAAGAAAGTTCCAGAAAAATATCTATTTCTGCTTTATTGACTATGCCAAAGCCTTTGACTGTGTGGATCACAAGAAACTGCGGAAAATTCTGAGAGAGATGGGAATACTAGACCACCTGATCTGCCTCTTGAGAAATCTGTATGCAGGTCAGGAAGCAACAGTTAGAACTGGACGTAGAACAACAGACTGGTTCCAAATAGGAAAAGGAGTATGTCAAGGCTGTATATTGTCACTCTGCTTATTTAACTTATAAACAGAGTACATCATGAGAAATGCAGGGCTGGAGGAGTCACAAGCTGGAATCAAGATTGCTGGGAGAAATAGCAATAACCTCAGATATGCAGATGACACCACCCTTATGGCAGAAAGTGAGGAAAAACTAAAGAGCCTCTTGATGAAAATGAAAGGAGAGATTGAAAAATTTGGCTTAAAGCTCAACATTCAGAAAACGAAGATCATGGCATCTGGTCCCATCACTTCATGGTAAATAGATGGGGAAACATTGGACACGGTGGCTGACTTTATTTTTCTGGGCTCCCAAATCACTGCAGATGGTGATTGCAGCCATGAAATTAAAAGATGCTTGCTCCTTGGAAGGAAAGTTATTACTAACCTAGACAACATATTCAAAAGCAGAGACATTACTTTGCCAACAAAGGTCCATCTAGTCAAGGCTATGGTTTTTCCAGTGGTCATGTATGGATGTGAGAATTGGACTATAAAGAAGGCTGAGCACCAAAGAATTGATGCTTTCAAACTGTGGTGCTGGAGAAGACTCTTGAGAGTCCCTTGGACTGCAAGGAGATCCAACCAGTCTATTCTAAAGGAGATCAGCCCTGGGTGTTCTTTGGAAGGAATGATGCTAAAGCTGAAGCTCCAATTCCTTCAGCCACCTGATGCGAAGAGTCTACTTGTTGGAAAAGACCCTGATGCTGAGAAATTTGAGAGCAAGTGGAGAAGGGGGAAAATAGAAGATGAGATGGTTGGATGGCATCATCAACTCAATGGACATTGAGTTTGAACAAACGCCAGGAGGTAATGAAGGACAAGGAAGCCTGGTGTGCCACAATTCTTTGGGTTGCAAAAGGTGGGGCACAATTTAGCAACTGAATTCCAGCACATCATCTACAAAAGCAAATGTAGACCCATCTTTGGTTCCCATGTGGTTGATCCCAGTGTTGCTCAAATTTGAACATGCCTCAGAATCATGGGGAGAATTTGTTAAAAATCAAACTGGTGATCAACACCCTTCCAAGTGTCTTATTCAGTAGGTCCTGGGCAAGGTCCAAGACAGCATCTTTAATCTGTTTCCAGGTGATACTGATGCTGTTCGTCCAGGTACCACCCCTTGAGAATGATAGCCTACAGGAATCTTAGCATCACATAGCCTGCATGTTATCTTCTGTGGGTAAATCAGATTTGCTGTAAAATCTTACCATTCTTATGACTAAACCCCTGTCAGCTCCTTCCCCTTGCAGTCTTTATTCTCAGGAATTTTGTTTTCAGGAACATCAGCTCTTCAAACCTGAACCAGATTTTATCTTCTTGGTATTCACAGTGCTCAGCATAGTGGCTTATGTTACAAGGAGTTTGAAACTATTTTCTTGTAGAATGAAAGCAAAATGAGTGAGTCCAGTGCTGCGTTAGATTATTGCCAACAATTTTTGAATGTGACAAAAATACTAAGGATTTGGATAAACTGCTCAAACTCAGAGCATGACTTGACCTAGTGTAAGGAAATCATGTGTATAGTAGTGGAGCTCATTTTGCCCACTTTGCAAATTTAAGGAAAATCTACATTTTAAGACAAGTCCTGAGTTTTGTCCAAGTCACAAAAGATGTAGCTTGCTCTGAGTTGTGATTCTCCATAAGAAGCCCTTGCCTGTCAAGGTAGTCCTTAGAGATTGGAGACCAAAGAGCTGTAGGTTACTTATTTCATGAAAGGCACTAGCAATCTCGGCAGCAACAGATTTTATAGCTCCAAGACTGGGATGAGGCTGACTGCACCTGTCTTGAAATAACTCGAGCACAGCATACCTACCCAGGTGACTCTCCCTCGGGGTGAGTAGCTAGGTAAGTTTGACAAGGAGCAAGTCACTTACAGGTCTCAGTGCCCTGGCCAAACCTTAAGGGCATCAGGGTCTCCCAGTTCCCTTTATTTAGAAAAACAGGTGGGAAATCTAGGTGTTCTCTGAAGTAGTGTGTTGGCCGCAAAGGAGTGTGTTCATTCCAGTTTTTCGTAACAGCTTAAGCACCAACCCAAACAAACTTTTTGGCCACCCCAATATTTTAATTAAAAGGAAAAAGCTTCTCCTTTGGTTTCAAAGCACGACTTTTCTTTCTCCCTCTCCACCCCTCGGCAATTCTGGAGGGGGGGAGCAACTGAACGCAGCAGAGTGAAGAGATTGCTCCCAGTCTTTGGCACACAAGCATCACGGTCTTCCTGCATCCAAATGTTAATTTGAACTGACAGAACATGCTCAGCACTTTCATTTTATTTCATAACAAAAGCAGCAAACTTCACTTCTAAGCATTTTTGTTCCCCGTTTAATGGCTGCCATTCCCGAGGTCGGCAAACAGATGGAGTCGAAGGCGAGAATGTATAATTGCAGATTAGGCAACTGCAAAATTAATATGACTTTGTTAATGTCAAGATAAGATTTGAGAGCCAAAAGGGATTTTCGAGATCGTTGATCTTGAACTTCATCGCACAGACGAAGACACTGAGGGATGGAGTGATTATATGTCCCTCTCGGATTCACAGAGCCAGCTGGGGACACAGCGACATCTGATGCTCAGCCTCCTGGCCCATAAACCAGTCCCCACTGCCCTGCTCCTGTGCTCCACTCTTCCCATTAATTCCTTACAGGAAAGGGGCTGTAGTTTACCCCTCGCTGCTTCACCTTCCAATGGACGTGTATATGCACAGGTGCACACACATCCATAATAATTGTTTGGCTGTCCATTTGCACCCAGTTCTCCATTTTCAGATATTTCATAGTTTACTTGGATCTGTTAACAACACATTGTACAAACACCATGAAAGAATTATTCAAGAAAGATTTAACCTAGTCATGTGTGGTAATGAGGATTTAATTGACCTTCAGATGAGAGAGACCCAAAATAACAGGGGCTTAAACACTAGAGGCAAAGGAAAAGTCAGGGCGATGATGATACAGCGCTTCTTAAATTCCTTTTGGGACCTGGCTTCTCTCTGGGGCCATCCCTGGTGGGCTTCCTATGTCTTCATGAACCAGCATGGTTAACCATCACCCCAAAAATCTAGCCATGAAACAAAGGAGGGGGAGAGAAAGGGAAGACAAACTGTTTCCCATGGGGACATGCCCTGGAGCCTACACACACATGACCTTGGCTGGAACTTCGTAACAAGGTCAGATCTTGATTCTGGGGATCCATGTGCTGAGCTATATAGTGTATGGAATTATATACTGTTGATGAAACAATGACTCTTGCTTTTTGTCTTAGTTTTGCCTTGCTTGGCCTTTCTGGCCATCCAAACATCTATGTCTAATCAACTTCTCAGGATTTCCAGGTGGTGCTAGGGGAAAAAGAACCCACCTACCAATGCAGGAGATGCAAAAGATGTGGTTTTGATCCCTGGTTTGGGAAGATCCCCTGAAGGAGGGCACAGCAACCCACTCCAGTATTCTTGCCTGGAGAATCTCCATGGACAGAGGAACCTGGTGGGCTACAGTCCATGGGGTTGTGAAGAGCCAAACACGACTGAAGCAATTTAGCACACACACGCAATCATCTTCTCAAGTGAGGATATACCCAACCCCTACCCCAGGTGGGTGATCCCATATTGTCACTGTGTTCACCTCCAAATATTCTTGGGCTTCCCTTGTGGCTCAGCTGGTAAAGAACCTGCCTGCAATGCAGGAGACCTGAGTTCGATCCCTGGGTTGGAGAGATCCCCTGGAGAACGGAAAGGCTACCTACTCTAGTATTCTGGCCTGGAGAATTCCGTGGACTGTATAGTCCATGGAGTCACAAAGAGTCAGACATGACTAAGTGACTTTCACTTCCACTTCACTTTTGCCTCCAAACATGTGCTGCCTCCACCAGGTCCAGGCGTGGGCCCCTCAGTCTAGCAAGTATAAATTAAAAGATAAATTTCTGCCCATCCATTGCATTCAGTATGCAATGGTAAAGTAGAAACAGAAAACTTCAATGAGAAAAAGAATCTCTTAGTGGAAGGCAAGCAACAGCTACTGGTTCTTTGTTGTTGATGTTCAGTTGCTCGGTCATGTCTGACTCTTCTTGACCTCATGGACGGCAGCACGCCAAGCTCCAGTGTTCTTCACTGTCTCCCAGAGCTTGCTCAAACTCATGTCCATTGAGTCGGTGATGCCATCCAACCATCTCATCCTCTGTCATTCCCTTCTACTCCTGCCTTCAATCTTTCCCAGCATCAGGGTCTTTTCCAGTGAGTCAGCTCCCACATCAAGGCCAAAGTGTTGGAGCTTCAGCATCAGTTCTTCCAATGAGTATTCAGGATTGATTTCCTTTAGGACTGACTGGTTTGATCTTTTTGCAGTCCAAAGGACTCTCAAGAGTCTTCTCCAACACCACAGTTCAAAAGCATCAACTCAGCCTTCTTTATATTCCAACTTTCACATCCATACATGACTAGTGGAAAAACCATAGCTTTGATTACATGGACCTTTGTCAATAAAGTAATGTCTCTACTTTTTAATATGCTGTCCAGGTTTGTGATAGTTTTTCTTCCAAGGATCAAGTGTCTTTTCATTTCATGGCTACAGTCACCATCTGCAGTGATTTCGGAGCCCAAGAAAATAAAATCTGTCACTGTTTCCATTGTTTCCCCATCTATTTGCCATGAAATGATGGAACCGGATGCCATTATCTTAAATTTTTGAATGTTGCCTATTAAGCCAGCTTTTTTACTCTCCTCTTTCACCTTCATCAAGACACTTTCGTTCCTCTTCACTTTCTGCCATAAGGGAGGAAAGCTGTTTGTTACTGGTAAGCAAATCCCTCCGAAGAGTCCCTGGCCAGGTAGTGGAGTCAGTGCCTTGGCCCCTTTGTCTGGCCACCCTGGGCAGAGGTCTCTGGAGGGAGATCCTGGTCCATGTCTTCCACGGCTTTGTTTCCTGGGAGAGCCTTGCTGGTCTCTTAGCCTGTGCCATCCAGCTGGAGCAAGCCCAGCCCCCAGCAGGTTGACAGTGGGTCACTGATCACCTAAGTATGCAGGATCGTCTTGTGGCTGCCTTGACGACACCCTTTTCGACCGTAAAATTCAGCATTTTTATTTCCTTACCTCTGTGTTCTGCCAAAATTCTTTTCAAATAAATGGTGACTACTTTGAGGGTATCTTAAGGAAAGAAGCTTCCAAGGTGGCACAGTTGGTTAAGAATCTGCCTGCTAATGCAAGAGACACAGGTTTGATCCCTGGGTCAGGAAGATCCCCTGGAGAAGGAAATGGCAACCCACTTCGTATGCTAGCCTAGAGAATCCCATGGACAGAGGAGCCTTGTGGACTACAGTCCATAGGCTCTCAAAGAGTCAGACACAACTAAGTGACTAAACAACATAAGGCAATTCCCTTATTCTGGTCTCCCACTGTCTGACATGCATGCTGCATGCTGAGTTGCTTCAGTTATGTTCGACTCTTTGCGATCCTGTGGGCTGTAGCCCTCCAGGCTCCTCTGCCCGTAGCATTCTACAGGAAAGAATACTGGAGTGGGTTGGTGTTTCCTCCTCCAGGGATCTTCCTGAGCCAGGGATTGAACCCATATCTGTTAGGTCTCCTGCATCGGTAGGGAGGTTCTTTACCATTAGTGGTACCTAACAGGAAACACCTTATTTAAGGGGCATAAGAACAACCTATGATCTCTGGCCCTTGCAGCCTTCTCTGAGCTGCTTCTGGTCACTGTCTCAGTTTGGGGTAGAGGCTGTACTTATCAGCCTTACAAAGCCCCAGGAGGACCCTTAGTCAACTCAGTTGTCTACAAATAAGTGAGTGTCTTCTTCAAGACAGAATGTGGCATGGCAGAGCTGAGGTCCTTCCAGTTTTGCTTAATGCCTGATGGCTCTCCTCTTCATTGGCCTCTCTTACATCTCAGGCGGCTGCCAGAACACACCGGCATCCCGGGTTCTCTGACCATTTCCCTGAATGGTGGTGACGGCAGTGATGGCATGCGTTCTCCGAGCGGATCCTGCGGAAGATGGTGTCACCGGATGCCTCATGGTGCACGACAGGGTTCGCTTGCTTTCCCGCCGCCGTGATCTGTGATTTTACCAACCCCATCAGAATGTTTCCCCTAAGACAATGACATCAAGTTTAGATTCTAACAAAGGCAAACTTGCACTTCCAGGAATAGAATCCTGCTCTATAGATTCATCCAAACGTGGGATGATTTAGACATCGGCTTCTTTCTCGCGTAAAATCTGACCTGCTCTGTCTGTTCCACAAGGTTACCAACCCCAGGCCACTTTCTCCTGGTCCCCTGCATCGCGCCTTGTTAATTCTCTGGTCTTCATGACCCAACATTTCTTACCACCCATGAGGAGGCAGAACAAGGATGCTACATCCCTGGAGATTTCACACATCATTTCTGTGCAATCCTATTATTCAGAATTATATCTCAAGAATAAACTCATTTTTCAGCATGGCTTAGTGCCCAGACAAAACTCAAGGTTTTTTATTGCTTGAGAAGGAAAGGAAGCTGATGCTGTGGAACCTGAGTGGTCTCTGCCACACTATGGAATCTTTTTAATGTGCAACATAAATATTTATAAAACAACCTGCAATTACTTTATAGCTATAATTGCAGGGCAACTATATATTTTTTTTAACCTCTAAGTCTCTCTCCTCTAGAGTATTGGCAATACTGCCCAGGAGGGAATTGTAGGAAACTCCTTCTGTGAAGTGTTAGGATCATCTCATCCTCCGCTGTGCCCAGAGACGGGGCATCCTCCTTGGGTGATGCTGGGACAGGCACTTCTTCTGTGGGAAATGATATTAAATCAAGTGAACTTGTGTTTATTAACTGCTCAAAGTTCTCATTTTGAACACATCCTGCTTAACTCCTTATTTTAACTTGCCCCTGAAGCATTTATTTCCAACCGGCATGGTTTTCATTATTAGAATGTACATAGTCTTTTTGTAACAATATTGAGCTTACTTCTGCTTTCTCTTGTGGCATTAGTCATCCCAAGTATGCTAATTTTGTCCTCAGTATCCTATTTTTCTAGGTTCTGAATCTATATTTTCTGCTGACTTGTGCACATTGTATTATAGATTGTTCTTTTGTGATTTTTTTAAAATTTAGATTGTTAGTTTGTGCTCAGTGGGTCTTTAGCTATGAAAACCCTGAGTGTCCTGAATTAAAATATGTCCCTTGCAGAAAGTTTTAGAAATCCCAGGAGTGATATCAGACTGGGGCTGTTTCTATTGTTGCTAATTTTCCCCTTTGGGGATCTCATGCATAATAAAATCAAACTCCAAACCTTCATGAAATAAATCTCAGGGTTATTATTTTTAAGAGAAGAGTTTTTCTCACCATGAGCCCAGGAGAAATCACTGATTATCTCTTTGCTGATGAGCGAATGCTTCATCTTCCCTTTCACATTTCCCTTTCTCTTTTCCTTGATATAGCCAATCAAGGCCTTTGGGGAGGGAGGAAGGGGAAAAAAAATGTCTTCACATCCTCTTGCATGCCCTAAGGCCTTATTTCCTGCAACCTTGAACTCTAACCCCCCTGGATATTGCTCATCAGGATAGGTGTGCCTCACCTGCTTCCTGCCCCGGTCCCCACAAAGCAACCAGGTGAATTTCTATTCTCTCTTTTATTTTTAACCCTTGGGAGTTTCTTGCTTTGTTGTGAGCACAGCTCTGCATTTTAAAGCAGTTGGGTTTATTTTTATCCAGACTTTCCTGGTGTTCTGCAGTGGGAGGAGTTTCAGAATACCTAGTGGACCATGCTTCCATAAAAAGAAATCAGCTCCTCATTTCAATTCAGGCAGAAGAATTTAGGTGCTTCAACCCAATAAATTGCAATGGAAATTTAAAATAAAGAAAAAATAAGTTACAACAGAACTAAGAAAAAATGTTTGCAACATTTGTCACAGACAAAGCCTTAGTGCACTCGTTAGAAGGACTGTGGCTGAAGCCAATACTTTGGCCACCTGATGCAAAGAGCCAACTCATTGGAAAAGAGCCTGATTCTGGGAAAGATTGAGGGCAGGAGGAGAAGGGGATGACAGAGGATGAGATGGTTAGATAACATCATCAACTTGATAGACATGAATCTGAGTTTGCTCCTTGGAAGGAAAGCTATGACAAACCTAGACAGTGTGTTAAAACACAAAGACATCCCTTTGCTGACAAAGGTCCATAGAGTCAAAGCTCTGGTTTTTCCAGTAGTCAGGTATGAATGTGAGATCTGGGCCATAAAGAAGGCTGAGCACCGAAGAACTGCTGCCTTGGAACTGTGGTGCTGGAAAATGCTCTTGAGAGTCTCTTGGACTGCAGGGAGATCGAACCACTCAATCCTGAAGGAAATCAACCCTGAATATTCATTGGAAGGACTGTTGCTGAAGGTGAAGCTAGAAAACTTTGGCCACATGATGCGAAGAGCTGACTCATTGGAAAAGACCCTGATGAAGAAAAATTGAGGGCAGGAGGAGAAGGGGATGACAGAGGATGAGATGGTTGTGTGGCATCACCGATTCAATGGACATGAATCTGAATTGAAGGACAGGGAAGCCTGGCTTGCTGCAGTCCATGAGGTTGCAAAGAGTTGGAAACAGCTTAGTGACTGAAAAACAACACAAAAGAAAATATTTGCAACATTTGTCACAGACAAAGGCTTAGTGTCTTTGTGTATCAGGGCACATCTGGCTCTCTGAGCTGGATCCCAGATGCTCCTGGATATGGAGAGTGGTTCTAGCTCTCCTTTGCAGACTACTCATCTCCTCACTGAAGCCTGGCAAGCTCTTGCATCCTAAGGACAGCCATCTGCAGAGGTTACAGGATTGGCACTACTGTTTTCTAACCCTAGGGAACACAGTTTCTCTGTTTACTCCTAAGAGTATTCCTGACAATTGATGGCAGCTGTAAGGCTTCCTGATATGGCATTTTGATGGTACACATGGACGTATGGGACCCATACCAAGATAGACAGAGGCAGTCAGAGAGCAGGAAGTGATGGCAAGCCACTAGCTATTAGCTTATCACAGGCTTATTAGCATGTGGTGGAATTACACTGGGGTCTCCCAGAAGTAATACACAGTGGAAGCTTTGCAATGAGCTGATTCCTGGCAATCAGCATGGGGGACACTAAGCTCCTGTAATTGATTGGGTCCCTAAAGCAAAAGGGATTTTATACTGCCAGGATGTGAACCATCTATCTAGGTGATGCTAAATATATAGAGTCCTTAAAAAAGAAATTCCCAAATAAAATATGAGTGAAGGATAATTCATAAAAGGAGTAAGAAAATAATGGGTTGGCCAAAATTCTATGACCAACCTAGACAGCATATTAAAAAGCAGAGACATTATTTTGCCAACAAAGTTCCGTCTAGTCAAGGCTATGGTTTTTCCAGTAGACATGTATGGATGTGAGAATTGGACCATACAGAAAGCTGAGCAGTGAAGAACTTATGCTTTTGAACTGTGGTGTTGGAAAAGACTCTTCAGAGTCCCTTGGACTGCAAGGAGATCAAACCAGTCAATCCTAAAGGAAATCAGTCCTGAATATTCATTGGAAGGACTGATGCTGAAGCTAAATCTCCAATACTTTGGCCACCTGATGTGAAGAACTGACTCCTTGGAAAAGACCCTGACAGCATCAGAGCAAGAATGAAGGCAGGAGGAGAAGGGGATGACAGAGGATGAGATGGCTGGATGGCATTACCGACTCAATGGACATGAGTTTGAGCAAGCTCCCAGAGTTGGTAACGGCCAGGGAAGTCTGGTGTGCTGCAGTCCATGGGATTGCAGAGAGTCGGACATGACTGAATGACTGAACCAAATTGAAAACGTTCATTTGGGTTTTTTCCATAAGATGTTATGGAAAATCCCAAGTGAATGTTTTGGCCAATCCAATAAATATTAAACATATATATTAATTTTGCTGAAAAATTAAATGACAGTGAGGTATCATTTTCATCTACCAAATTGACAAGGATTATAATATATGTTTTACCCTCTTATTTTCTGACTGATGAGCATGTATATGTATATAAATGTTATGAAGGGAAATATTTAGCAAGAGCTTTTAAAATGAACACTCCATTTTCCTCCAAATTAATTTAAAGAAATAATAAGAGATTTATAAAAGTTAGGGACAAAAGTTACTTATGTTACCATATATACAGTAGATAGCCAACGGGAATTTGCTGTGTGGCTCAGGAAACTCAAACAGGGGCTCTGAATCAATCTGGAGGGGTGGGGTGGGGAGGCAGATGGAAGGGAGGTTCAAAAGGAAGGGGATATATGTATACCTCTGGCCGATTCATGTTGAGGTCTGATGGAAAGCAACAAAATTCTCTAAAGCAATTATCCTTCTATTAAAAAATTAACACATAGTGAAAAAAATAAAAGAAGCAAAAGGCAAAAAAAGTTGGGACCAGAGATTGTCACTGCAGCACTAACATACACAATGAAAGGAAACAACTGGAATATATCACAAAAGAAGTGTAAGCAAATCCATGTTTTTCCCCCATTACATAGCTAATACATTTGAATCTCACTTTCTTCTCAAAGCCTATCTCAACTGATGCAAAAAAGCTTATGACATTCTTATGAAAATTATTTACAACCTAATTATGCAATGACATAGAGAAATACACAGGTTGTAAAGCAATATGTAAAATATATAGTCCTAATTTTGTATTTATACAAGTACTGGTGACACCTAGAAGTATGTAGACACATGAGTGATTGTGACTTTCCCCATCATGAATTTATCCATTTTCTCAATTTTTCACAGTGAACATGGGTTATAGTCATTGTCAGTGGAAAGGACAATAAAAGCTATCCTTATGAGTACATAGTTGCCATCAGTGGGGTTTCCATGCCTCTAGAGATTTCACTCCCAATTCCCCCACTGCTGTGTCTGGAGAGACCCTCACAGGGAGGACGACTCTGTGTTCCTCTGACCAGGGCTGGCCCTTCCTGGTCACTGCCCGCTGCAAGGACGATCCTTGGGGATCACGTGGGCTCTGGGCTTGGAGAGGCCCCAGTCACAGTTGGGGCTCCCTGAGTTGCTCCTCATTATTGAAGACTTGTTTCACATTTCTTTTTTTTTCTTTCTTTCTTTTTCACTTGTTCTTATTTTTTAGATTTATTTTTAATTGAAGGATGCTTGCGTTACAGTATTGTGTGATCACTGCCACATATCGACGTGAATCAGTCACAGGTGTCCACATGTCCCCTCCCTCCTCTAGTCCCTCCCACCTCCCATCCATCCCCACCCCTCTCGGTTGTCACGGAGCCCAGTGTGAGTTCCTTGAGTCACACAGCGAGTTTCCACTGGCTCCCGATTTTGCACATGGTGGTGTATAGGCGTCCACGCTGCTCTCTCCATTCATCTCACCCTCTCCTTCCTCCCCACCCCTTGCCCTTGTCCATAAGTCTGTTCTCTGTGTCTGTGTCTCCACTGTGGTTCCTTTTTCGTTTTCATCTGTTCTGAATCATCTCTTTCTGAGTTGCTCTGCTAGTTAGCAGTTTCATCACTCTTCCTACTGAGGTGCCCGTACATGTGAAGTTCAACCAGATGAAAGTGCCAATATTTAACAGTTTTTTGCTTTTATAGAAAGCACTTTCAACTGGCTTAACCTACTTCAATTGTATCTGTTCCTCATTTACTGGAAAAATCTTTCTCCTGATTGATTAGACATTCTCGTTAGCTGGCTGCCCCACATAAGCAGTGATGCTGGGCAGAGCTACATGGGGTCTGAGCAGCACTTTCACAGGAGCACAGTTTGGTTGGTTTTTAATTAGTATTTTTAGAATAATGCTTTCCCACTAATCCAAACCATCAGCTTAGAGGGTCAGGTTGGAGTATTGACATTGAAATCAGCTTTCATATATATATAATGGGTATATATATATATAATGGGTTTTCATATATATATATATATATATATATATATACATATATAAAAGAACAGTTTCCACCTGCCTTCAGTTTAAAGGAATATGCCTAAAAGAAAAAAAAAGTTTACAATGTTTTATACATTGATTAGATTTGCTAGGTATTTCTAAATAAATTTTAATTCAAATGATAAAGGCTACAGATGACTGGAAATAATGTAAAAGCAGAAAGCCCAATTTTAAAATACATAGTTCATGTTGGACTAAAATAAATATGCATCTCAAATTATTCATGAATTTTTTCAAAGAAGGATAAAATAAAATGTAACCTAGAAACAAAAGCAGAGAGATATTACCAATTCTTAGGCAACAATTAGCAAACGAGTCAAGCAATTAGTCCTTAAAATAATCTGTATCCTCTTTCTAATATATTGTATTGCTTTTAATCTTGGTTTAAAGAATGAGATTGTCTTGGTGCAAAGTGATGATACAAAGTATTCCTGGGCAGGCAGTGGGGATGTCAAGTCTGAAATCAGAAAGAGGGGTTAGGGAGTCTTCAGTTCAGACGTGACTGGACAGGCTAAGAGCAGGGTTGCAGGGATAAATGAAGATCAAAGCGCACAAAGTGAACCCCAGAACTCAGAATTCAGAGGTGGGGGAGGCGGAGCCAGCAAAGGACGCCGGAGTGCCTGATGAGATAGGAGGAAACCCAGATGGCTCAGTGTCCTGGAAGCCAGGTCCAGGAAAAGACAGAAATCAAATCCATAGATGCTGCTGTGTGATCAGTCCAGTCGTGTTCAACTCTTTGGACCCCATGGACTGCAGTATACCAGGCTCCTCTGTCCATGGAATTTTCCAGGCAAGAATCCTGGAGGGGGTTGCCATTTCGTGCTCCATCGATGCTGCTGAGAGGCCAGTTAAACAGAGAAACAAACGCCCACTAGATTTAACCATGTGAATCAATAAAAGCAGTTACTGAGAATAGAGGGACAGAAATCTGAGAAATGGTGAGAGAGGTGAAGGACTGCAGACCACTTTTCAAAGTTTTCTTGCAACTAACTCAATATTACAGACAGTTCAGTTCAGTTCAGTTGCTCAGTTCAGTTCAGTCACTCGGTCGTGTCTGACTCTTTGCGACTCCATGAATTGCAGCACGCCAGGCCTCCATGTCCATCACCAACTCCCGGAGTTCACTCAAACTCAGGTCCGTCCAGTCAGTGATGCCATCCAGCCAGGAAGAAGAGGAAAAACTGGCTCACTTTACTGCTAAGTCACTTCAGTTGTGTCCGACTGTGTGCGACCCCATAGACGGCAGCCCACCAGGCTCCCCCATCCCTGGGATTCTCCAGGCAAGAACACTGGAGTGGGTTGCCATTTCCTTCTCCAATGCATGAAAGTGAAAAGTGAAAGGGAAGTTGCTCAGTCGTGTCCGACTCTTAGAGATCCCATGGACTGCAGCCTACCAGGCTCCTCCATCCTTGGGGTTTTCCAGACAAGAACACTGGAGTGGGTTGCCATTTCCTCCACTCACTTTACTAGATATTTAAACAAGCTGTTACAATAAAGATACTCAATCCTCACACTGGGAAAAAAAAAAAAAAAAAGATACTTTTAATGCAAGATGTTACCAGTTAGGAAAAAACCAAGTAAAACATGTCTGGCATCTTTTTGGAGATCTTCTTATAACTGCATGTAAATCTACAGTTTTATCAAAATGTATCTCAAAAGTTAACATTACAAGGATCTCAAAAAAGTTAAAAGTGACACTTTTGATAAGAAAAGGCCAGGTTTGAATCTAATATTAGAACTCCTTCAAGCTCTGATTCAGATGGGGGAGAAAGGACTACCAATATCACTTGCAGGGTGAAGTGCAAATGAAAATTTAGGGCCTTGGGTTCAAGAATGATTAAGAATCTCAAGACATGGCCAGCAGAGCATTAACCCAAGGGTGGCTGTGTGACTGCCTGCTTGTACAGCCCCTTCCAGCAGGACTGGGGCTGTGGGGGTGGGCTTCCCAGGGCACCAACGCTTTGCCCAAATGTGGGGCAGAAGGGGAGGGAACAGCAGTGGTGGGCTTGCCAGCTGTCAGCAGCCCCACATCAAAAATGATCAGACTTTTTATTCCATGCTCTCACCTCCTCCAAGCGTTTGTCCATGTTAGCTTCTCAGTGATGTCCACCTGATGGGTCCATTTAAAATGCCACATCCCTCATACACTGTGGACTCACTTCCCAGGTGGCTCAATGGTAAAGAACCTGCCTGCCAATGCAGGAGACCCAGGTTCGATCCCTGGGTCAGGAAGATCCCCTGGAGTAGGAAATGGTGACCCACTCCAGTATTCTTGCCTGGAGAATCCCCTGGACAGAGGAGCCTGGTGGGCTACAGTCCACGGGGTCTCGGAGGGTCAGACAGAACTGAGCAACTGAGCACACAGCCACACACCTAGTTCCTCCATCCTCACCCCACCCCCAGGGCAGGTATCACTTTATAAAAAACTATACTTTCCATTTTCATTAGTAAAATAATATTTTCGCTAGAAGATAAGCTCCACAAGGACATTTTCATCTGTTTTGTCCTGAAAACAGCACCAAGCCGATATTTGGCGCTCTGTAGTATTTGTTTTTGAATGAGTGGATGGATGGATAAATATAGGGTCTAGTAAACTGGTCTTAACGAGAGTGTTAGTCAGTCAGTCATGTCCGACTCTTTGCTACCCCATGGACTGGGGCCCACCAGGATCTTCTGTCCGTGGGACACTCCAGGCAAGATTACTGGAGTGCGTTGCCATTTCCTTCTCCAGGGGATCTTACTGACCCAGGGATTGAACCCAGGTCTCCTGCATTGCAGGCAGATTCTTTACTGCCTGAGCCACCAGGGAAGCCCCACAAAAGCCCCTGACCCAGAACAGCTAGTCTCCCCTTGAGTACGAGTCTTAAGAGTCTTAAATTACACTAGTGGGGCCTGGCTCCTGCCTCTCTTTGTGGTCCACTCTAAAATGTAAACATTGCAAGGGTTGAACAGTATTTAACACTAACGTCATGTCAGCGTTTTACTGCTTTTGGTCCCAGAATGGTAGAAAGACTCACAAAGCCAGGAAGGGTGGAAATGTCATCTTTAAAGTTGAAAAGTGAAAACAGCACAAGTTGGAGTGTTACTGGGCAGAAGAGTAGGCAATACTGTGAGAGCTGATTTCACAAAAGCAGTCATCAGGCACCGTGGTGTGATTTTAACGCAAGATGCTCAAGCAGCTCTCACTCTGATTGTTAAAGTTGGGAGAATGATTGGCTGTAAGAGGATTTATTCCTTCAGGGAACCTGAGACTCCTGGATGGTATGGAGGGACCAGGGTACTTGTAGAATAATGGGGGGAGGGTGTGGGAAAGAGGAGGGCTGTTAAAGTGAAAACATCTTTTCCCCAGGTTCCATCAGCACCAGCACACATCACCGGAGTCCAATTGGAAAGCATAGACTTTGGATCTCATTTCAGGAGAATGGATGAAATGTCTCATGTCAATCCATCTTTCTTCTAGCATCCACGTTTATTGAGCTTCAGAAATAGAAAGCAAGTGAAGTCGCTCAGTCGTGTCCGACTCTTGGAACCCCATGGACTGTAGCCTACCAGGCTCCTCCATCCATGGGATTTTCCAGGCAAGAGTACTGGAGTGGGGGCCATTTCCTTCTCCAGGAGATCTTCCCAACCCAAGGATCCCACGTTGCAGCCAGATGCTTTACCATCTGAGCCCCTGGGGGAAGAGCTAAATGAAGTGTTCCTTCCAGGGGACTTCTCTGGTGGTCCAGTGGTTTAGAATCTGCCTGTTGATACAGAGGACACAGGTTTGACCCCTGATCTGAGAAGATTTCACATGCAGTGGGGCAACTAAGCCAGTATTCAGCAACTTACTGAGTTTTTGCACCCTAGGGCCCATCCCCCAATCAAGAGAAGCCACCACAACAAGTCCGAGCTCTGCAACTAGACAGTAGTCCTCCCAGCACTGCCAAAAATAAATAAACAAATAAAAGCTTCTTCCAGGATACCCACATGTTACTGTATCTCTGCCCACATGATCCACCAGGATAAGTTCAACTTACACTTCCATGGGACTGAACCCCCTGTGTTTCTTTAGTCTTTAGGTTCTGATTCATGATTAAGTCTGGTTTATGGACCTTCTCGCAGTTGCTTTTCCCTGGTGGCTCAGACGGTAAAGTGTCTGACTACAATGAGGGAGACCCGGGTTCGATCCCTGGGTCAGGAAGATCCTCTGGAGAAGGAAATGGCAATCCACTCCAGTACTATTGCCTGGAAAATCCCATGGACAGAGGAGCTTGGTAAGCTACAGTCCATGGGGTTACAAAGAGTCGGACACAACTGAGTGACTTCACGTGGACCTTCTCGCAGTTGCTTACTGGAGCAAGCTAAGAGAGTAAAATGCAGGTGGATAAAGGAGAAGAGGAAATGAAGTGAGTTCATCTGATCCAACCCAGCACTCATCAGTACCCTGGAGAGTACGTCAGTCTCTCCAGTGGATGGTTCTGAGTCTGAAATTTGGATTTGCTTCAGCCCTGAGGAAAGCCTGCAGTCTTTCATCCCCTGCCCTGGGTCATTTTCTCCATTTTGCCAGCCATCTCTGTGGATTAGGGACAAGGCCGTACCTCAGTCTTCATACAGAATGAAAAAGGAGGCACACCGAGGAATTATCATGCCTACCGTTGAGACATAAACATGTTAAAACAAAAAGCAAAAACTCATTAATCACTGTCTGGAAATGAGTTTTAGCCCAGACATATATGGTTACCTGATTAGATAAAAGGGTGCCATACATGATGCATCAATCTTCAGGCTTCTGAATTGGTCATAACTTAGCAAGAGAAGGCCTCCCTGGTGGCTCAGATGGTAAAGAATCTGCCTGCAGTGCAAGAGGTTGCAGTTCGATTGCTGGGTCAGGAAGATCCCCTGGAGAAGGGAACGCAACCCACTCCAGTATTCTTGCCTGTAGAATTCCATGGACAGAGGAGCCTGGCAGGCTACAGTCCATGCGGTTGCAAAGAGTCATATGCAACTGAGCAACTAACAATTTATTTCGGTTAGCAAGAGAAGAAAATCTTCTACACACCCTACTGAGCCAGAGCTGGGGAAACATCCCACAGTCAAACTCAGGGGTTTTCTTAGATGGTTGGAACAGTAGCATTGAGAGGAAACAATGGTAAAATTCCAACATAGCAACTCTATCAGTAACTCTCAAAAAGAATTCAAGAATCACAGGACCCTTCCCCAGGGGGAGGAGACGTGACCGACGTGTGCCCCCACTTCTTTGCAAATGGAGTGATTACTGTATCCTTTTTCTTCTAAGGTAACTTCTTGGCTATTTGTTCGTTTTTGTTGCTGCTCTTGTTCATGCGTCTCCAGATGAGACTTGATGGAGAATCTTTGATTGAAAGGGGTCTAGTGGATATTTTCCTCCGCAACAGGGTGACATCTGTTGTGTGCCAAGGTCGGTGATCGAGAGAGTGCACTGGGATAGCTTGTGTTGTCAGCCGTCAGCCCCTTCTTACTATAGAGGAATGTCTTCCTCCACACCTACCATCAAGTCTTCCGTGTGGCTTGCTGTGGCTGAGAGGTGTGAGCTGACACCATGTAGGCTACAAGTGAGCAAGACCTCCAAGAGCCTCTGGGTGTCTGCCCCATCTCTCTGGTTCTTCTCCTGTAGCCACACCTGTGGCCTGTCCCCACCAGGGGCCATTCCTCCAGCTCTGGGACAGGAAAGAAGATACCTGAAACTGACCCACCAAGGACATCAAGGGTGAGTGAAAAATAAGCCAGAGTTTCAGGGGCAGTTTCTACAGCAAATTCTGAAAACTGATGGATGGATTCTGGAACAACTGAGCTTTTTGTTCAGCTGATGATTCCCATAAGGAGAGGAAAGCAATGCTCTCTGCCTATGAAGCATCACGTGCAGTGGCCAAAAGCTTTTGTCAATTAAAGTTTAAAGAATCTGAAGATGAAGGGCTGGCAGCAGGTAAACAACGCATCTGGACCATAAACTGCAAATGGACTGAAGTGAAAATGTTCTCTGCTCAACTATTGTTTGCCTACAATCATCATATTGACTTAAAACATACGCATGACCTAAAAGTTGAGGGCTATGTTTCATTTGGCAAGAATGTTTAGGGCTTCAAGCCCAGGAGGGGCTTCCCAGGTGGCTCAGTGGTAAAGAATCTGCCTGCCAATGCAGGAGACCCAGGTTCGATCCCTGAGTTGGAAAGATCTCCTGGAGAAGGAAATGGCCACTTGCTCCAATATTCTTGCCTGAAAAATCCCACAGACAGAGCAGCCTAAAGGGGCCACAGAAGAGATAGATACGACTTAGCGATTAAACAACAACAGCAACAAGCCTAGGAAACAGCATCTAAAGTAATACTGAGACAACTGCTCCAAGGAGACAAGGGAAGGGGAGGCAGGTTAATGTAAAAATTTTGTAATGAAGAGTAGGTAGTCTGAACATCAAAAGATTATTGTTGATGGAAGGAAACCAGATATCTCAAGTTGAGGAATTTAGGGCTTTTCTATGTGTGGAAGGACACAAGAGTCTGGGCTCACTGAAACTTTTCCTCTGATAGACACCTCGGCTATCTGCAGCCAGTATCCTGTGTTTTTACCTCCCTGGCTTCCTTGGTGCTCACCATAGGGAATGGCTGCAGCCTGGTGGCTGCTAGATGGCAAGTATTCTTTTCCTTCCTGAGTTTCCTCAGGGCTCACTGGTTCACACTGAGGGCTGCAATCTATGACAACTGTGAGATCCTTTGTTTACCAAAATGGCAGGGAATATTCCATTTCTAAACCACATTATTAGAAGCCTTAATGCTTTTGAATTTAGGAGTATCCTAGCAATTAGATGGAGAAGGAAATGGCAACCCACTCCAGTATTCTCGCCTGGAAAACCCCATGGACAGAGGAACCTGGTAGGCTACCGTCCATGGGGTTGCAAAGAGTCAGACATGACTGAGTGACTTTACTTATTTGCTTACTTACTTACTCACTTACTTAACAATTGGAACTTGCTCTCTGTGTAACTGTAATGTGTGCCGTATGTGCTTTTCTCAGAAATAATCAAACCTGACTTCTTCAAAGATGAAGCAAAATTCAGAAGTTCTTTTAGCTGGATATCTGTAAATTTAGAATGGGATGTCCACTCATAGCGGGTTCAACTGTGACTTATTTTTTCTCCTCTTTTGTAGAAGTTAATTTTAGAGCAGAATTGACACTCGGGTATTTTGTCCTTTTCCTCTCTTTTTTACCCCAGATAAAACTATGAAGACTCAACAGATTCCTTTTTAAAAAAAAAAATCAGTATTCAAACTCACATAGTCAATGTCATTTGTGAAAATTGCCAGCAAATCTGTTGCCCTCCTGTGATCAGTGGGCTCTAAACAGAAGCTTGATAAAGCCCGTCAGTGTGCTTGTTAGAGCATCAGTAACCTTGGCCTTTAGGAGGGAGGCTGAATGAAGACGGATGGGTGGCGGCTATGGCCCGGCAGGCTCTTCCTCTGCCAATTGTGGATGCCGACACACTGCCAGCGGCAATGCTACCCAAGTGCAATTAACAGATGCCACGGCCAGAACAACTGTTCGTCTCACTCTCTGCCACCACTCTGACTTTGCTGCTAACTCTGAATCATTTTAATAATGCGACATGCTGCTATTTTCGTTTGTTTGACACATCTTGGAGTGACAATATTTCCCAAAGAATTATCCATAATGTGATTTTAAAAAATCCATAGTTCACTTGTGCAAGTTTTCAGTATTTGTAATTGCAGGGAAATGCACACGGTTGAGTGGAGTTCTGGCAATAAAAGAGGCACTTTGGACTCTCCCAGTCAATAGGAAAATATAACCACATGTGTACCTTATGTTTTCTTAAATATAGTGTTAGTCGTTCAGTCATGCCCGATTCTGTGACCCCATGGACTATAGCCCACAAGACTCCTCTTTCCATGAAATTCTCAAGGCAAGAATACTGGAGTAGATAGCCATTCCCTCCTCCAGGGAATCTTCCTGACCCAGGGATTGAACCAGGATCTCCTGCATTGCAGGTGGATTCTTAACATCTGAGCTACCAGGGAAGTCCTTAATTCTAAACACTTTACATTTCCTTAAATATAAAATGTCACTCTACCATCCATTAATTTACTTAAGTGGTTTTTTATTTATATATATTTTCAATCTGTGTCTCTTTTATTAGGGCAGTACTATAACAAACCTTGCAATTGGGTTAAGACAATTTTTTTTTTCTTGTTCGCGTTACTGTCCAATGAGTAATTCCCCGTGAGTAGGCAGTTTTCCTTTAACTTGTGAATCAAAGGCCCTACCACTTTCCACATTGTGGCGCCACCGTTCCTGGTGCTGTAGTGGGGCCCTCAAACATTGTTTTCAACCAGCTGTTTTAGATGCTAACTCATGTTTGACTCTTTTCGGCCCTGGGGACTGTAGCCCACCATACTCCTCTGTCCATGGGATTCTCCAGGCAAGAATACTAGAGTGGGTTGCCATGCCCTCCTCCAGGGCATCTTCCTGACCCAGGGACTGAACTCATGTCCCCTGTGTTTCCAACGTTGGCAGGTGGATTCTTTACCGCAGAACCCCCTGTAAAGCCCTTTCAACCAGTAGAAATGCAAAAAGACAGTGGGCAGGGCTCCTCTGCTCCCTAATTACACCAGTGACAACATGATATACCTCACTTCTGCTCATATCTCATTGGAGAGAAGTGGTTCATGGCCAGACCTGGATAGAAAGCTGAGCTGAAAAATGTCCTGAGTTGGACAACCACTTGCCAAATATGTATCTATATTGTGGAAGAAAGAGCACAGTTTTGGGTTTATAGCTAGTTTTTCTGCCACAATCACCTGGTGATGTAATATATTTATGGTTTTCTTCCACACATTTATAAACACTGACCTTCTTATGTCAGTGTAACTTCAACTCTATTTTGAAATTCAAGCAATAACGTCTGCACAGGGCACTGAATTATTCATAATCTGACTCCATCTTTCCAAACAAATAGCTTGTATCCCAGGTCTCAAAACCTGTTGCATAAACACTCGCCAATTAAGGCTCATCCAATAATACGACTGGGCCCATTTGGAGAGTTTCCGTCTATACTCACGTTTTGGGCTTGAGGACAAACTTAGTGCCACGGAAATCCCACACTCCTTTTCTCAGATACTATAAAATTACTAAATCTGCTGATGCCAGCAACTTATTCCCTCAGAAGGAATTTGGGATCCATCATTCTGCCAGTATAAAATATTTACTTATCTATAATTGTTAATGTAAATTTGTTAAGGATTTTCCAAAGGGAAATAAATCATGTTAACTGATTCTCCACGCTTCTCTCTAACGTGTTGACCTTGTTGTTCATTTTCTCAAAATGCTCTGGTTTATTGGTCGATCAGGGAGCCATTCTCCAAGCAGTGTCCCGTCTGTAAAAGTGGAAAAACTGAGCTGGCTTTCCTGGTGGGGAGCCCTGACTCACAGCCCCAAAGACCACACTCTCCCCTTCCCCAACGCTAACTACTTCTGGTGCTCACCCAGGGGACCCAGCAGTTCCTTAGCTTTCTAAGGGGCAAACAGTCAATTTATTGAACAAAAGCACTCCCTGCCTGTTTCTTTATCTTCCCAAAGTAGCTGTCTCAGAGATGCACATCTCAAGAAACGGGGAAATTTTTCCATACTAATGACTTGATGATAAGTCAGATTGGTTTCCAATTTTTTTCAACCATATTAAAGGAGAGTTTAATTGAATTATCAGCCCATAGAACATTACAAGTAATTTTTGATAATAAATTGTAATATGATTTCTGCAGTGTAGCTTAGAGGAGTTCAAAGAATTGTGCAACATTGTTATAACAATTTTCTTCTATTTCCATCTATTTATATGGATGAATTTTCTAAGTACTTAAATTTATAAAAGTGCAACATAGAATTGACACTGAATCATTTTTCATTTCAGCAGTAGGTAATATTTATCCAGAGACGTATGAACTAAAAGAGGAAAAGAACAAAAAAGAAAAGAAAAAGAAGGGAAAAAATCACCCATTTTGCTAATGATGCATTTTTTCAATAAAATCTTATGTTCTTTCTTACAATTATCAAAGTTTGTGAGACACTTTCATTTTTTTCCCATTATGCAATAGTAATTACTGGAATGATAACTAAATCCAGAAGTAGTTATTCAAAATGTCGTGCAGGGTATTTAAAGTATCACATGATATTTTAGAAAATTAAATTTAAATATAGACCCATATTTATATTGTAGAGAAGTAAAATGGAAATGCAAATTTAATGAGAAAAAGAAATAAAGTAAAAGTTCTCCTGTAAGAGCTTGCTCCTGTAGTATTAAAAATAGTTGGTGGTAGAGGTCAAATCACTTTGTGATTGAGATTCCTTAGAATATATTTAAAGGAGAAAACATTAGTGTTTTACTCTAAGTTTCCAGTGTGGACACAACATTTGAAATTATAACCTTGCAAGTATTTAAATTTATGATAAGGCAGTTTGGATATTAACCTAAACATGTGTGAAGGGAAACATTCACACATTCAGCATTCTGTTGGGAAAAATATTTGAAGATGCCAGTCCTGGTGTTGGTACACTTCTGTATCAGCATGCAACAGGTTGAACCAAGAGCACAGAGTTGGAGCATGTGGGAATCTTCTTATCTCTACCCAAAGTCCCCGGGGCTGGAGCGGTGTCTTTACAAAGGTATGGGGTACGTATATCATAGAGTACATAGCATCCCGTGGTGGGTTAAGAGTGGTTACCAATTCTCTTTTTTAAAATCAATGTTTATCGGAGTGTAGTTGATTTACAATTTTGTGTTAGTTTCTGTTATACAGCAAAGTGAGTTAGTTACACATATACCCACTCTTTTTTAACGTTCTTTTCCCACAGCAGTCATTATAGTGTAGAGTTCCCTATGCTATAGAGTAGCTTGTTATTAGTCATCCATTTTATAAGTGTGTATATGGTCCAACTCTCACATCCATACATGACCACTGGAAAAACAGTAAGGATGTGAGAGTTTGATCATAAAGAAAGCTGAGCACTGAAGAATTGATGCTTTTGAACTTCGGTGCTGGAGAAGACTCTGAAGAGTCCCTCAGACTGCAAGGAGATCCAACCAGTCCATCCTAAAGGGAATCAACCCTCAATATTCATTGGAAGGACTGATGTTGAAGCTGAAGCTCCAATACTCTGGTCACATGATATAAAGTGCCAACTCACTGAAAAACACTCTGATGCTAGGAAAATTTGTGGGCAGGAGGAGAAGGGGACAACAGAGATGGTTAGATAGCATCACTGACTCTATGGACATCAATTTGAGCCAACTGCAGGAGATGGTGGAGGACAGAGGCATGCTGCGGATCATAGGATCACCAGAAGTCTGACACAACTTAGCGACTGAACAGCAAAAGTGGGTATACGTCCATCCCAATCTCCCAATGAGTTCATGTCCCTTGAAAGGTATAGTCCATTGCCCTTGTCCTTGAATCTGGGCTGGAGTGTAATTGGTTTTGGCCACTAGAAGGCAGTGTAAGTGACACCCCAAACTTTGAGCCTGTGCCTTGAGCAAAAGCTGCAGCTTTTCTTCAATTGTCTTGGGATTTGCCCTCTGAAAATTCAGCTGCCATGCTGAGGAAGCCCGGATGAGTCACAGGGAGAAGGTCGTGAAGGGGACCTGAGCCATCTCAGCTCAAGGCCCCAGCTGACACCAAGTGGAGTAGAAGAACCACCCTGTTGAAAACCCATCAACCCGCAGAACAATGAGAGATAATAAACGGTGACTGTTCATCTGGCACTGGTCAGAATCGCCATTATCTAGAAATCCACAAGGATAAATGCTGGAGAGAGACTGGAGAAAGAGAATCCTCCTGCTCAGTCAGTGGGAGCGCAAACAGATACAGCCACTATGGGAGACAGTGTGGGGATTCCTTAAAAAGCTAGGGATCACACTACCATATGACCCAGCAATCCCGCTGCTGGGCATATACCCCGAGAAAGCCGTAACTGAAAAAGACACATGTACCCAGATGCTCACTGCAGCACCATTTATGATAGCTGGGACATGGATGCAACGTAGATGCCCATCAACAGATGAGCGGATAAAGAACTGTGGTACATATATATGATGGAATATTCAGGTTAGGCTTAGGGTTAGGCGTAAAAGGAAGCATTTGATCCGGAGCTAATGAGGTAGATAAACCTAGAGCCTATTATGCAGAGGGAAGTAAGTCAGAATGAGAAAACAAATATTGTATTTTAACACATATATATGGGATCCAGAAAGAAGGTTCTGATGAACCTATTTACAGGCCAGCAGTGGAGATGCGGACACAGAGAACAGAAATACGGACACGGGGAATGGGGGGAGGGGAAGGTGGGATGGATGGAGAAAGTTGCACGTTCAGTTCAGTTCAGTCGCTCAGTCGTGTCCGACTCTTTGCGACCCCATGAATCGCAGCACGCCAGGCCTCCCTGTCCATCACCATCTCCTGGAGTTCACTCACACTCACGTCCATCAAGTCCGTGATGCCATCCAGCCATCTCATCCTCAGTCGTCCCCTTCTCCTCCTGCCCCCAATCCCTCCCAGCATCAGAGTCTTTTCCAATGAGTCAGCTCTTCGCATGAGGTGGCCAAAGTACTGGAGTTTCAGCTTTAGCATCATTCCTTCCAAGGAAATCCCAGGGCTGATCTCCTTCAGAATGGACTGGTTGGATCTCCTTGCAGTCCAAGGGACTCTCAAGAGTCTTCTCCAACACCACAGTGCAAGAGCATCAATTCTTCAGCGCTCAGCCTTCTTCACAGTTCAACTCTCACATCCATACATGCCCACATTACCATATGTAAAATAGTTAGCCGTGGGCATTTGCTGTACGACTCAGGGAACTCGAACAAGGGGCTCTGTGACAACCTAGATGGGTGGGATGGGGTGGGAGGTGGGAGGGAGGTGTAAGAGGGAGGGGACATATGTATACTGATGGCTGATTCATGATGATGGGTGGCAGAAACCCACACAGCATTGTAAAGCAATTATCCTTCAATTAAAAATAAAGTTTTTTTTAAAAAAAGAAAAAACTATAAATGGCGACTGTTGCTTTAAGCCACAAGTTTTGGGGTCCCTCCTTGCACTGCACTAAGGTAACATAGACATCAGTATAGAGAAATCCAGAATAGTCACAATGTGGGTAGTCATGATCATAAATAGCCTCACATCGACTCAGGTCAAGTTTTCACTAAAAAGTTTACTAGGTCATTTCTTGTAGCCACGTGAGTTATGAATAACATGGTTCCTGAAGAATTTTGAATTTTAGCATTGTGGATACAGGATTGAGATTGTGGATATGTAGTTTAAAACCCAGCTGAAATCCTCCATAGTGAGTGAAGTGAAATCGCTCAGTCGTGCAACTCTTTGTGACGCCATGGACTGTAGCCTAGCAGGCTCCTCTGTCCATGGGATTTTCCAGGCAAGAATCCTGGAGTGGGTAGCTATTTCCTTCTCCAGGGGATCTTCCCAACCCAGGGACTGAACCTGGGTGTCCCACATCGTAGGCAGACGCTTTACCATCTGAGCCACCAGGGAAGTCCCTGAAATCCTCTATAGTTTTTGTCTAAAAAACTATAACACCTATCACAGGTTCCCTATAACCTGATAGACGTCACTGTACATTCAGAGATACCATTCCTCATAATTTTGTATCTTTTCTTGCTGCCATACTAGGTTGTATGCTCCCATGAGGTGAGGAAATATCCTTCTGTTCCCTACGTTTTTTGTAATTTCGAGCATTTTGTTTTACACCCAAAGGTAGAAACTTGCCATTTCACTGTTCCAATGTCTCACCTTTATTATGTATGTGTAGAATTATCCCCATTTTGTAGATGAAGAAACTGAGGCCCAGAGAAATTAAGTAAGCTTCCCAAGTCACACAGCTAATAATAGACCATGATGTCTAGATTTGAACTCGGGCAGGTGAGATTAGGAACACTACAAATGCAGCCTGCATTTTAGAGAACCACCACCTGAGCTGGCCAACCCAAAGGGTGGGCATTTCTCAGATGAGAGGGGGTTACATATGAACCTGCACTTTATTCCCTACAAAAACTTGATACAATTCACAGATCTTTATAAAGCAACCAAATACTGTATTAATTACCCAAAGCGATGAGAAGATGACTGACTATTGATGGAATCACTCACAAGTAAATATACGGATATAAAAATGCATACTGCTCAATTAATTTTGTTGAATTACTGAATGAAGAAGCTACCAGTTTGATTTCCCTGGTCATCTGTCAAGGAGCTCACAATCCCCTTCATTAAGAAGATAAAACGTGGATCCATCAAAGTCGACGCTCTTGTTAAAAGCAGCACAGTCCAACAAGAGCACATATTTAAAAGAAATAAAAGCTTTACCAACAACCAGAGTGTGCCTAAATAATGAATAATGCTTACCAGATGTAAGCGTGACCAAAGTATTTTTTCTTTACACTTTGCTCTTATCCTTCCTCCTTTCCAAGACATCATAGACCTTCTTGATGCTCCCATCGCTTCCAATGCCAAGTCCATTTCACTCCAAGGTTTCTCTCTGTCCCTTCTAATTCTTTCTGCTCTTCTTATTTTGCAGCACCAAGATTCTTCAGCCTGCACTGGCAATTGACCCTTTGTCCTCTCCTTTGAAACTGATTCAGAAACCTTCCCCCGCTGGTTAGTTATCCATTTTATAACTGTCTTCTACAGAAGCCAGACTCTTTTTCTTCAGAACATTTGTAAGTCAGCAGAAACAACCAAACACATTGAAAACGACGTGTCAGTGGATTCCCTAGAGGTGTAGCTGAACGAGGGTATCTGATTTGCAACGTGCTGAGATTATGACATAGCACATGGGAAGAATGCACGACTTGGCAACTTTTCCAAACTTAGCAGATTTGGAACCAGCAAATAATTGGCCTCCTTCTTTTGGGAGCCAGCGCTTTTGGAGAGAACCAGCACTTCACTTGCTGCTGCTGCTGCTAAGTCGCTTCAGTCGTGTCCTACTCTGTGCGACCCCATAGATGGCAGTCCACCAGGCTCCCCCGTCCCTGGGATTCTCCAGGCAAGAACACTGGAGTGGGTTGCCATTTGCTTCTCCAATGCATGAAAGTGAAAAGTGAAAGGGAAGTCGCTCAGTGGTGTCCGACTCTTAGCGACCCCATGGACTGCAGCCCACCAGGCTCCTCCATCCATGGGATTTTCCAGGCAAGAGTACTGGAGTGGGGTGCCACTTCACTTGCTAAATCACGTAAAACAAGGTGGAAGAGAAGAAGATTCAATTAAATCATCATTTGAGGATTTCAAGAATTGGAGAACCTGACCATGGAATTAGAATAGCAGTCTCTCACTATTTAAATCAAAGTTGTTAGAGACTGTACTTTTAAGTTGATGGCTTAAATGTTAATAAAATGAAGATAAACAAACAAGGTTAATATTTGTATTTGTAACATATATAAATCCACATTTTGCTATTTAAATTGTTGACATCTAGAGCATTGCATATAAATGCATATTGAGGTTCATGCAGAAATCATATACTTAGGTAGAACTGTTGATAAAGGATTTTTTTGTCCTAAAAGACTTTCTGAAATAAGAGACGTTTTCACATTTCGAAAGAAATGCAAATATTTTCCTATTTGCTGCTTACTCATATTGTTCCAAAAACCACCTGAAAGTCTACTTGCCTTTAGATTTCTTCCTCTTAAATTGTGCTGACAGTGAAAACCAGCCTTGCTGCGGATCTGAACTTTCAGCATGGGGGAGGATGGTGTGTCTGGCCAGCGGTCCACATCATTCACGTGAGATCCTGACTCAAAGAGCACCTGGGAGGTTAATAACAATTGTCCACACCTGGGCTGCCACCGCCTCCTCTGCCCCAGGTCAAGTCACAGCCGGGCCTCAACTCACAAGATAAAGCACGTGTATGAGAGACGCAGTATTAAGTTACTCCAAAAATTCAGGGCCTTTTGTAACTAGTCATCTGATCAAGACAGCTGCCTGCATTTCTGCAAAACAGTCAGCTATTAAAGGGCTGGTTAACATGACTGGAGAAGGCAATGGCACCCCACTCCAGTACTCTTGCCTGGAAAATCCCATGGATGGAGGACCCTGGTAGGCTGCAGTCCATGGGGTCGCTAAGAGTCAGACATGACTGAGCAGCTTCCCTTTCACTTTTCACTTTCATGCATTGGAGAAGCAAATGGCAACCCACTCCAGTGTTCTTGCCTGGAGAATCCCAGGGACGGGGGAGCCTGGTGGGCTGCCGTCTATGGGGTCGCACAGAGTCAGACACGACTGAAGCGACTTAGCAGCAGTAGCAGCAACATGACTATTTAACCAGCACTGGGCTTTGCCTAGCCCCGTTCTGGGAGTGTACACTGGGCACACGTCACTGATGAAGCAGACAAGGGCATCAGGCCTGTGCTCACAGCAAGTCACTCATTCCCATTAGGCGGCTGTTCTGTGGTTGTTCTAAACCCCAGGTCAGTAATGATCATAAATTAATTGCAGCAAGGTGCCTTCCTCAGGGCACTTCACAGACTGGAGATTGCTCCTTGATGAAGTAGCTGGCCGTCCCCACACTTCCTGGACAACCAGCTTATTAGGAGCACATCCTTGTCATCAAAGGCTGTTTGCTGTCTCCAGAGAGGACTGCAAATTTCTCTTACCCATGCCAAGAGGAAATGTTCCCGACAGAGGCTGGTGTGAATGTCAAGCATAATACGGGGAAATTTGTCACTGTCTATGATCTGGGTGGGAGGAATTAGAGGTAGAAAAGACCAAATGGGTTGTTTCCCTCTGTTGATCCTAGAAAGTTAAATTTTGATAGAATAATCCGAATAATAATAATACCATTTTGCATCACTTATATCAGTTGGGACTAAGTTCTGCTATGTGGGACAGAAAACTCAATTAGATATGTTACTTTTCTTGCCTTGTAAAAGCAGTCCAGAAGCAACAGCGAGAACATCTATGAACCTGCTCCCCTAAGTCTTCAGGACACAGAATTTGTCCAGCCAACACCTCTGCTATCCCCAGCATATGTCTCAGGACCTCAGGGTCCCAACTGGATGCCAGAGCTCCAGCCATCACCGCCATGGTCCAGGGAGGAAGAAAGTGGTCCTCATCCCTTTAGAGACACTTTCTGTGACTTGCACAAAACACTCTGACTTACATTTCTTTGACCAAAACAAACGGCCATATTTAGCTTTGATTAATGTGAGTAAGCAGTCATTTGGCTTAGTTGCAAAAGATTAGAAAACAAATTTAGAGAAAGGAGGAGGCTGAACTGAGGAGCAACTGGGGTTTCTGCTGCATATAATTATAACCTCTTAATACATAAAGCATTTTCATTAGGGGCTACTTTTGGAGAATAATTTGATTTTTTAAAATCAGTCATGTAACCCTTAGAGAAGGAAATGGCAACGCACTCCAGTGTTCTTGCCTGGAGAATCCCAGGGACGGGGGAGCCTGGTGGGCTGCCGTCTATGGGGTCGCACAGAGTAGGACACGACTGAAGCGACTTAGCAGCAGCAGCATGTAACCCTAGAAACAAAATAAGTGAAGAACATTTGCCTATTCATTATGATGATATTTAGAATTGCTTCCCAACTGGAAATTCTTTTCATGCGTGTTTGCTCAGTTGCTCAGTCATGTTCGACTCTTTTCCATTCTATAGACTGTACCCTGACAGGCTCCTTTGCCCATGGGATTCTCTAAGGCAAGAATACTGGAGTGGTTATCATTTCCTCTTCCAGGGGATCTTCCTGACCCAGGGATTGAACCTGCGTCTCCTGTGTCTCTTACACTGGCAGGTAGATTCTTAACCACTGAGCTATTTGGGAAGCCCCAGAAATTATTTGAAATCCTATAAAATATACTAATTATATATTGACTTATCAAGTATTCTAAAGAATTTTGAATGCTATAAAGATAACTATAGAATGAAAATAGGATTCTAATTTTATTTAAAAAAAAAAACAGCAAAAAAAAAAACCTATGAGAAAAAAACTCTATTTCCTCACCTGGAAGTTCTAAAGCTCCAAACACAAAAGCTTTCTATATCTGCATTTGGATTCAAGTCATAGAAAAATTAAACTTTATTTATTTATTTGGAGAGAGATTTTTTACCACAATCTCCCCAGTGTCCTCCCAAAATGTAAAACCAAAGCTTAGATTTTGAACTCTAAATCTGGTTGCTATGACAATTACAGTAACAACACTCAGTTCCACTGGGTCACACTGGTCTCATTTGTTTCTAAAGGGAAGGGTGTATTTTAGTCTCGGGGAGACAGGGATGATGGATAGAGTCTCTGACAAGAGGTCGGAAGGCCGGCTTCTATTCTCAGCTCCTAGCATTGATTTGTGTGGCCACAGGCTAGTTACTTAAAGTTTTTGGTTTTATAGCTGCTTTCGCCAAAGCTTAGCTACTTCCATGTGATAACTACCCCTTAAAGATGGGAATTATTCATTGTGGAATCTACCATGAAAACCCTTAGCTCCTCACCTTCTGAGTACTGCTTATCCTAATTTCCCTGCGTAGGTAATGCCTCTCACCCAGCCAAGCATAGTTCATGTAGCCGATGCATTTGGAATGCTTTCTTGGCATGCCGTCCTCACTCTAGACATCTGAGGAACTGCAGACGCAGCAGCTTCAAAACTCGAGGAATTGTGTGGATTCCGATAGACTCAAATTATATGAAACCCATTTACAACCACTTGCAGCCAAGGCATAAGGAAGCAAGTTTCTCTGCATGAAGAGAATTCAACCAAACCTCTGGGAAGTTCAATGCCAAGGCTCAGATCTAGGGGGAGCTCTGAATGAGGAACAGAACACCTGGGATTATCTATTTCTGGAACAAGACAGGCATTCTCGTCTGCCACACAAATGTGCCCAAGGAGTTGTTTCTTTTCCTTCTGAGTGGTTTCCTGCAACACTGAAGCATACAGTGAGATGGGCAGTTGCTCTTTTACTATGGAATCCAGAGCTAAAACTACTCATGTCAAAATAAACAAGTCCACTAAGACGTTTTGGTTCACTAAAAACTTATACTACATGTCCAGAATGGGAAAACCAACCCTTTAAAAGGCTTGTGAAAAATAAGTGAAGGAGTGTGATAAGTACCATGTGCAGAATCATACAGAATCGTGCAGAACTGGGAAAGAAATCATAACATGTTAGTAAAAATACATGTGCTCAGTCCCTCAGTCGTATCCAGCTCTTTTGCGACCCCATTGACTGTAGCCCACCAGGATCCTCCGTCCATGGAATCTTCCAGACAGGAATAATGGAGTGACTTGCCATTTCCTAATCCAGGAAATCTTCCTGTCTCACAGTTCAAAGTCCCATCGCTTGCATCTCCTTCATTGGCAGGTGGATTCTTTACTGCTGAGCCATGACAGGGTCAATTCAATAAGAGTACAACAGAGTTAACAAAAATTATGTCCTGAGGACAATTATGATATTTGAGACCAAATTAATATTACCTTATATCATTGACTTTAGAGCTGGACAGACCTGGAGTAAATTTTACCTTCACTGTCTACTATTTTTTTTTTTTCAGTCATCAGCAAATACTCCCTCTGAGCCTCAGTTTCATCATCTGCAAAATGGAAACAATATCTGCCATTCAGGGGTATGAAGTTTAAAGAACTTAATGCATGAGACTGCAACAAGGCTTCAAAGTCATCAAATATCCAAAAGGTTATTTCTTTTTGTTTAGAAGTTGTCTCAGTGGAAGCAGGAGGCATGTCCCAGGCAGGAGGCAGGATTTTATGTTCTTGCCCAAATAATGTTGACTCCCTCCTTCCAGTTTCTGTAAAACAAATAAGTAATAACATAAAAACTGGAGTCCCATAATTAGTTCAAAGTCTCTTCAAGCCCAGATGGAGCCTCTGTGTCTCTCTGTGTTTTCTCTTCCAGCTTGCTTGGAGGAACATCTTTATCCTGTGAACATTTAAAGAAAATGTAAAGATGGAAGTAACATACCCACACTACTCTAGATAAAGTAGATATCCAACAAGGGCCGACTCTATAGCACAGGGAACTCGACTCAAGTTGCTTAATCATGTCTGACTCTTTGCAACCCCATGAACTATAGCCCACCAGGCTCCTGTCTCCATGGAATTCTCTAGGCAAGAATACTGGAGTGGGTTGCATGCCCTTCTCCAGGAGATCTTCCCAACCCAGGCATGTTTAAAATCTGATTAAACTGCAAATGACAATGTAGCCTGGTCATTGCTATGACTTGTAACCCTTTAACATGATAACTAGAATTATAATTGACCACATTTTATCAGGGCATATCAGCTATATATGAATTCTATGTAATTTGAGGATATCTATATTAGTAACATCAACCATACAGTATAATCTGAGATTTATATATATATATATATATATATATATACACATATATAGATAGATAGATAGCTGAACCACTTTGCTGTATACCAGAAACTAACACAACATTGTAAATCAAATATATTTTAATAATAAGAAGAAATAATAAAATAAAATCATTATTAGAAAATAAATGGGAAAAAAACCCAGGATATGTAAAAGCACCCGTGGCTGGTGCAGGAGACACAGAACCCTGTACAAGAGAAGCGAAGATTCTGCTCTGCCCTTGACTTAGTTCTGCCCCTTGATCAGCACCACCCGTCCCTGCATTCGTGGAGATTCAGTTTGGCGCGCAGGACTCAGCAGGCTCCCCAGACAGCCACCCTCCCTAGCAGCCCCCAGCTTCTGCCTTTGCTAATCTGCAGATGTGAGCGTCAGGTGTCAGGAACATGGGAGCTCTGCTGTCTTGGAGCAGGAAAAGCCCCTGGGTGCCTTGGCTTTCTTTGCTGTCCCTCGGCAGGCTGGCAGATCTCAGGGACTCCTGGGTTAACGATATGGTTCTGAGGAAAGCACTATCCTCAGTCTCAGGTGACTGCGTGGTAAAGAATCTGGCTGCCAAGGCAGGAGACATGAGTTGGATCCCTGGTCAGGAAGATCCCCTGGAGGAGAAAATGGTAACCCACTCCAGTATTCTTGCCTGGAAAAATCCCATGGACAGAGGAGCCTGGCGAGCTACAGTCCATGGAGCCACAGAGAGTCGGACACAACTGAGCGACTAAGCACACACACACACCACACAAAAATACAGCAGAAGAGTCCTTGAATTCTGCGCTTATCCAAATATTGTCCTTCCCAGATCTAAGCCCCGTGCCTTCCCTATTTCTAGCCACACATCACACTCTGCTGCTACAAATGACATTAATTTTTCTGGGGGAAACCTACAAATACCTGGTCATTACTTAAAACAGCAGATGGTGACTGTAGCCATGAAATTAAAAGACGCTTGCTCCTTGGAAGAAAAGCTATGACCAACCTAGACAGCATATTAAAAAGCCAGAGACATTACTTTGCCAACAAAGGTCCATCTAGTCAAGGCTATAGTTTTTCCAGTAGTCTTGTATGGATGTGAGAGTTGGACAATAAAGAAAGCTGAATGCTGAAGAATAGATGCTTTTGAACTGTGGTGTTGGAAAAGACTCTTGAGAGTCCCTTGGACAGCAAGGAGAACCAACCAGTCAATCCTAAAGGAAAACAGTCCTGAATATTCATTGGAAGGACTGATGCTAAAGCTGAAGCTCCAATCCTTTGGCCACCTGATGGAAGAACTGACTTATTGGAAAAGACCCTGATGCTGAGAAAGATTGAAGGCAGGAGGAGAAGGGGACGACAAAGGATGAGATGATTAGATGGCATCACTGACTCAATGGACATGAGTTTGAGCAAGCTCTAGGAGTTGGTGATGGACAGGGAGGCCTGTTGTGCTGCAGTCCATGGGTTCACAGAGTCGGACACAAATGAGCGACTGAACTGCACTTAAAAATCAGCTGGTGAGAGAGGGCACGGCACCTCCACAAATCTCCTTCCACTCATTCCATCCTTCTCCCTCCTCCCCCAGCTCAGCTCAGAACAAGGCACATGGTCAGGGGCCATGGAAGGAACTGGAGCCTTCTTTTGCCAAAATTCTTTCTAGCATATTGGCAAAGATCTGAACTGTCAGTGTGTAGGGGAGCAACGGGGAGAGATTTGTGGGTGCACGTGTGTGAGAAAAAGAGATACATGTGTGTTAGATGAAGAATCTGGTCTGCATGTTGGTTTGGAGCCTGTTTCTAAGGTGAGCAACCCACACATTACTTCCCAGCTCATTCTCCTGGCCTCCTCCTTCAAATGCTGTCTATTGCGAATTCCCTCCAAGGTCAACCAGCACAGGCATCAAGGTTACTCCTAGAAGCCTTTGCAGCTCCCATCCTCTTGATGTGCTGTTTCCCCTTAAAATCTTGCCCCCACACATCTTTCTCTCTCACCTACGCAGGAGGGGTGGCAATGTAACCACTAATACATTTTCTGAAACTGCTTAACTAGTTCCCATAGACCACTGGCCCCTGTGGAAGGGGCATCCATGCAAAGGACATCACTCCAGTCTTTCTTTCGGGTGAAAGATCAAATATGCAGGGTTCCCCCAGCCAGGAAGAAGCCTTGTCAACTGTCATTCCTTCTGAGAAGGGTATAAGGATTAAAGACATCAGGATGGGGGGCTGGGACACCTCTGCCCACAAAGAGAAAGCAATTCCACCTACCTTGTTATGAAAGATTTGCAAGTTAAAGTACTAGCAGGCTGAGGGAAGGAAGGACTCTGCTCTGGAGAGAGGGTGTTAGAGGCTGGACTTGTATCTCTGGCACTTGCTGCCCTGACTTGCAAGAGCAAGGTGACCTTCCAGAGCCGTGGGTTCCTAACATGGGAAATGGGAAGCATATAACCAATCCTGCAGATCTTTTGAGACAAATGTTAGCACAACACCTGAAGTGTAATGGCCCAAGTGGTGGTTGTCAATATCACCAGTATTGGGTGCATTTGGTGCAATCTTTTTTAATGCAAGAACTAAAAGTTGGCAAAATTAAGGCCAAAGAAGTAAAATAATAATTATGTACATTATTTGAAAATGTGACACCTTTGGAAGGCATTCTACTGTATAAGCCAAGAGCTTCCAGAATATGATCCATATCATTTGAACCATTGCTTCTTTTCTTATGAATTTGTGTTAAGAAAATACCTTAAAAGTGCAATATGAGGGCTTCCCTGGTGGTCCAGTGGTTAAAAATCTGCCTTCCAATGCAGGTGATGTGGGTTCAATCGCTAGTTAGGGAACTAAGATACCACATGCAGGATGGCAACGAAGTCTGTGAACTGTAAGTGCTGAGCTGGAGCACTCTGGAGCCTGTGATCTGCAACAAGAGAAGTGTGTGTGCCGCAACTAGAGAAACACCCCCATGCACTGCAGTGAGGACCCAGTTCAGCTCAGTTGCTCAGTCGTGTGCGACTCTTTGCAGCCCCATGGAGTGCTGCAAGCCAGGCCTCCCTGTCCCTCACCAACTTCTGGAATTCACCCAAACTCATGTCCATTGAGTCAGTGATGCCATCCAACCATCTTATCCCCTGTTGTCCCCTTCTCTTCCTGCCCTCAATCTTTCCCAGCATCAGGGTCTTTTCCAATGAATCAGTCCTTCCCATTAGGTGGCCAAAGTACTGGAGTTTCAGTTTTAGCATCATTCCTTCCAAAGAAATCCCAGGGCTGATCTTCAGAATGGACTGGTTGGATCTCCTTGCAGTCCAAGGGACTCTCAAGAGTCTTCTCCACCACCACAGTTCAAAAGCATCAATTCTTCAGCATTCAGCTTTCTTTATAGTCTAACTGACACATCCATACATGACTACTGGAAAAACCATAGCCTTGACTAGACGGACTTTGGTGACAAAGTAATGTCTCTGGCTTTTTAATATGTTGTCTAGGTCGGTCATAACTTTTCTTCCAAGGAGTAAGCGTCTTTTAATTTCATGGCTGCAATCACCATCTGCAGTGATTTTGGAGCCCAGAAAAATAAAGTCAGCCACTGTGTCCACTGTTTCTCCATCTATTTGCCATGAAGTGATGGGAACGGATGCCATGATCTTCATTTTCTGAATGTTGAGCTTTAAGCCAACTTTTTCACTCTCCTCTTTCTCTGTCCATCATCAACTTCCGGAGCTTGCTCAAACTCATGTCCATCGAGTCGGTGTTGCCATCCAACCATCTCATACTCTGTCATCTGCTTCTCTTCCTGCCTTCAATCTTTCCCAGCATCAGGGTCTTTTCTAATGAGTCAGGTCTTCCCATCAGATAGCCAAAGTCTTGGAGTTTCAGCTTCAGCATCAGTCCTTCCAATGAATATTCAGGACTGCAGTGCAGCCAAATAATAATAATAACATTCTTTTAAAAAAAAATGCAGTGTGTTTTGTCGTTGTAAAATAATGGCAGTTAAGACAGTGCATGGTTAGATGAGTAGAGCAAGGCCTCAGAATGGAAAGTCTAGACACTAGACCCACACTTAGGCGGTCACCCTGAATGTGACCAAAAGTGACACTGCTAGTCAAGGGAAAAGAGGGCCTTTTTGACTGATGGTGCTGTGCCAGCTGGATATCCATATGGAAAAAATGGTTCTTAATCCCTGCATCACACCGAACCCAGAAATCAATTACAGATGGAGTACAGATATAAATGCATGCAGTAAAATAATAAAGTAATGTCTCTGCTTTTTAATATGCTGTCTAGGTTGGGCATAGCCTTTCTTCCAAGGAGCAAGCAACTTTTAATTTCACGGCTGCAGTTACCATTGTAGTGATCTTGGAGCCCAAGAAAGCAAAATCTGTCACTGTTTCCATTGTTTCCCCATCTATTTGCCATGAACTGATGGGACCAGATGCCATGATCTTCGTTTTTTGAATGTTGAGTTTTAAGCCACTTTTTTCACTCTCTTCTTTCACCTTCATCAAGAAACTCTTTAGTTCCTCTTTGCTTTCTGCCATAAGGATGGTGTCACCTGCATATCTGAAGTTATTGATATTTCTCCTTGCAATCTTCATTCCAGCTTGTGCTTCATCCAGCCCAGCATTTTGCATGATGTACTCTGCATGTAAGTTAAATAAGCAGGGTGACAATATATGGCCTTGACGTCCTCCTTTCCCAATTTGGAACCAGTCCGTTGTTTCATGTCTGGTTCTCATTGTTGCTTCTTGACCTGCATGCAGGTTTCTCAGGAGGCAGGTAAGGTAGTCTGGTATTCCCATCTCTTGAAGAATTTTCCAGTTTTGAGAAGATAACAAGCAGGAAGGCCAGAGGTCCCCAAGTGGCAGGAAGAAATAAACTGCAAGTGGCAGAGGTCCTGACTTGAGCTAACCAATGTGTTTTTCTTATGGAAATATTTTTCTTAGGCTATGTTAATGAAACTATCTATTTGCTTTCGAATTTGCCTTTCTTCAAAATACTTCCACCTAAGACTAACTTTTTTTCTTTTCTCAAACTTTGGGCTGATAACCGCTCAACAAACCAGTATTCCTGTCAATTGTTTTATGGCTGGATGACACACCTCCTGCCACCCTATCTATTGTGGGAGAGGGGCCTGGTGAAACTCCATCAGCCTTGAGGTGTCTCTCTTATTTGATTAATAGCTTTCTAACAGACATAAAACGCCTGGCTAAAAAACTACCAAGGAGACACTCTTTCTGTCCCCTTCTGATGTCTATGTCAGAAGTCTTCCTTATCTATAATATACTTTAATAAAATTTTGTTACACAAAATGCTCCAAGTAGTCAAGGCTCATATCTGACCCCGGATCAAAATCCTCTCCTCTGGAGGTCACGAATCCCAGCATAACACACAACTTGCACCTGCAACCTTTTAGTTTGTTGTGATCCACACAGTCAAAAAATGGGAGGTACTTAAAGAAATGGAAATGCCAGACCAACTTATCTGCCTCCTAAGAAATCTGTATGCAGGTCAAGAATCAACAGTTAGAACTGGACATGAAATGACAGACTGGTTCCAAATCAGGAAAGGAATATGTCAAGGCTATATATTGTCACCCTGCTTATTTAGCTTATATGAAGCATACATCATGTGAAATGCTGGGCAGGATGAAGCACAAGCTGGAATCAAGATTGCCAGGAGAAACATCAATAACCTCAGATATGCAGATGACACCACCCTTATAGCAGAAAGCGAAGAACTAAAGAGCCTCTTGATGAAAGTGAAAGAGGAGAGTTTAAAAGCTGGTGTATGGAGAACAGTGTGGAGATTCCTTAAAAAATTGCAAATATAACTGCCTTATGACCCAGCAATCCCACTGCTGGGCATACACACCGAGGAAACCAGAATTGAAAGAGACATGTGTACTCCAGTGTTCATCACAGCACTGTTTATAATAGCCAGGGCATGGAAGCAACCTAGATGTCCATCAGCAGATGAGTGGATAAGAAAGCTGTGGTACATATACACAATGGATTATTACTCAGCCATTAAAAAGAATACATCTGAATCAGTTCTAATGAGGTGGATGAAACTGGAGCCTATTATACAGAGTGAAGTAAGCCAGAAAGAAAAACACCAATACAGTATACTAACACATATATATGGAATTTAGAAAGATGGCAATGATGACCCTGTATGCAAGACAGCAAAAGAGACACAGATGTATAGAACGGACTTTTGGACTCTGTGGGAGAGGGAGAAGGTGGGATGATTTGGGAAAATGGCATTGAAACATGTATACTATCATGTAAGAAACGAATCGCCAGTCTATGTTCGATACAGGATACAAGATGCTTGGGGCTAGTGCATGGGGATGATCCAGAGAGATGATATGGGGTGGGAGGTGGGACTGGGATTCAGGATTGGGAACTCATGTACACCCATGGCAGATTCATGTCAATGTATGGCAAAACCAATACAGCATTGTAAAGCAAAATAAAGTAAAAATAAAAATTAAATAAATAAGAATGAAAAGGGGGTATATTTTCAGAGAAAAGTAAACACCATAAGGTAATACTAGTTGTAACTTCATGCCTCTGAACTTGAAATTGTAAATGAGATGGACAATTTTCTAGAAAAATGCAAATGACTAAAACTGACTCAAAAAAAAAAAAAAAAGAAACTGATTCACATACTCTGGTTTCTTGCAAACCTGAATAAAGAGGACATCTTAAAAATAAAGTTGAAGCTTATTGTAAATGAACAAGGAAAAATAAGTAAATATCGAAATAAAAACAACAATTAGACCTGGAAAATAAAAATAAAAGCTGGTTTAGAACTCAACATTCAGAAAACTAAGATCATGGCATCCGGTCCCATCAGTTCATGGCAAATAGATGGGGAAACAATGGAAACAGTGAGAGACTTTATTTTGGGGGGCTCCAAATTCACTGCAGAAGGTGATTGCAGTCATGAAGTTGAAAGTCACTTGCTCGTAGGGAGAAAAGCTATGCCCAACCTAGTTAGCATATTGAAAAGCAGAGACATTACTTTGCCAACAAAGGTCCACCTAGTCAGAGCTGTGGTTTTTCCAGTAGTCATGTATGGATGTGAGAGTTGGACCATAAAGAAAATTAAGCACTGAAAAATTGATGCTTTTGAACTGTGGTGTTGGAGAAGACTCTTGAGAGTCCCTTGGACTCCAAGGAGATCCAACCAGTCAGTCCTGAAGGATATTCATTGGAAGTCCTGAATATTCATTGTAAGGGCTGATGCTAAAGCTGAAACTCTAATACTTTAGCCACCTGGTGTAAAGAACTGGCTCCTTGGAAAAGACCCTGATACTGGGCAAGATTGAAGGCTGGAGGAGAAGGGGACAACAGAGGATGAGATGGTTGGATGGCCTCACTGACTCAATGGACATGAATTTGAGCAAGCTCCGGGAGTTGGTGACAGAGAAGCCTGGCGTGCTGCAGTCCATGGGGTCCCAAAGAGTCAGAGATGACTGAGCAACTGAACTGAACTGAACTGACATAGTCAAAGGCTTTAGTGTGGTCAGTGAAGCAGAAGTAGATGTTCTTCTGGAATTCTCTTACTTTTCATATGATCTAGGCAATTTGATTTCTGGTTCCTCTGCCTTTTCTAAATACAGCTTGAACATCTGGAAGTTCTTGGTTCATGTATTGTTGAAACCTAACTTGGAGAATTTTGAGCATTACTCTACTAGCATGTGAAATGAGCATAATTGTGCAGTAGGTTTGAACATTCTTTGGCATTGCCCTTCTTTGGGATTGGAATGAAGACCTTTTCCAGCCCTGTGGCCACTGCCAAGTTTTCCATATTATTAGAAAAATGAAAATCAAGCCTACAATGAGATGTCACTGCTCAGAATTTCCATCATTAAAAAAAATCTACAATCAATCAATGCTGGAGAAGGTGTGGAGAAAAGGAATCCTCTTGCACTGTTGGTGGGAAAGTGAATTTGTACAACCACTATGGAGTACGGTATGGAAGTTCTTTAAAAACTAAAAACAGAGCTACCATATGATCCAGTAATCCCATTACTAGGCATATACTCTGAGAAAAGCATAATTCAAAAGGAGAAATGTACCCCAATGTTCATTGAAGCACTATTTACGAGAGCCAGGACATGGAAGCAACCTAAATGTCCAATGATAGGTGAATATATAGAGAAGACATGGTACATATATAAAATGAAATATTACTTAACCATAAAAAATGTCATCTGTTTTTGAAATCTGGAAAGTAATTACTCTTGAATAGGGAGAAGGAGACATGAGAGGAATTCTCATGTTACATGGTGTACTAGATACATGGTGTGTTTATTTTGTGAAAACTCACTGATCTGTATCCTTATGATTTGTGTGTATTCCTGGATGTATATTGTGCCTCAGTAAATAGTTTTCCCTCTAATTTGCAGCATGGATGAAGACATATGTGCACACGTGCACACCCAGTTTCATTAACACCAGACCTAAGGTCCCTGTGATGATTCATTTTACCTGCCAGATTGTCTGGGTCATGGGATGATCAGGTTTTTAGCTTAACACTTTTTCTGAGTTTGTCTGTATTTCTGGAAGAGATTAGCATTCGGATAGTAAACGGAATCACGGAGACTGCCCTTGCCGGTGAGAATGGGCATCATCTCATCTGTTGAGGTCCTGAATAGAACAGAAAGGCAGAGGAGGGGAGAATGCTCTGCCTTATGGCTTGGGCTGTGACATTAGTCTTCTCCTGCCCTCAGACGGGGACTTACACCATCAATTCTCTTGGTTCTCCAGCCTTTGGATTCAGACTGGAGCTACAGGACCAGCTTTCATGCAGATAGCAGATCGTGGATTTGTCAGCCTTTATAATCACATGAGCTAATTCTTTATAAATGTCCATAGACAGATGAGTGGGTAAAGAAGATGTGATACATATACAGAATTGAATGCTATTCAGCCATCAAAAGGAATGAAATTGGGTCCTTTGCAGAGATGTGGATGGACCTAGAGAGAAGTCAGAAAGGGGAAACAAATGTTGTCTACTAACACATATATGTGGAATCTAGTAAAATGGTACATGTGCACACATTTACAGGGCAGGAGTAGAGACACAGGTACAGAGATTGGACATGTGGACACAGCAGGTGGGTGGAGAAGGAGAGGGTGGCATGAACTGAGGGTTCAAGGTGGACGTATATACACCACCACGTGTCAACTAAATAGCTAGTGGGATCCTGCTGTATAGCAGAGGGAGCTCAGCCCAGGGCTATGTGCTGACCTAGAGGGGTGGAAGGAGAGTGGAAGGGAGACGCAAGAGAGATGGGATATGTGTATACGTACGGCTGATTCACTTCCTTGTACAGCAGAAACTAAGACAACATTATAAAGCAATTATACTCCAATAAAAAAATCTCTATCTGTATCCTCTTGGTTCCATTTTTTGCTTCTCTGGGAAACCTTGGCTAATACGGTTCCACATTATATTTCGGTGAGTTCAGAATAGCACTTCTGCACTAGGATTTCTTGCAGCATTCTAGCTGTGTCCCACCCAAGACAATTTTGGATGCCCTCTGTCCCACTCTGCTTTGCAATTTCTTTATTGTCTCCTAAAATGAGACATCTATTAAACCTCTTTATACCTATTTGCTTCCCACAAATCCGCGGCTTTGTATCTGTAGGTATTGTCAACTCAGTGGATCCCAGATAGCCCAGTTCTTCATTCTATTGAATTAACAGGTCTCAAAGAGCTACTCAGCTCCGTTCAGTTCAGTCGCTCAGTCATGTCTGATTCTTTGCAACTCCATGGACTGCAGCACGCCAGGCTTTCCTGTCTCACCAACTCCCAGACCTTGCTGAAACTCATGTCCATCGAGTCAGCAATGCCATCCAACCATCTCATCCTCAGTCATCCCCTTCTCCTCCTGCCTTCAGTCTTTCCCAGCATCAGGCTCTTTTTCCCAGCATCAGGTATCAAAGAGCTGTTGATACCAACTGAATTTGAACATGACTGATGAACATTACTGTTCCACTGGGAATTTGAGGAGACAAACTCAACATTTCTAGTTGTTCAGACAAAGACAGATACCATATGATATCACTTATATGTGGAATCTTAAAAAAAAGTGATACAAATGTATTTATCAAACAGAAACAGACTCATAGACGTTGAAAACAAACTTAATGGTTACCAAGTGTAGTCGCTCAGTCACATCCAATTCTTTTTGAACCTTTGGACTGTAGCCAACCAAGCTTCTCTGTCCGTTGGATTTTTCAGGCACGAATACTAGAGTGGGTTGCCATTTTCCTCCTTCAGGGGATCTTCCTGATTCAAGGATTGAACCTGCATCTTCTACGTCTCCTGCACTGCAGGAGGATTCTTCACCTCCTGAGCCACTGAGGATGTGGTTACCAAAGGGAGGAGGGATAAACTGGGAGTATGGGATTAACATATACACACTACTATATATAAAATAGATAATCAACAAGGACCTACTATACAGCACAGCAAAATCTGCTCAATGTTCCATAATAAGCTATGTGGAGAAAGATTCTGAAAAAGAATGGATATATGTGCATGTATAACGGAATCACTTTTGCTGTACACTTGAAAACTAATACAACATTGTAAGTCAACTAAACTTTAACATAAAATAAAAATTAAATTTAAAGAAATTTCTAGCTGTGATTGGTGAGGTATCAGATATGATGGAATGGATAATGGTGTAAAAAAATCTCAGTGGCTAGATAATAGAGTCTATTTCTCGCTCACACTCTGTGTTTTAGGCTCTTCTCATCTTAAATCACTCAGGGACCCAGGCTTGCAGGGGCTCCCTGCTTTTATCATCTCAAAGGAGGAAAAAAGGAGCAGGGGATGGCTGTTAAAGCATCCATCCAAACACACTCAATTTCACTGGCAAAGGCAAGTCATATGGTACCCCCTTCAAGGATGCTCTGTCCTCCACAGAGACAGGCACTGAATAAGTGTGGGTGCTGACCCATTCTCCCACTGGGGATCTTTGGAGGAACCAAGGACATGAGATGCTGGTAATCATTACCTATTTTTCTTTCCAGGTGTAATTTTGAAAGAGAAGCACTTTCTGTAATGAGGGGGAGGCCCCACCTGAGTCAGCCAGGTCATCAGAGGGAATCAACCCTGGTCCTCAATGGGCAATTGTAGTCATATTGACTAACATTCCATCCAGACAATGGCATGCGTATTAACTCTGCAGCGGGGCTCCTGCATGATCAGCAATAACTTAGTGCCATTTTGTTCTGTTTGTTCAATGGATTACCCTAAAGAACGCCTAAAGAAAAAGTATCACGTCATCAAAATGTTGAGATAATCTCTTTATGGGGATATGAAAGGTTCTGTATTTATTGGTTTACTGATAAGGAACAGAGGGACACAGTCATCAGACCCTAAGTAGATGAACTGATAATATGTAAATAGATTTCCTCATTCTTCCTAGAGAGGAGACAAAAAGAAATTGTTTCTTTAATAGCAGAGTCACCTTAGATTAAACATTAGAAGGGGCTGACTCTGTGTTTCAGTGTCTAAGGAGGTTGTGAGGTGTTCAGATCCTGTGAGTATCACTGAATTAAATTCTGGATCCACCCCTTCCCCCAGATCAAATTTGGAAATGTGCTAAGGCTTTGATCCTTAAATAATAAGTCAACCTCTTCTTTACCGGAGAAGTTGGCTGAGCATATGCATGGTCTCTGCAGTTCCATAAAGTTTAAAAGAAAACGAAATAAAAATGAGTTGTATACTGCAGAAAGATAGGGGCTCGGTATAAGTTGTTAATTTTATCGGATGAATCATTTTGCCATAAGGGTAAGTTTTTGCACTTTCTACAAACCCTCTTTCTGCCTGGGGACCTGATAGAGCTACTTTTCAATACTCACACAGCTCAGCTTGCAAAGGGAGAAAAATGATCGTAAACAGCTTTGCTTCTTCTCACACGGAGTCCTTTCAGGCTTTGAAGCTCAGCCTCTAATGAAGGGAGAAGATGCTGGCTCCAAACGCCAGGTGCAGAGCTGTTTCTGATAAGATTAAAAAGATGCTTTTCTTACCAGATATCATTCCCTCTGAATGTAGTATCTCCTAAACAAAGTGATTATACGCCAAATGGTGTGATTTATCTCATAGGAGCCTGGTTACTTGCTTCTTAGTTCCTGATAAAATGACTAGCTCTGGATTTTTTTTGGTCACTTTTGTTTCTTTGTTTTAATATTCCCACATCTGAAGACAAACTTGGAAGCTATGGATAGAAGAAATTTATGTCCACTATGAACTTTCTTTATTATCAAATCATACTAAACTATGAGCCTATAAGAACATTGTTTCAAATTTAGTGAATGTCATTTCATGCCTCCCATTGATTTATTATATTGATGCCTAATTATTTCTTGCAACTTGTTTTATAGTAAACTCAACCAACTAATTTTTTACTGTGATAAGATATAGGTAACATAGAATTGTGGAGAAGGAAATGGCAACCCACTCCAGTATTCTTGTCTGGGAAATCCCATGAACAGAGGAGCTTGGTGGGCTACATACAATTCATGGGGTCACGAAAGAGATGGACTCGACTTAGCAGCTTAACAACAGCAACAGCACAGAACTGATAATTTTATTTATTTACTTATTTTTATTGGCATATAATTGATTTACAACATTGTGTCAGTCTCAGGTGTACAGCAAGGTGAATCAGTTATTCATATACATATATCCATTCTTTTTTAATGCTCTTTTCCCATAAAGACCATTACAGAGTATTGAGTAGAGTTCCCTGTGCTATATAGTAGGTCCTTATTAATTATCTATTTTATATATAGTAGCATATGCATTGAAAAGACCCCAATGCTGAGAAAGATTGAGGGCAGAAGGAGAAGGGTGTAACAGTGAGATGGTTGGATGGCATCACCGATTCAATGGACGTGAGTTTGAGCAAACTCTGGGAGGTACTGAAGGACAGGGAAGCCTGGTGTGCTGCAGTCCATGGGGTCATAAAGAGTAGGACATGACTTAATGACTGAACAATAAGTGTGTATATGCCAACCCCATACAACTGACCATTTTAAGTCTACAATTCAGTGGTATTGATCTCATCTGCAATGTTATATCAACCATCACCTCAATCCAGAGGTGGATCCAGAATTTCACTGACTAAAATAAAATATGCCTAATAGTTCAAAGCAATCTCTCTTCCCATGGAAAATGAATATCTGTTGCCAAATGATTTTATCAAGGAGTGCTTTTTACCAAAATAATTTCTTGAAAATGACGACAGGTAGTCATAAGGGCTTTTCTTTTGGAAGTCCCACTCTCCCAAGTTCTGCTCCATCTAAGTGTCTCTGCGATGACTCCATCCTCCCCATAGAACCATCACCCTGGCCCTATACCAGCCCCAGAGGGATGGCCTCAGAGTGACCTGCCAAAAACACAGTTAAATCAGAGAAACAGTCTGCGCTGATGTATTGTGCAACGGCTGCTTGTGTAACAACTCGCTTGCAATCTCATCCGTCACAAGGAGGGGGGTATGCCAAGGCTGATGCCTTTCGGAATCGAGAAGCTTGACATTTTGATAAGAGCAATTGCAAAAGTAAGAACTGAGCTTCATTCCATTATTTAACCTGAAAGTTCTCTTAATTTCCTGCATAACAGTGCCAAGAACTCGGTTTTCTGAGACTCGATTGGACTAAGGAGACATGTGGATTTGATTTCAGAGGCAAAAAAAGAGAGCCAAGACAATAAAATGAGCGCCTTATCAAAGGTAACCTTTAGGTTCATGAAATAATTTCATCCTATTCCTCAGCTCCCTCTCCCCGCCCCTCCCCGTGCAAACTCCTCATCAAATCTCAAACACATCTGGCTGCTTTCAAATATGAAACAGGCTTTTAATTCATACCAAAAATGCAGACTTTTCAAAAGTTCTAAACTACAGCTTTAAACCCTTAATCATTCCTATGAATGCAAAGGCTCAAGTAATCTGGGGTAAAATAATCCTTCTTTAAAACATAAACTCTAGAATTTTATAATGAAAACAAAGCGTGCTTTTCAGTAGGGTAACCTCACAAAGGACAGAGGATGAGATGGTTGGATGGCATCACCGACTCAATGGACATGAGTTTGGGTAAACTCCGGGAGTTGGTGATGTACAGGGAGGCCTGGTGTGCTGCAGTCCACGGGGTCACGAAGAGTCACGACTGAGTGACTCAACCAAACTAAACTGAACCTCACAAATGTATAAACCTCACTGATGTATTCCAGCTCCTAGAACACAGCCTGCCCAGAAAGATTCACTGTGAATATTGGCTGAATAAATAACTCTCTGTGAAAATCAGTGTTGTGGTGCCTTGTGACAACCTGGTATGACTTACTCCAAAGATGACTGCTGGGGCTGGGGGAGGGGGCAGGGCGAGCAGGGTCCCGGCAGGACAGCCCCACTGCCTTCTCTCCCTGTCTCTCCTTACACTCCTTCCCCGTGTTCCCCGGCTCTCCTCCTCCCTCCCTGCTCTGGTTTCTCTCCGTTTCTTCTCCACATTTCTTCTCCACTTTCCTTGCCTCCTTCCCACCACTGCCTTTGTATCTTGCTCTAGACTGAAGGCTTGCGTCTCTCCAGAGTTTGTACATTGAAAGTTCATCCTCAGTGTGATGATATTTGGGTGTGGAGTGTTTAGGAAATGACTAGGTCATAAGAGTGGGGCCCTGATGGAAAGAGTTAGTGCCCTGATGAAAGAGGACCCAGAGCTCCCTCTCACATGAGGATGCAGCGAGAAGTTGGCTGGCTATGAATCCTCAGAACTCAGAACCTCACCAGACACCAGATCTGCCAGGGCCTGGAGGATGGACTTCTTAGCCTCCAGAACTGTGTTGTTAAAGGATTTCTGTTGCAGCTTGAGTGGCCTGACACCTGCTTCTCTCCTTCTATTTAATTCCTACTTTTCATTTTGTGGATTTCTCTTTCTCTTTCTCTCCTTTTTCCATTTTGCTTCCTCTCTCCTGTCCATCTTCTCCCTTTTCAGTACATACTTGGAACTAAGCTGTATTTTAAATTGGCATTCTGATTTATTAAATTTGTCTCACAGTTCTTTACTTTTTTTCAGGAACATTTTGTAGGCATCTACATTGCAACAAGGGGCTTCCCTGGTGGTTCAGATGGTGAAGAATCCACCTGCAATGCAAGAGACCTGGGTTTGATCCCTAGGTCAGGAAGATCCCCTCCTGGAGAAGGGAAAGGCTACCCACTCCAGTATGCTGGCCTGGAGAATCCCATAGACAGAGGAGCTGGGCGTGCTACACAGTCCATGGGGTTGTAAAGAGTTTGGACAAGACTTAGTGACTGAGCATGCACACACATTGCAACAAAGAGCAAACTATTTTGCACTTGTCTTTGGCAAAAAAAAAGAAAAAAGAAAAAAAGGTTGTTTCCATGAAGGCAAGTACAGCATTGTTCCAGAAAGTTGCCTGCTTCCCATATGATGGAAATAAGTTATCCTATTGCCCATTATGCCCATGTTATGAAGAAAACAGAGCACATTCTTCTTACGGGAAAAAAGGATGCTTGGAGTTAAAGAATAATGGTACTATTTAAATTGGGATGCCTTAGGTGATGGGTCACCTTATTAGGGGATGAGGTAGATGCCTTGTAAGGAATGAGTATCATTATCCACAGTGTCCCTTCCTGTTTACAGCTTCCAGTTAAGGTTGGTATGACATATGTTAAATTGAGGAGCATCCATGCGTTCAGCAGGGTGCAATTCCTAAATTCCTGGAAGAAGTGAAGCCTATGGGCTATTTCTTAACTTAACGAAAATAAGCATGAGAGTTACTTCTAGTATTTTCTGTAGGACAATCAATACTTCTCATATATTTGTCTTCTTAGGTTAAAGGAATAACTGACAAAAGTTAATCAGCAATGTCATCATAACACATCACACTGTTCTGATTTCATTTTCAAAATGATATAAAATTGGAGGATTGGGAAATAAAACAAGATGGTTCGTCTTTCCCAGTTTCAAACACCAGAGTCTTCAAGTTCTGCAGATATGTTAAATGAAACAGAGTGTCTCATATTATGTAAGAAAATCTTCTCCTGCTCACAACATATCCCTTTGAACTCTTTCATTTTGCAACATGTAGAAGAAGCAATTACCAGCTTGTTTTCTTAGTCAGTGGATTAATTTGCCTCCACTGTGGGTCTCTGCAGTTTTCCCATTCATTCAGCTTATACCTGCCTTGGCACAGTGCTTCCCCTGCTTCTGGATGCAAAGTCAAGAAATATGACTGGATGATTAGCCTACCTGTGATTTCCCTTTGTTTCCCGATGCCTTTGTTCCCCTCCTGTTGATTCCTAAGCTCTTGCCAGGGGAGGTAAGCTAGCCTGTCAGTAGGCAAAAGACTCTTCTCCAGTAAGTGTGGGTGGGTGAAGGAAGGCAACTGAACAAAATGGGAAGAAAATATCATCTTTGCCATTTCTATAATCTTTGCTAAAATTTTTCTTTTGAGGCTATAAATTCACTTCTTTCACATAAGAAGCTTTGTTGAATAAAAATATTCTTAAAATTGCCATTAAGCACACCACTTTGTTCAAGATGAACCCATTAAACATTTTCTTTCGTATAATTAAGCTCGACACTCAGCAATCGGAAACATTTGTCCAAGTGTTGAAAGATTAGCTATCGGCTTAGTGAGAGCTGGGAAGCCAAAGAATGGATGTGTATTTACTAAGCCCTGAAAAGCTTGTTTTGTTTTGACCTGACGGAAGGAAAGGCAGGTGGCCAAAACCCAGGACACTCACTTTGTCTCCTCAGGATAAGCCTATTTACCTCAGCTTTGTTCAAGCCCACAAATGCAATCGTTCCTGGACCAGGAACCGAGGGGGTTCCTAAACCAGATGCAGGACCTGTGGAGGAGAGCAGACAGCTACAGAAAGGCCAGGGGCAGCCTGAGTGGACACCCAGATGGGAATAGACCAGGTTAATGGGCTGTTATATAAGGAAAGCTGGTCACCCAGCTTCCCATGGCTGGCCGTTAGAACCTGGACTGTTTTCAATAACACTGCATGCTGTCTAGATGTTTATCTGCAGTGCTATCTGTGACTTTTTAAGGCACAGAAGAACGGACGAATAATGATGTTCACATAGAATGAAAACAACCTAGGGTCTACTGAGCTGTCCACTGAAGTCTACACATACATCCAATGGGCTATAAACAATATGAAGTGCAGGATAACTCGATGGTTTTCCTGTGGTTGTGAAAAAAAAAAAAAAAAGCTTTTTTCCGTTCCTTTTCTCAAATGAAAAAAGGGGGTCTGGGAGGAAAAGAGCTGGATCCTTGCAGAAGAGACGTCAAAAGGCGCAGCGACAGGAGACTGGACCAGCCCTCACAGCAGGAATCACTGGAGCTCAGGATATTGATCAGAAGTTCTGCTGGGGACACTTGGCCTCAAGGGATCATCTCAGCTGAAGGACTCCTCTTCAGGTATTTTGTGATGGCTTGAAATTGTTGCTGTTGTTTAGTACCTAGGTTGTGTCTGACTCTTTTGCAACCCCATAGACTGTAACCCACCAGGCCATGGGATTTTCCAGACAAGAATACTGGAATGGGTTGCCATTTCCTCCTCCAGGGACTCTTCTCAGGGACTGAAGCCACGTCTCCTGCATTGGCAGGTGGATTCTTTATGACTGAGCCCCCTGGGAAGCCTGATGGATTGGAGACGGACCCCTAAGAGCTGTGCCCTTTGAGGCTGCATGGAGATTCAAGTCACCAGATTTATCACAAGGGAGTGGAGGTTTGCCAACCTTTCAGCACCCCAAGGAAAAGTCTGCAAACTGTGACTACATCCAGGCTGCAGCCCATTTTGGTAAACAGGGTTTCACTGGTGTGTGACTGTGTCCCTTTTGCTTTTGTTCAATGTATGGCAGCTTTCACACTACCAGAGCAGAGTTGAGTGGTTGTGTCAGAGACGACAAAGTCTAGAGTATTCACTATCCTGCTCTTTACCAAATGACGCTATGACCGCTGAACTGTTGGCTTGGGATGTGGGTTTAAACGATGACCATCTCAGCTGTTCTTATCTGAGCTTGACACCACGAGATCCCTCATAAATTTTCTGCATCACTTAGATCCTCAAGGATGCTGGTAAGAGCCTGAGATGGATGGATGCCTTTCCCTATCATCCCAGTTCTAGCCAGTTCAGTTCTAGATTTAAATATGAGATGCTATTCTATATTTCTAGGATGACAGAAACTCACATGAGTTTCCTGGAGTAAAGCACTGTAACATGCATCCAGGTCCTTCATATATTGCATGATCTTCTCATGGCTGCTGTAACAAATGACCACAAACAGTGACTTAAAACCACATAAGTGGATTATCTCACAGTGTGAGCTAAGAAGTCTTGAATCAGCCTCACTGGGCTAAAATCAAGGGTTTGGCAGGGCTGTGTTCCATCAGGGGCTCAGAGAGGAGACTTGGCCCCTTTCCTTCTAGAGACCCCTGCAGTCTTTGGCTTGTGGCCCCTTCTTCTGTCTTCAAAGCCAGCAGGACATCATTGTCCCTGCTCTCTGATCTCTGCTTCTATTGGCACATCTTCTTTGATGCTCCTCACCCCAATTTCCCCCTTGTAAGAATCCTATGATTACATTGGGCCCATTAGGTAATCCAAGATAATCTCACCAGTAAAATCCTTAACTTAGCCACATCTGCAAAGTCCTTTTTGTCAGGTGAAGTAACATAATCACAGGTACAAGAAGTTAGGACACAGCATCTCTGGGGGTCATATTCAGCCTAACGAGTCTGTGATGCTATCTTCAACATGTGAGGCATTGCTGAACAGCCATGGAAGACTACAGGAGATGGGTTTGTCCTGGTCCAGTCCAGAGTCTCTACTTTTTATTCATCTAGAGCTCTCATTCACTGCAAGGACTGATGCTGAAGTTCCAATACTTTGGCCACCTGATGTGAAGAGCCAACTCATTAGAAAAGACCTTGCTGCTGGGAAAGAGTGAAGTCAGGAGAAGGGGATGACAGAGGATGAGATGGTTGGATGGCATCACCGACTCAATGGACATAAGTTTGAGCAAGCTCTGGGAGATAGTGAAGGACAGGGAAGCCTGGTGTGCTGCAGTCTAAGGGGTCACAAAGAATCGGACACAACTTAGAGACTGAACATCAATGGCTGTCATTCAGGAAAGGAGTGAGTGGTAATAACACAGCTGGTCCCTTCTTGCTGGCATGTGTCATCACCCCTTGCAGGATGAGAACAGGAGGATGGAAGGAGCTTTTAGACTTGCTGGTTCTGCAACCTCGAGGGGCTCCCCCTTCCTCTCCTCCCTGACTTCTGCTCTGCTCTCAGGGTGGGGCGGGGGGCCCTTCACTGTCTGTGTCGCATTCCTCCTTGGCCACATCTTAGGTGGACTTTGGGAAGGATGCTCCTTTCTGGGGAAAGTGGTCAGAGCATTATTAGAACAGTTCTTGCAGCTACAGGTATAGGAGCCAGGAATCTCTCTAGGGAGGTCAAATAGTCAGAGGCTGTTAATGACAAGACTCCAGATAGCTTTAAATAGAATTTTCCTGAAAGAAAGGAAGAAATGAGAAAGAAAAAAGGGGGGAAAGATGGAAATAAAGGAAAGACTTCCGTGGGCTGAATTGTGTTTCTTACAAATTCATGTGTTAAAATCCTAATTCCTAGGACCTTACAACATGACTGCTTTTGGAGACAGGGCCTTTGAAGAGGCAATTAAGGTCAAACGAGCTCACATGCACCAGTCTTAATTCAATATGACTGGTGTCCCTATAAGAAGGAGAGATTAGGATAGGGAAAAGCCACGTGAGGACACAGGAAGAAGGCAGCCATCTGCAAGCAGTGGGGAGAGGCCTCAGGAGAAACCAGCACTGCCAGCACCTTTACCATGGGTTTCTAGCCTTAACAGGAACCATGAGAAATAAATTTCTATTGTTTAGTCACCCAGTCTCCAATACTCTGCTGTGGCTTCTCAAGAACCAATACAGAGTCCAGGTATGGAAGCTCTGAAAAGTGGGAAAATCTTTAGCAGCAAACGCTCCCAGGAGCTGGGAGTGCTGGCCCTGAATGGGCTTCCAGGTTGACCACCAAAAACAGCATCCACTGCAGCAGGAAAGTTCTAGGCATAAGAAGAGAGGGCAGATGCTGGAGAGTCCCAAAGGAAGAGCTGTTCACTGCTCTGAGCTCTGAACTCAAAATTATCACCATCAGGAACTTCTAACTGTTGCAGACTAGAAGTTGGAGTTTGAAGTCTCCTTCTAGGCAGAATATGCTTGCCTTAATCACAACAAACTGTGAAAAATTCTTTAAGAGATGGGAATACCAGACCACCTTACCTGTCTCATGAGAAACCTATGTGAAGGTCAAGAAGCAACAGTTAGAACCAGACATGGAACAACAAACTGGTTCAAAATTGAGAAAGGAGTACATTAAAGCTGTATATTGTCACCATACTTTTTAAACCTCTATGCACAGTACATCATGTGAAATCCTGGGCTGGATGAATCACAAGCTGGAATCAAGATTGCCAGGAAAAATAACAACCTCAGATAGGCAGATGATACCACTTTTATGGCAGAAAGCAAAGAGGAGCCAAAGAGCCTCTTAACGAGGGTGAAGAGGAGAGTAAAAAAGCTGGCTTAAAACTCAACATTCAAAAAACTAAGATCATGGCATCCAGTCACGTCACTTCACGCAAATAGAAGGGGGGAAAGGGAAAGTGGTGACATTTTATTTTCTTGGGTTCCAAAATCACTGTGAATGATGACTTAAGCTATGAAATTAAAAGACACTTGCTCCTTGGAAGGAAAGTTATGACAAACCTAGACAGCATATTAAAAAGCAGACATCACTTTGCCGACAAAGATCTGTATAGTTAAAGCTATGGTTTTTTCAGTAGTCATGTACAGATGTTAGAATTGGACCATAAAGAAGGCTGAGTATCAAAGAATTGATTCTTTTGAACTGTGGTGCTGGAGAAGACTCCTGAGAGTCCCTTGGACTGCAAGACCAAGCCAGGAAGTCCTAAAGGAAATCAACCCTGAATATTTATTGGATGACTGATGCTGAAGCTGAAGATCCAATATTTTGGCCACCTGATATGAAGAGCTGACTCACTGGAAAAGACCTTGATGCTGGGAAAGATTGAAGGAAAAAGGAGATGGGGGCAACAGAGAAGGAAGTGGTTAGATAGCATCACCAACTCAATGAACATGAGTTTGAGTGAACTCTGGGAGAGAGTGAAGGACAGAGGAACCTGGCATGCGGCAGTCCATGGGGTTGCAAAGAGCTGGACATGACTTGGAGACTGAACAATAACAACAATAAAAGCAAACAGCACCCAATGATAAGGCTGAACAACACCTGAATCTGCCTTGCTTTGTCCTGATGGGCTGCTCCCCTCTGGGTTGATGTCGGTTTCATGCACCCCTTTGCCCAGTGTATGGCCTAGAAAAGCTGTTGAATTCCTAAAGGAGAATGGAGAGGTAGTTCATCTTTTCCTTCCCCTCTGCCTAGATGCTTGTCAGAGTAGAACCCGTCCACCTACAAGAAATCCCATTTTCTTTGTCCCTTCATCTTCTCATCCTATTATTCACTCCACAACAAATGGATGGGTTTTCCTTGGTTTCCTATTTTCCACCTCAGTGCTCCTGTCACTGGCAGGGAAAACAGAGCACTGTCCTCTTTCTTTTGTAAAGTTCTGTCCTGCAGAAATGCTTCCCCTTGATGCTCTGGTATAAACCGTGGCATCCACCTCTACTCTTGATCCCCCCGACCACAGATTCTTTGTGGCATAGATTCTTGTTTCTCATTTGTCCTGCAGTGTTCTACCCTGTGTCTAGTGCAGTATGAATAATGGAAACAAAGTTCACCTTTATTTTTCATGCTTGATAGAACTGCAGAGGCTTGTAGCAGATGGCATCAAAAGGTGAAGGTACAATAAGACATTCGATTTTGTAATCAAAGAGGTCACTTTAAACAAGATGGAATGCCAGCCTGTGGGCTAATATTTACACAGTGGTATAATCCAACAGTGACTCAGGATATGGTTTTTTTAAGCAGCCTACAGATTTTCTGTTACATAGGACACAGACAAAGAAACACAAATATTTGGGGATTTTTGTTGCAATCAAAGCTGGAAAAGTTTAGGGTATTTTCTTAGCCAGAAGTCTTGGTGTGGTCAGGAAGAGGTCTGTGAGCCATGAGCAATTTCTCTGTAAGAAAACTATGACTACACTTTCTGTTGAATTTATTAATAGTTTTCAGATACTGAAATGCATATAAATTGAATGGACGTTCATAAAAAGGATGGGAGAAAATAAAACAGATGAAGTCAGGATCTTTCTTTGTTGCTGATCTGAGGACTGGTGCATTCAGAAGTGAATTGCAATGAAAAGTGTAGCCCAAACAGCAGAATCATTGGGAACTATTAGGGGCTATTGGCACAATGTCAGTGGACAAGCTGATCCCAAGTAGCCAGATAAAAAGATTTAGCGCCACCAGCAATTCTGTGCGAAGATGCTCAGAGCACGTAGGGTGAGGTGCGTGGCTGATTGTCCTCAGCAGATTTGTGAATGGGGTGAGGACATGGGGACTGGGAGCTCAATGAAAGAGGTGGGTGTGAATAAGAGCGTTTGTCATTCACTGGTACTGAAATCAGCCCTCTGAGTTTTTGGTTGACAGTAGCTCAACAGGAAATGGATTCCAGGAGAAAGAAGCCTGCAAAAGAACTACAAAGGAAGAAAATCTATTCAATACTTCAAACCAGCTGCTCGCCGCCTTAACCAATGCCATGGGTCAGCCCTTCAATCACTGTTTACTGATGCTCTGTGACATGTAGCGACTTGGTTGATACTGGGAGTGAACTGGGCAGTCTCCAGGCTGCTGTAAGAAAACACCACAGACTGGATGCCTTATAAACAAAAAAAGATTATTTTTCACAGTTCCGGAGGCTGGGGTGTCCACGATCAAAGCGCCAGCATGGACAAGTTCTGATGAGAGCCCTCCTCCTGGGTCATAGCTGGCTCCTTCTTGGTGTCCTCACACAGTATTAATCGATGGGGCTGAGGATCTCTACAGAGGTTCTTTTATAAGGGCACTAATCCCATTCCTGAGGACTTCACCCTCATGACCTAAGCACCTCCCAAAGGCCCCACCTCTTACCATCATCTCAGAGGGTTAGGATTTCAACATGATGAGCTTGGTGGAGACACAAAACAAGGACCATAGCCATCTCTTCCTGCATGGAGCTAACATTCCCAGCAGAGATTAGATGACCCTGCTGTAATGTAGGTGAGGGCTGGAGAATGGAGGGTAGAGAATAGGGTTTTCTATCCTGTGTTTATATAAGCCTCCCTGAGCAGGAGGTCTTTCAACAACAGTGGAATGGAATGAAGAAGTGGGTCACTGTGGAGATCCTGGGGTCAGGGGAGGAGGGAACACTCCAGGAAAAGAGACTGTGCAAAGAGCCTCTGGTGACGATGCAGTTGGCAAGCTCCAGAAACAAGAGGTCCGTGGGGCTGGGGCAGGTATGACAAGGGAAATGACAGACTCAGATAGTCTGTGACCAGGTGTGTGGGGCCCTTTAAGGAATCAGAATTCCATCCTTCATGGTTTAAGAAGCCACTGGGGATTTTCACAATTAGAAAGAATTAGGGAGAGGTGCAGTCCCACTATTGTTCTCACAGGCCATCACTGTAGTACACTGGAGTAGAAAGGAAGAGAAATAGAAAAAAGAGCATGAAGTCCCAGAACGGATTCTGTCACGTGCCCGCTCATTGGCCAATGCAAGCCGTTTAAATCCATCTGGGACCTGGTGTTTTGCAAAAACTGTTGCTGAACTTGGAGACTCCCAGTTATATTTTGCTCACAGTGATCCGAATAATGTATAAATGAAACATAGTGATATTAAAAGCTTGCCTTAAAAAAGTAGAGTCTTTTTTTTGAAAAGTAAAAGCTTTAATACTCAATTTGATGATGCTTTAAGCATGATTTTTATTTTAGTATCAAAAAGTTGTAGTATTCAAAGGGGCCTTTGTTATTGTTGTTCACTTGCTAAGTCATGTCCAACTCTTTGACATCATGGATTGCAGCACACCAGGTCCCTCTGCCTTCCACTATCTCTGGGAGTTTGCTCAAATTCCCACTCACTGAGTTGGTAATGCTACCTAACCATATCATCCTCACCACCCCTTCTTCTTTTGCGTTCCATCTTTCCCAGCATCAGGGTCTTTTCCAATGAGTGGGCTCCTCATATCAGGTGGCCAAAGTATTGTCAGCCTCAGCATCTGTCCTTCCAATGAATATCAGGGTTGGTTTTCTTTAGGATTGACAAGTTTGATCTCAAATAGCTTATTTATTTTTAGCTTTGAATGTGAAAAATAATGAAAGGCACAAATAATTTAAAATAACTCCATTGCATATATGTATATATTTCACACACACACACTCACTCACACGCACACAACATCCTTCCACCCAGAAGTGTTTCCATGTTGTAAGTTCCAGCCCAATGTGATTGACATCCCTAGAATTCTGTCACAGAGTTCCAGCTTCAGCCGCTCCTCTGATTCTACCCTCCAGAGATGACCACTGTCTAGATTAATTTGGATCCTTTCTCTATTGGACATGTTGCATTTTCTGGCTTCACAGCAGATTTGAACACTCTTGGGATGTCTGGGAAATTCTAGCCATGTGAGTCTCACATACCCAGAGGACTTGGGGTCCCAGCTCTTAGAAACTGGGCCCCACATGTTTCCAAGCCCCACCACGCTGATTCTCACACAAGCCCTGCTCTGGGAAGGAGCAGCCTGAGAAAAGAGGCTTCAGTGGAATCCACATGGAGGCATTTGGCTCCTGGAGGGCTGTGCACTTGCCTACCTAGTGCCTGGAGCACAAAGAGTCTGGGACCTGGAGCAGCAGCCTCTGTGGTCAAGCCAGGAGGCAGTGCATACCACGGCATCCCAGGCTTAGCGACAGCGGAGGTCCCACGGTCACTGTCATGTCCGTGGTTTGGGACCCAGTTCCTGGAAATGGGGAGCTTATTTCTCAGATGTCTCGAGAATATCACCTGCTCCTTGGTCCACTCTTTTCTGCCGAATCCACCATAGTTAGCTATTGTTACTGGTAACTGCTAACTTAGTCTGATCCTGGCTGTCCTTGCCTTGTGAAAACATCTCCCCAGAATCCACATACATGTAAGCAACAGTGCACTTTCACTGGAAAGTGAAGTCTACTGTACACACTGGGCTGGCACCTGCCAACACGGGCATGCAGGAGACGTGACCCAGTCTCATTCTCTAGAACAGGAAGTGGCAACCCACTCCAGGATTCTTGCCTGGGAAATCCCGTGGATAGAGAAGTCTGGTGGGCTGCAGTCCACGTGGTCACAAAGAGTCAGACCTGACTGAACAACTAAGTACACACTCACTGTACAATACCGGTTAGCTTAGACCCCTCCTTCCTTGTCAACAGACATCACGTGCCCTGGTACTGACTCCTACACCATAATTTGCTTATCGAGTTCCCTATCAATTTACATTGGAGAGATTTTCCTATTTTTAATTGTCATATACAATATAGCAGTGAAAACAGAAATAGTTATGTTTATCAACTCACCCAGTAGAGTTTTTGCATAGATTCCTAGCAGTAAGATTCCTGGATTATCATAGATACATATTAAAATATTTAATATATGAATTATATTTTCAAAGAATATGCTAATTTGTACTCCCACTGCAGATGCATGAAGAAATCTATTTCCTACCTTCGGTCTAACACTTGATGCTGTTAGTCTTTTTAAATGTTTTTAAATGATGCCATTTTGGAAGGCAAAACTGCATCTCATTTTAATATAAATTTTAAAAATCATTAGTGAGATTAAGTATATTTTCATATATTTATTGGTCTTTTGTATTTTTTAATTTTTGTTTTGTCTATTTATACCCTTTGTCTATTTTCTATTTTTTATTAATAGAGATAACATCAGATTATGTATTCTAAATATATAAAATATACAATGTATATGTTATCTATGTATTGTAAATACAGAACATTTATGTTATATACTATGCAATTTGTATCCATTGAACTGAAAATGATTTCTCTAAGCCTCACACTCATCTTTAATTTTATTTATGGCATCTTCTATACCCATTATACAAAAGTTTTATTCCAGACTTGCTGAAATGTCAACTTTAAGGAATCTAAAAATATTATTAATTATATTAATACAAATTTGAGTAAAAATTTATATCATCATATCCTGAGAAAAATATAATCAAGAAGAAAATTTTGTGATTAAAGACTTTAAATAAAACAACAGTTCTTCAGATACAATAAAAACTTTTAAAAAAGATTTTAAAAATGATACCAGAAGTTATTATCAAGCATTAATATTAAATAGTAAAATCCTATATGCTTTCCTACTGCACTTGGAAACAGGTCAGGGAATCGCCCACTAAAATTCAGACTCATTTAAGAGAATTAGTTAATGCAATGGGCCTCCCTGGTGGCTCAGCTGTAAAGAATCTGCCTGCAATGTGGAATACCTGGGTTTTATCCCTGAGTGGAGATGATCCTCTGGAGGAGGGCATGGCAACCCAACCTGGAAATTCCATGGACAGAGGAGTCTGGCAGGCTGCAGTCCATAGGGTTGCACAGAGTCGGACATGACTGAAGTGATTAAGCAGCAGCAGCATCTGCTAATGCAACAAGAGAGAACCAAGTACTGGTGTAAATATTAGGGAAGAGGTGAAAACAGCATCACTTTTTGCAGCTAATGCGAATCTATATCCAGAAAATTCAGGAGTCTTAACTAAGAGAAAACGTCTTAGAGACAATTTTTTAAAACACCAACATATGAAGATATCACCATATGCGACATAAATATTTGAAAAACCCAACAGTCTTTCTCTGTACTAGTAATAACCATTCAGAAATTGAAATGGGAAAAGATTCCATTCACGACAATGACTAACACTTCAAAATGACTGAAGTAAAATTTCAAGGCAGTTATAAGATTTAGAATATGTATTTTAGTATTAATATTTCACAGAGGACACAAAAGGAAGCTTCAGTAAATGAAGACATGATATATCTCCAAATGGGAACATTATAAGCATGTTTCCAATCAGTGTGTAAGGTTAATACAACTCCAATCGGCATCCTAATAGTTGTTTTTGTATTCTGATCCAGCTTCTTAAATTAGACAAATTGACTATCCATTTCATATAAACAACAAACTTGATCATTTCTGAGACTAGTTCAGAAAAGAAATTATAAGGGACTTATTTTCCAGATATTTGAATGTATGTTAAAACTACTCTAATCAAAACAACATAGTTTGGGAAGACTGGCACAGGAATAGACAGATTGATGAGCAAAACAGAACACAGTCCAGAAACAAACTGGAAGCACTTGGGTTTTTAATATATGATAAATGACTTGAGGACAAATAGCCTATACTTTATAAAAGAAAAAATATATATATGCATCTATACAAAATTTAAAAATTATTTCTAGATTGAATAAAGACCTGAATGAAAGGTACAGTCTATTTAATAATATAATACAATATAGAAGTTATGCTGTTAAAAAAAAATAATTATTAAGAAGAGAAGGTACTTCTAAGCAAGACTGGGGATTCAGATAATGTATAAAAACCAAAACAAAATGAACTCGTCATCACTTTGTTTATATATTGACTCCATCATTTTATAGGTTTGGATCTAAAGCCTATAGATGAGAATAAGTAACTCATCTAACATAACTCAGTTCAGTGAAGATAGGGGAATAAAAGACTACTCAGGTGATTGATTAGAATATTTAACTGGTGTAAAATATCTAGCTTTTCTCTTTTCCAGTGGTTCTTAAACTTTAATAAACAATAAAACACTATTTGTTAAAAGTTACCTGGGCTCCACCCCCAGTTTCTGATTTAATAAATCAGATTAGGGTCTGAGAATTTGCATCGAACCAGCTCACAGGTGATGTTCACTTAACTGGTTGTGACCTTATTTGAAGTAATAATATTGAAGTAATATTTCACTATGAAATTTCCTTATACAAATATTAAGGGTGCTATTAGACACACTAGTTTGAATCATCAATAAATACACATTTTAAGGGGGCACCCATGTTATGAAGTGAACTGAACCCATGTTATAGGACAGTGAAAACGTGGGCCTAGAGGGACAAATAAGTTCCAAGAATCAGTCAAATTCCTTCACGAACAGATCTATCAGGTCAGGCTGGGGTTATACAAAAACAGCATGATTAAGATATTTCATTCAGCAAAAGAAAGTTGAATGACATCAATGAAAAAGGTAGAAAATTCTTTTTTCCAAACCAAAAATTCTCCATAAGAGCAATGAGACAACTAGTAAATGTTGTCAGACTTGATATTTTCAGAACTCTGGAAAATTAACCAAAGGCATGGTGTAATCAGAGGGGCATTTGTTAGAGAATGACTAGCCAAATCTCAGTAAGACCAACGAGCTTCATTGCATTTGTTGGGGGAGGGGGGTTGCCACACCACAGGGCATGTGGAATCTTAGTTTCCTGACCAGCAATGGAACCTGCACCCCCACAGTTAAAACATGGAGTCCTAACCACTGGACCACCAGTGAAGTCCTGGCATTCAACTTGCCCTAGTCTCACTCCTTGGTCTCCAGATCTATAAGAACCTTGTAAAATGAAAGCTTGTTTTTCTGTTGCAACCTGGAAGCCACTAGAGGTAACAGAATGGAGCTGGAACTCTTTGCAAAGACCCAATCCCAGATAACTGTCACTGTTTGAACTATCTCAGGGTTCCCTGGACGATCTCATTTGCAGGGTTATCTGCATTTGACTTGACTTAGAGCTTGTGCAGTGCAAAAAGACTTCTCCCCAAGGGGTGCTTGTTGAAAACAATTATAGACACATGTTTAAATTTGTAGCTGCCCGAGGTGATGAATAACAGTTTTGACAAACACCAGGCTAAGCAACAAGCTTAAAAGGATAAGCTGGAGAAAGAGAAATCTGAAGAGGGTTAGAAAAGCTCTGACATATTCCTGGGAATCTAGAAACTGCTACTGCTAAGTCACTTCAGTCGTGTCCGACTCTGTGCGACCCCATAGACAGCAGCCCACCAGGCTCCCTTGTCCCTGGGATTGGGACTGTGCATATATCCTGGGCTGTGAGCTTACTCAGGAAAGCTTTGTGAAAGTTCTAAGCTCTCAGCTTTAGCTGACCTTGAAGCTCTGTGCAAGCAGGAAAGGAGGGCAAAGGCAACACTGAGTTGAAGGAGCACCTCAAAACACATATGCAGCCCCTTTGCAAAACCTGGGAGGCATTGATGCCCAGGCCTTTAAGGAAACCTCTGTCTAATCACTAGCTGACCACCAAGCTAACTGAGTAGAGCGTGCAGTGGCCACACAAGAAGAAGATACAGACTTTGTAGAATTAGTTCAGAAAGTCACCAGATGAACAACAATGATAACAATAATCCAGGGTGGAACAGAGGTGGGGACAGAGGCAAATCTGAATTTTAGAATTACTGTGCTGTGCTGTGCCATGCTTAGTCACTCAGTCATGTCCAACTCTTTATGACTCCATGGACTGTAGCCCTCCAAGTTCCTCTGTCCATGGGGAGTCTCCAGGCAAGAATACTGGAGTGGGTAGCCATGTCCTCCTCCAGGGGATTGTTCCAATTCAGGGACTGAACCCAGGTCTCCCACACTGTGGGCGGATTATTTTATTTTTACCATCTGAGCTGCCAGGGAAGCCTGAGAATACTGGAGTGGGGAGCCTATCCCTTCTCCAGGAGAACTTCCTGACCCAGAAATTGAACCAGGGTCTCCTGCATTGCAGGCAGATTCTTTATCAACTGAGCTACCCCAGAAGCCCTCAGAATCACTACATTATATTATTTTAAAATTCTGATTTCCTACAGAAAATTATGGGACATTCAAATAAACAGGAAAGCATGGTCTATATACAGCAAGTGGACAATGTGTAAGCAATCAATAGAGACTGTCTCTGAGGAAGATCAAACATTTGATTTACTGGACAAAAACTTTAAATAAGGTATTCAAATATAACCAAAGTGGTAAAAAAAAAAAAAAAAGGTGTCTAAAGAACAAAAGAAAAATAAGAGATCTCATCAAATAGAGAATACCTATAAAGAAATGGAAATAAAAAATCATATAGAAAACCTGCAATTGAAAAGTACAATAATTAATATGAAAAATTCGTGGCCAGTCTCAATGATAGACTTGAAAAGGCAGAAGAAACACTAAGTGAACTTGAAAACAGTTCATTGAGATGATCAATTTTGAAAAACAGAAAGAAAAATGAACACAGCCTCAGAAACCTGTAGAGTACAAGCGAAAGTCTCAACATATGAATAATGGGAATCTCAGAAGTAGTGGAGAGAAAGGAAGAGATAGAATATCTGAAGAAATAATGGTTGCAAACCTCTCAAGTTTGATGAAGAACAATCTGTTCCTCCAATTAGCTCAGTGAGTTCCAAATAAATAAACTCAAGAGATCCACACACACACATCATCGTCAAACTGCCAAAAGCCACACACTCAGGGAGAATCTTGAAAGCAGCGAGAGAGAAGGGACAGATTTTGTACAATGGCTGACTCGTCAGAAACCATGGAGACCATATATCTAGGGCATGACATATTCAAGGCACCAAAAGAAAAAACTATCAACCATAAATTCTATATCTGCAAAACTATCCTTCAGAAATGAAGGAGAAATAAATATCATCTCATATTTTTTAAAAATTTAGATAATTTGTCTCTTAACAGAACTACCCTACAAGAAATAGCAAAGGGAATCTTTCAGGCTGAAATGAAGGGACACTGGACAGTAACTTGAATCCACATAAAGAAATCAAACGCATCAATAAAGATAAAAACATAGGTCACTATAAAAGACAGTATAAACAACTGTTTCATTTGTAACTTTTTTCCTCCTTTCTAGTTTAAAAAACAACAGCTTCAGGAAGTAATTATAAATCTGTGTTGATGGGCATACAGTGTACAAAGATGTAATTTGTGACAATAAAAAAGCACCAGAGTGGGAGGATATGGAGTCATATAAGGACAAAGTCTTTGCAGAATACTGAAATTAAACTGATATAATCTGATGTAGATTGTTACACAATAAGACATTAATTATCATCCCCAGGGCAACCACTATGAAAATAACTCCAAATATATATATTAAAAGAAATGAAAAGAGAATTGCAATGGTACACTGGAATATATGTATCGACATTAAAAAAAAACACACACACACAGAAGTAATAGAGAAACAGAGGAATAAAAGAGACATAAAACATATGGAAAACAAATAATGAAACGTCAGCTATGAAAGCAAAGTGAGAATTCTTGTCTAGGATACAAGGAGTGGGAGGGAACTGATGGCCAGTATGAGGGCTTGGCAGGAATGAGGAAGGACCAGGGCAGGAACTTGAGATAAAGTAGGAGAACGCTAGGAAGCGTCACCAAGGCAGTAAGTCCTCCTCCCCCAGCAGTCCCTCTGCCCCTCCGCAGGCTTGAGAGACATTCCCATCTTCTCCCAGGTTGGCTCCTGCTCAGCAGCGGGCTTGCCATGAAGGGAGTGAAGCTTACCCTAGCTCTGCTCTCCTCCAGAGATGCAGGCTCGGCAGCTGCTGGCCAGATGCGTGGAGCACCACCCCAGGCTAGGGTCACTGTGCTGTGCTCATGGAGGCTACAGGAAAGGACAAAAAATTGCCTCTGTGTTCTATCCTGTGGTCCCGGTCCTTGGTGGGTTCATGGAGCATCCTGACTCTGCCCTTGACCTCAAGGAGAGGGAACTGAAGGTGCTGCTCTGTCCTCTGCTTGCAGTGGACCAGCCCTGCCATAGCCTGGAGACTCAGGAGGGAAACAGACCAGGGCATGGGAGGCTAGACCTGCCCCTGAGGCAGGAACTGTGGGAGCTCTGACCCAGAGAGCCTGGCAGGTGGGGGCTGTGGACCTCTGAGGCCCTGACCTGACCCCGCATCCACCCCCGAAGGGGGACACAGACGGAACAGGCTCCATCCTGAAAGCAGGACTCCATCTTGCGCCGAACTGTGGACTTTGAGCTATATGCTCAGTATTTATGGAAATGACATACCAACTGGAAAACCAGGACCCCTGGATGGAAGAGCCCCAGGGCTTGTACCTAGACTCTCCATTGCCTAAAAGAGTACCCTATTATCTGTGTAACCAAATAGAATCATACATTCTATTATGCTTATTGGGGTATGATGACAGGCCTATTGATAACTGTCCACTCAACTACCTAGGCTTAAGGTATATGAATCATGGGTTAACTTTGATTGTATCTTTCTTTTCCTTTGTTCAGACTAGTTTCAGGGAATTCAGGGAGGTGGGTTTGGGTATATACACTTAGGGTATATAAGGTTTTCACAAAAACTAGTCAGGATCCTTGCTAAGAGGAGACTCTGCCTTGGGCCCACCAGTGTAATAAACTGCACTCCACTATCTGCATTGTCCTTCTCAGTGTTTGTTTCCCGGAATGCATGGCTACAACGCTCCCACCTCCAGGAAAGACCCAAGGCCCCTCAAAGCTTCCTTTGACTCTGCATCCCTCCCTATTTCCGCTGGGAGGACCCGCTGAGCAAGAGACTGCACAGACAGTCACCATTGTGACATTGCCAATTACGAGATGTGGTGCTGAGAGCGGCTTTTCCAAACTATCAATAATAAAAAAACAAATTTCTGTCAGCCTTGCTGAAGGAAAGATGGAATTAGCTTTCTGTTCTCCTACAGAAAATGATATTGCTAAATTATTATCCTAGGAGGAGGCAATAAAAGTGTGCAGGGAAAAACCATAGAAGTGAGCCTTGCCGACGTGTGGCAGAAAGTCAGTTACTGCAAGGACTAATAATAACGACGTCATCCGATTTTTCTGGATGTTATGATGCTTGTGATATTTGTCGGCTTTTTAGTATATAAATGCGTGTGATTTTTCTCAAGCGTCATCATCATATTCTATGTAAGCTTTAACCCCCACGGCACCTGGGCTGGTCCTGTGCCCACTGTGTGCAGATGGCCTTCAAGGGGCTTCAAGTGAGCAGGACCCCCACTTCAGTGCAATTTTCCATTTATTGTCATGAAGTCCACCAGGGGAATCTCACAATTTTTAAAACTTTTCATCTGTTTTACTTCCTTTGTCATCACTAATATAATTTCTTTGTGTCTTCCTCTTTCTGGAAGTTTAATCTGCTTTGTCAGTAGTTTATTTTCTATTTTCTAAAAACAGCTTTTGCTTTTGTGATTTTGTTTCTTTGTCTTCTAGCTCATTAATTTCTACCATTGTTCCCTCTCTTTCTTTCCACTGATAAATATGAACTAGTAATTTTTTTTTTTTTTAGAAATTTTGGATACAGCAAAGAAGCCAAAATCTCCCCATCCTGCAGCTTTTGTTGTAGGCAGAAGAGGAATAAACAAACAAGGGACAACTTAAGGCATATTTTGTCATCAGAGGGTGTCTGAGGCCCTTTGAGGAAAAATAAAGATAGGTCAGGGAAACGAGACGATGGAGAAGGTTCTGTGTGAGATTATGTTGACTAGACAACATGCACAACTGGAGAGTTGTGAGTTAGGCTTTATTTGGGGCAAAATTAAGACTGCGGCCAGAGAGAGGGCACCTCAGTTCTGAGAGACTGCTTCAAGGAGGCAGTAGGGGGAGTCGGGCTATATGCAATGTTGTAACAAAGGGAGAAGGCAGTATGAACATCAAAGTTCAGGTATTAAGTTAAGGAACTTAGCATTCTATGTATGGGAGGATGCAAGCCTCTGGGCTCATTGAATTCATTCCTTTCATATGTATCTCAGCTATCTGGGGCCAAATCCTGTTTCCTTGCTCACCTTAAGGAGTGGCAGATGGCTGCTTCTTGCATTCCCCCAGCTCCTCAGCAATCTCTGTAGGGGCTGGCACTTTTGGGAGCCCTCATTCACATCTGGAGGCCAGAAATCGCTGATAGCTGTGACATTCCTTGTTTATTGATATGGCAGGAGATATTTTCATTTCACAGTTAGATGGCCAGGAAAGGCTTCTTCACAAAGGTGACACTCTAGTAGAGACCTGAATAAGTGAGGAAGAGAGGCACAGACTGTGCATTTTTCTGGGCTGAGTATAGAAAGTGCAAAGGCCCTGGGGTAGAAACAGACTTGACTCATTAACTAGAATGGCATGGAGGCCATTGGGTCCCATGCAGAGCAGATAAGGTAAAGACAGAGGGAAAAATCAGAGAAATGCTAGGGCTCAGAGTTCACGAGCTCTTATAAATAAATGATAGGGAAAGTATGGTTTTAATTTTGAACATGAAGGAGAGACAATGGAGGGTTTTGAGTAGCAGAGCGATAAACCAGATTTACATATTTTAAAGCAGCCGCAGGTGTCCACAGACCTCCTTTGCTTTCAATTCTGCTTCTGGGAACTTGTTCCTGGTGTGATAACAAAAGCCTGAAGGAGCTGGATCCCAAGGATAACAGCTGGGCAGGAGTAAACAGGCCTGATAAAAATGACAAAGAGTTGCAGGGGAGTCTGGAGGATTCAGACCAAGGCTCAGCTTTGATGCAAGGCAGAGAGTGAGAAGTCAGAAAGAAATATCCACCTGGGACAAGTGCCAAGAATCAGAGCAGGTAGCAAAAAGGCTGCTCAAGAGGAGGGCCTCTTTTCATTTTTATTATTTTGCTTTTATTATTCGTTGGTTATACAAACACTACATGCTACTTGTGAAAATCTTAGGAGCTATAGATACGAGAAGAAGAAATAAAATCATTCTAATGTGTAAATCTAGAGATTAGTGAGTAAGTCACTCAGTCATGTCCAACTCTTTGCGACCCCATGGACTGTAAAGTCCATGGAATTCTTCAAGCCAGAATACTGGAGTGGGTAGCCTTTCCCTTCTCCAGGGATCTTCCCAATCCAGGGATCGAACCCAGGTCTCCCGCATTGCAGGAGGATTCTTTACCAGCTGAGCCACAAGGGAAGCCCAAAAATACTGGAGTGGGTAGCCTTTCCCTTCTCCAGGGATCTTCCCAACCCAGGAATAGAACCAGGGTCTCCTGCATTGCAGGTGAATTCTTTACCAACTGAGTTATTCAGTTCAGTTCAGTTCATTCGCTCAGTTGTCTGACTGTTTGCGACCCCATGAATCGCAGCACGCCAGGCCTCCCTGTCCATCACCAACTCCCGGAGTTCACTCAGACTCACGTCCATCCATTCGGTGATGCCATCCAGCCATCTCATCCTCTGTCATCCCCTTCTCCTCCTGCCCCCAATCCCTCCCAGCATCACAGTCTTTTCCAATGAGTCAACTCTTCGCATGAGGTGGCCAAAGTACTGGAGCCTCAGCTTTAGCATCATTCCTTCCAAAGAAATCCCGGGGTTGATCTCCTTCAGAATGGACTGGTTGGATCTCCTTGCAGTCCAAGGGACTCTCAAGAGTCTTCTCCAACACCACAGTTCAAAAGCATCAATTCTTTGGCACTCAGCCTTCTTCACAGTCCAACTCTCACATCCATACATGACCACAGGAAAAACTATGGCCTTGACTGGACAGACCTTAGTCGGCAAAGTAATGTCTCTGCTTTTGAGTATACTATCTAGATTGGTCATAACTTTTCTTCCAAGGAGTAAGCATCTTTTAATTTCATGGCTGCAGTCACCATCTGCAGTGATTTTGGAGCCCCCCAAAATAAAGTCTGGCACTGTTTCCACTGTTTCCCCATCTATTTCCCATAAAGTGATGGGACCAGATGCCATGATCTTCGTTTTCTGAATGTTGAGCTTTAAGCCAACTTTTTCACTCTCCTCTTACACTTTCATCAAGAGTTATTTCACTTTCACTGAGTTATTATGGAAGCCCAAATCTAGAGATAGCTACTGAATAATTATTGTTGTTCAGTCACTAAGTCTTGTCTGACTTTGCGACCCCATGGACTGCAGCATGCCAGGCTTACCCGTCTTTCACTATCTTCCAAGTTTGCTCATGTACATTGAATCAGTGATGCCATCCAACCATCTCATCTTCCATTACCCCCTTCTCCTCTGGCTCTCAAATCTTCCAGCATCAGAGTTTTTTGAGTTGACTCTTTGCATCAGGTGGCTGAAGTATTGGAGCTTCAGCTTCAGCATCAGTCCTTCCAATGAATATTCAGGATTAATTTCCTTTGAGATTGATTGGTTTGATCTCCTCACTGTCAAAGGAGAATAATATTGAATAATATTTTGATTTATATAATTATAATATTTCTATATATTTATGTATAAGTTTGTATAAGTATACTTAACATATTTCACATAAAATCATGTACATTGTCTTATAATCTATTTTTTGCATTTACTGTTTTATAAACCTCCTCATGTCTATAAGTGTAGGTCAACATAAATATTTGTAATAGATCCAAGAATATGTCATTGTAGAGCTCAACTGGGGTTTATTTAAATTCTCTTCTGGTCATTTAGAGTTTTCCACCTTTTTGCCTTCACAGAAAACCATGTCATGAAGCTTTCTAAATTTTTGTTTGGAGTATTTATCATTGCTTGATTCTAAGTATTTAGATGTGGAATTGCCAGGTCACAGTATTCAAAGTTTCCAGTATCAAGGTACATTGACCAATGACTCTCAAAAAGCTCTATGCTGATTCCAAACTTGCCTGCACACCACATCCTTCACCCTCAGGATCACCAGCTCTGGCCACTGCATTCTTTTCCATCTTTGTCCACCTGCCAGCTATACTGTGGTTCTACCTAGCTGCTGGTCCAGTTTGCATTTTGATTATAAATTTCTCCCCTACTTTCCAACCTTTGTTGAATCACCCACTTCTTATCTTTTGCCAATTCCAATTCTGTTGGGCACACTTAATCTTTTCTTGTTGCTTTTGAGAGTTCTTGCTGTGTTTATATTAATTCTGTTGTATAAGCTGTGATGGTTTCCCAATGTTCTTGTTATTATCTCTGAGGTTGTTTTTTTTTTTTCCTGTACAGTTATTTGAAATGTTTCTGTCACCAGATTTTTGATTTTTTTTGCCTTTAAGTTAGACTTCTCCCACCCCCAGTTCTATCAGAATGCAGTTTCTCTGTCTGTTGGTAAAGACTTATATTCAGATGTTAACCCAGCTGTCTGTCTTGGTCCCACTAGCATTCTAGTGAGAAAAACAAAAAATTGAAACAAAGTCACCCTGTTACACTGCGGCTCCATGCTGTTACACCAACATTCCTTGCGAATGTTCCCTCCTTCTCACCTGAGTCTGCAGAGAGCAATCACTGGGTGACTGTTTGCAGGGAGGTCTCCACGAGCTCCCATCTGGTGAGGCACTGTCCCTCCTGGGGGAGCAAGGCTGTCCCCAGCTCTGAGAGTGACCACACGTGGCTTCTCAGGAAGGAGGTGAAGGGCAGTAACACTGCTGGCTGGACAGCCTGCCTGCTTAACTTGACCTCTCCCTCCAGGCATCTAAAGAAGCCATGAATGATGGTGCAGACACCCTTGAACTCTCTGCAGAGGCTTGTCTGCACCCCCAATTACCGGAAGCAGACAGCCGATGCTGTGGAAGAGGGGCATCTGGCCTTGTCACCCTCATTTGGACTCTGCTCCCTAAAACCCACACAGAGCATCAGACGATCTTACGTGAACTTTAAGGACAGCGACCTCCTTAAGAGGGACTCCAAACAGAAGGGCGAGGCTATTGACGCGCAGGTGTCCGAATCCATATAGAACTTTGCTCCTGAGACTTCTGTCCCAATGTCACTGAATTCTGCACCCATTAGTTGATGAAGCCCCTACCTACACCACGGCGATGTCCTCACTCTGGGCCACAACAGCTGTTTCTCAGAGGCCATAAACAGTGGTTTGAAACTGGAAACAAGGGAGACTCTGTCCAGGAGAAACAAAGACAAAAACAGACAGAATTTAAATCTGGTTCAAAGGACACAGTTCCTAGTTTTCTCTGGAAGTTGATGTTAATGGAGCACTGAGCTCTGTTATTTAACTGCATAAGTAGCACCATAGTCATGTATTACTTTTCAATTATAAAAATGTTCATTGACATATGGCCCACTGCCTCTTCCCCTGCCCCCCATCTCCTGTGAAGCAAGGTTTTCCCCTGAGCCCAGGTACCAGCCTCTCTGCTGACCTCCACCGCCATCTTCTTGCGCACGTGGCTTCCGCTTGCCGTCACCTCCATCCATCTCCTCCAACATCCATAGCGTGTGCGCCACACCCACTGCCGAGCATCTTGCCCTCAGCTCCCTCTCAGGGCCAGTGTTATTGTCCTGTCGCTCGGGCAGATGAGTCAGGAGACACCATGGGAGTCCTTCCCTGTAGCTCAGACGGTAAAGAATCTGCCTGTAATGCAGGAGACCTGGGCTCGATCCTTAGGTTGGGAAGATCCCCTGGAGAAGGGAATGGCAATCTACTCCAGTCTTCTTGCTTGTAGAATCCCATGGACAGAGGAGCCTGGTGGGCTACAGTCTGTGGAGTTGCAAAGAGTCGGACATAACTGAGTGACTAACACTATTATTACTACTACTATGGGAGTCCTGGCTACACCAGCCACTCCATCTCGCGGCTCAGTCACTTCGTTTGTAGCAGGGTCAATAACAGGTTTTTAAAATACTAAATCAGGACCATTAGTGCCCATCATTATCACCATCATTGTCACTTTCATGTTGAAAGTGATTATTATTATTGATTATAATTATTGATTGATTCAATTTTAACTATTGATTTGATTCAATATTAATTTGATTAATTAAGTAAATATTATTTTTTCAATATTAACTTCTAAAACAATAAAGAAGACAAAGTATAATCGTTTAACACACTTGTGGCCTTCCTTCTGGGTAAACTTCTTTCCTGGTAAGACTTTGAAGGATTCTAACCCAGCCCAAGGTGTCCCAAGGCAGGGCAGGCCCTCTGAACCGGGGCTGTGGATTCAGATCACCTGAGCCTGGGTCCTCATGGCTGAAGTGTCCTGGGAAAACAATGTCCCTTAGGGCCCTGTTCCTGAATCTGGAAAGTGGGCACAAGTGAAACCGCCATCCACATCCGGGTGTAGAGTAGCAGTGTCCCTCGCTCAGTCGTGTCCGACTCTTTGTGAACCCAAGACTGTGGACGGCCAGGCTCCAGTGTTCATGGAATTTTCTGGGCAAGAATACTGGGGTGGGTTGCCATTTCCTTCTCCAGGAGATCTTTTCAACCCAGGGTCCAAACTCACATCTCTAGCGTCTCCTGAATTTGGCAGGTGAATTCTTAACCACTAGTGCCATAACCTTTGTGACCATATGGAGACAGACCAGCTCACAGGAAGCCCTAAGTGCTTGCCAACCCCATGAGGGCTTTGTGGGGACTGTCAGTTAGGACCTCACAGTCTTCCGTACACAGCCTGCCTGGAAGCGTTCTCTGCCAGCTGGGAACCATCTGGAGCCTTCGGCCTCTGCCTATGAAGAGTTAAGTGACAGCATAGAACACAATGACAGCCACCACGGAACAGGCTCTGTGCTGTGGGTGGTTAGAGACCATCCAGTGACTCAAATCTGTCCTCTTTGCTGGACAGATCTGGTGCGGGACGTTCACTTTGAACATCTCCAGCTCACTGGAAACAAGATTTCTTGAGAAACCTTCAAAGTTGATCAGGTTTTGTGTCAGACCATAAGAAGGCTCCTAAAATGAAGATGAAGCCCAAAAGCTGTTCAGTAATTATTTTAAAAAAAAGAGAGATTTGCCAATGGAAATCTCTCTCTGCACCTAGGAAATTAGCAAATGATAACCAACCTAGCAATTTTGTGCATCGATGGTTGACAATCCAGTGAATTTACACAGTCTCCTTAAAAAGGAATTTGTTGGTGCATTTAATAATCACTGACATAGGAACCTTATTTCTAAGAACTTTTCCTGACAAAATTGCACAAAAAATAGGAAAAATAAGAGCTATTAGACATTATTTATTGTCATAAAAATGGAAGCACACTCAATGCATCCAAATAAGGATGTTCAGTTCAGTCTCTCAGTTGTGTCTGACTCTTTGCAACTCCGTGGACTGCAGCACTCCAGGTCTCCCTGTCCAACACCAACTCCCGGAGTTTACTCAAACTCACGTCCATTGAGTTGGTGATGCTGGCCAACCATCTCATCCTCTGTTGTCCCCTTCTCCTCCTGCCTTCAATCTTTCCCAGCATCAGGGTCTCTTCTATTGAGTCAGTTCTTCATATCAGGTGGCCAAAATATTGGAGTTTCAGCTTCAGCATCAGTCCTTCCAACAAATATTGAGGGCTGATTTCCTTTAGGATGGACTGGTTGGATCTCCTTGTAGTCCAAGGGACTCTCAAGAGTCTTCTCCCACACTACAGTTCAAAAGCATCAATTCTTCTGTGCTCAGCTTTCTTTATAGTCCAACTCTCACATCCATACATATGGGAAAAACCATAGCTTTGACTAGTTGGACCTTTGATGTAGATAAGTTAAATACATTTATTCATCTTTTCAACAAATATATATTGATTACCACCATTTCCAGGCACTGTATTATATGCCAGCCCAAGAGAATATTCTGTCATCATTAAAGTGATCAGCAAGAAAATACTTAATAAGGGAAATCAAATTTCTAAAAATATATCTTTGCCATGATGATAATAAGATTCCCAGCATTTAATGGGAACACGGGCAGATCCAAATGGCTGGCTTATTAGGATGTAAATTCAGGGTGAATTTCTTCTTTACTATTTGTTAGTCGTTATTACATTATTTCCAATAATCATGTATGGACGTGTGAGTTGGACCATAGAGAAGGCTGAGCACCAAAGAACTGACACCTTCGAATTGTCATGCTGGAGGACTCTTGAGAGTCTCTTGGACTTCAAGGAGACCAGACCAGTCCATCCTAAAGGAAATCAACCTTGAATATTCATTGGAAGGAATGATGCTGAAGCTGAAGCTCCAATACTTTGACCATCTGATGTGAAGAGCCGACTTATTGGAAAAGCCCCTGATGCTGGGGAAGGTTGAAGGCAAAAGAAGATGGGGGAGGGAGAAGATGAGATGGTTAGATAGCATCACTGACTTAATGGACACGAATATCTCCCAAATTCTGGGAGATAGTGGAGGACAGAGGAGCTGGTGTGCTACAGTCCATGGGGTAGCAGAGTCAGACACGACTCAGCATCTGAACAACAACAAAAGGCTCAGCCCCAAGGCTCCTTTCTCAGTTAGTCTAGGCCGGCTTGTCTTCCCTGCTTTGGTTTATTTTATTTTTGTTCTCTGCAGCATGATTTAAAGCCTCAAAGAGAACACATTGGAGAGTTATTTCACAAGAGGTCCGTTCATTCTCTTCCTGTAAAAACAGGGAGACCGAGAGCTATTCATACTTGGGATCCCTCAGGGAATGCTTTAGGAGTGGCACTCCGCCTGCGACTGATAAGCACATTCCAGCAGGTCTGGGTGGAAGGGATGACGAAGCAGCTGCGATCTGCAGGGGCAGCAAGCTGGAGTGTCACAGAGAACAAAGCAGGCAAAGAAAGACCAGGACTGCATTTTCAAACTGGAGTCAGCCAGCTGAACTGAACTTTGGTCATACTCGTAACTGGACAAGGTCAACGATCCCCAAGACACACTCTCAGCCTACTCCCTTCAGGGCTCACGTTGATCAACGCTGGTTCTCTCCAGGGAAGTGTTTTTATTTTGAAGGTTCTGGAAGCGAGTCATCCGTATGTCTGTTCAGAGAGAACAATCAGTTTGTTCTCTCCGAATTAGTTACCAGTGCCTGAAGTAGCCTTTAAAATTCTCTACTCCGGAGAGTCAAATACAACCTCAATATCCTGAGGGGTAAGAATTTCCATCCCCTGACAATTGGCCCCAAGCATTTTCTGCCCATTCAAAGAAAGAAAGAAAGGAAAAACAGAAAGAAATTTATAATGTTTATTTGGGTTTGATCCTTGAGATGAGCTTTTTAAAGATGATATCAGAAGACTCGATTCTTCTCTATTCTAAACAGCCACTGCACATTCTTAGGGTCAATGGCGTGTAAAAGCCTGTGTACTTGGAGGAGCGGAACCTTGTATTTGAATGGTAATTATCTATTTAGATTCTAAAAGTATCTGGGTTTGCAATATTTATCTGTTCACTGAAATGCAAGTTGATTCTAATGGGGAGGGCTGATTTAGGATTTAACAGTGAGTTAATTCACCAACTCATCACCGACTCAATGGACATGAACTTGAGCAAACTCTAGGAGATAGTGGAAGACAGAGTAGCCTGGCATACTGCAGTCCATGGGGTCACAAAGAGCTGGACACGACTTGGCTACTGAACAACAACAAGTGAATTAATTCACCATGGAATATTACCTGTCACTTGTTTTGCCCATGAACCATATACAACACCACATTGGGAATTCAGGATATACATATATACACTTAGCAGCATATATAAAATAATCAGTAAGGACCTACTGTGTAGCACAGGGAACTCTACTCAATGTTCTGTAATAACCTGTAGGGGAAAAGAATCTGAAAATGATGGATATATATATAATTTAATTACTTTGCTGTACACTTGAAAGGCTTCCCTTAGAGCTCAGTTGGTAAAGAATCTACCTGCAATGCAGGAGACCTTGGTTCGATTCCTGGGTGGGTAAGATTCCCTGGAGAAGGGATAGGCTACCCACTCCAGTATTCTTGGGCTTCCCTGTGGCTCAGCTTGTAAAGAATCCATGTGCAATGTGGGAGACCTGGGTTTGATTCCTGGGTTGGGAAGATATCCTGGAGAAGGGAAAGGCTACCCACTCCAGTGTTCGAGCCTGGAGAATTCCATGAACTGTATAGTCCATGGGGTCGCAAAGACAGGACTGAATGACTTTCACTTTCACACTTGAAAGTAATGCAACATTGTAAATCAGCTATATTCCAATATGAAATAAAAATTAAATTAAAAAACCATCCCCCCCCCCACACACACACACCCGCACCCGCCCCAGCCCTTGCCTCTTTCCTTTTCTGGTAGAATCTGTTTAGTGTTAACACATACATAACATAAAATTTACCAACCCAAACAGGTGCTGCTCCTTTGGGACTTGGAGTAGCAGGAAGACTCTTGTAAATTCACAGGCATCAGGCAATGTGTGTGAGAATGAACTCATGACTTGAGGACTGAGTTGTTGGCTGCAGTGGGAATCCCTTGTCGCTCTGCAGTAAAAGAATCTGCCTGCAATGAAGGAGACTGCCTAAAATACAGGAGTTGCAGTTTGGATCTCTGGATCGGGAAGATCCCCTGGAGAAGGAAATGGCAACTCACCCTAGTATTCTTGCCTGGAAAGTTCCATGGACAGAGGAACCTGGTGGATTACAGTGCATGGGGTAGCAAAGGGTTGGACACCACTGAGCAATTAAACCACCACCAGGACTCTGTAGCAAAGCAGTCTGACACACCCTTCATTCCTCCTCTCACTCTTACTTTTCTGTGTCTTTATTTCTTTTCTCTGCCAGATCCCTCTACACACACTGTTTGCTTTATCTGGAATGTGTTCTCCCATAAACTCTATGATTGTTTGGTTTGGTACTGGGGGCTAAGCTTACCAGACTGACATCTTGGCAGGTCAAAAATGATTCCATTTAAGGAGTTTCATATGATTTAACAACAACAGAAAAACAACACTGGCAGCAACCTGGTGTGGATTCCACTGGCTCATCAACATAGCTCATTAGACCTGGAATGAACCATGTGCCCATTTCAAAGATGGGAAAATGTGAGATTCAGGCTCGTCAAGTCACCCAGCTCATAGATTCCAAATCAGACTGTAATATGACCCTCTGTTACTCAGGATGATCCTTCCCAGTGCCCTTGCCCCCACGGTATTGTTGGAGACTCCCGATAACCATGTTTATATCAGCCCCTTTACTTGGGTGTCGGGGGTTGAGGGTTCTGTGGTAGCTCAGCTGGTAAAGAATCCACCTGCAATGCAGGAGACCATGGTTTGATGCCTGGGTCGGGAAGATCCACTGGAGAAGGGATTGGCTACCCCCTCCAGTATTCTTGGGCTTCCCTGGTGGCTTAGCTTGTAAAGAATCTGCCTGCAATGTGGGAGACCTGGGTTCGATCCCTGGGTTGGGAAGACCCCCTGGAGAAGGGAACAGCTACCCACTCCAGTATTCTGGCCTGGACTGTACAGTCCATGGGGTCTGCAAAGAGTCGGATACCACTGAGCAACTTTCACTTCCTTTACTTGGGAGTTGCTTTCATTAGTGCTCACAGTTGCGTACCTGGAACTCTGTTAAGCACACGGCATCTATCATTATCATCCCCATTTTATAGATCAAGGAACAGAGTCTCAGCTCATTACTGTGCTTATAGCATTGCACAGATGTGGCTTAAAAGACCCAGGTGAGCAGGTACAGTTCTAGCAAGAACTGAGATCAGGAGACTGGCTTTGGAGGACAGTGTATGGACTGGCTTCTGATCTCTATAAGGTATGACACAAATCTGTTGAGCCTCCCCATCTAGAATATTATGCTCAAGACTTCCTCTCTCCTCCCACAGAGCTTGTTCACCACATCCATCTCCAACCAGAGTTATGAAGGACATCATGCCTCTGTAATCAAAGGCACAAGTCCTTGTCTCAAGAATTTCAAGTATTACAGCAGATGTGCAATGAGGCGTATGTTAGAGAATATTTATCATGAAACCAAGCTTTTTGACTGTATCTGGTAGCACTTTCTAGAAGCCAGTTTCCTGGGTTTCAAGTGAAGTGCATGCTAAGTTGCTTCAGTCGTGTCCAACTCTTTGTGACACCATGGACTGTAGCCTTCTAGACTTCTCAGTCTTGGGATTCTCTAGGCTAGAATACTGGAGTGGGTTGCCATTTCCTTCTCCAGGGGATCTTCCGGACCCAGGGATCAAACCCATGTCTCTTATGTCTCCTGCGTTGACAGGTGCGTTCTTTACCACTAACGCCACCTCAAGTGAAGTAAAGTTCACAATCTTCAATCACAAGCATAGCATTTGCTGTCCAAATGAGTGAACTCTTGGTGAGAGGACCTTCCATCTGTTTAGCAATACAATATCCTAGCTCACTTACTTTTTATCACATCCTTTTTCACCTGCTTATCTTCAGAAGAATCTGAAGTGTTCCCATTGGTTCTGGAATCTAGGTCATTCAGAGATGCTTTCCAAGTGCTGAGCCCGTCTAGCTATGGGGACTTAGATATACTACTAAATTCAAATTTTACCCAGTTACACATTAGCCTGTGTTTATATTATATTACTTAAACACATCTGTAGGAAGGAGAGAGTTTGTTTAACAAAAACTCAAGATTTCACTTAAGAACATTCACACCAACCTCAACAATTGAGAAAGAGTTGAAATGTGTTGTTTTCCTCAGGAATGTTGAGATTGAAATAAAATGAATCCTCAGGCATAATTTTTATTTCTTTTTTACAGCAATTTTTATTGGTCTATCGTTGCTTTACAATATTGTATTAGTTTCTGCTGTACAACAGGATGAATCAGCCATAAATGAAATCGCTCAGTCATGTCCGACTCTTTGTGACCCCATGGACTGTAGCCTACCACTCTCCTCTATCCATGGGATTTTTCAGGCAAGAGTACTGGAGTGGGTTGCCATTTCCTTCTCCAGGGGATCTTCCCAACCCAGGGATCAAAGCTTGGGTCTCGGATCGAACCTGGGTCTCCCGCATTGCAGGCAGATGCTTTACCCTCTAAGCCACCAGGGAAGCCCCAATATATACACATACGCCCTCCGTTTTGGACTTCCTCCCCATTCAGGTCACCACAGCGCAGTAAGGAGAGCTCTCTGTGTGTACAGTAAGGTCTTGATAGTTACCAATTTTATACATAGTAACAATAGTGTATGTGTCAGCCCTAATCTCCTGATTTCTTCCACCCCTAAGTCTTCACTTTTAACTTCACTTTTAAAGCTGACATGTTTTCAGAAGTTTCATTGGATAATTTTATTCTAAACTGAGTTACACCAATGATCTTATGGACAAACATTTAAAATAGAAACAAATAGAGCACCAGAGAGAAAAACGGAAACCCACGATGTGTTGATCTGAATGTTTTAAGCTACAGGATAAAATCACCAACCTGACCCCCAAGCAGAACGATTAAGTAGGTCCAGATGTCACAAATGTGAATCCAAATGTCAAAAGCAATCACTATTTCTTCTCGCAAAGGTATGGGGTAGTGCATCGAGGAGTCTAATGTACAAGGAGACAGAGAGAGATGCTCGCTTATGTAAGAGGGCAGTGAAGCAAAGGCCCACGTGCGGTCTGCATTTATGTCGACTCTTCCCCCAAAGCTTAATCTTCTCAGTTCTTTGGGACCGATTTTCTCAGCCCCTACCCTTTTTCCCGGCATAAAGGTTTCAGATGACAGTTGACAATCCATAGGTGGCAAAAGAATAACTCTTTTAAAAGGAACATACCACTGGCATGGGGCTTCCCCGGTGGCTCAGAGGATGAGGAATCCACCTGCAATGCAGCGGACACAGGAGTTCGCTCTCTGGGTTAAGAGGATCCCCTGAAAAATCTCGTGGACAGAGGAGCCTGGCAGATTACAGTCCAAAGGGTCACAAAGAGTTGGACGTGACTGAGCAACTAAGCTCATGCATTGCTGATATTGTTTGTACTAATACACTCACTAACTTGATTCCAAATTCACACCGTAGCAAGACCCTTTTGAAACAGGTGGGTCTCCTGCCCCCGCCATTTGGATTTTTCTCCAACATGGGCTCCATCTGTCTGCAGCATCTGTTATCCCACTGATTGCCAATGCTGGTTTGAATGATCTGTTTAGTTTCTTCCTTTCTCGAATATGTCTACTTATCCCTCCTCTTGCCCCAAGAGATGTAGGTCTACATCCTCTCAGTTCAGTTCAGTTCAGTCACTCAGTCATGTCCGACTCTTTGAGACCCCATGAATCGCAGCACGCCAGGCCTCCTTGTCCATCACCATCTCCCGGAGTTCACTCAGACTCACGTCCATCGAGTCCGTGATGCCATCCAGCCATCTCATCCTCGGTTGTCCCCTTCTCCTCCTGCCCCCAATCCCTCCCAGCATCAGAGTCTTTTCCAATGGAAATCGTGTTTCCCAAGCCTAAAATCACAGCATAGTTTGACATGAATGACTGTACTTAAGCGTGCAATGGGGCATAATGTTGAAACTGTCTAAAGTGTCTAGAATGGGTGGTCCTTAGCCTAAAGAAGATGTGTGTGTCAGTCTGTCACTTGTGTCTGACTTTTTCAGACCCTGTGGACTATATCATGCCAGGTTCCTCTGTTCACGGAATTTTCCAGGCAAGAATGTTGGAGTGGGTTGCCATTTATTTCCTTCTGCACGGGTTCTTCCCAACCCAGGGATCAAACCCGCATCTCTTACATCTCCTTATTAACAGGCAGATTCTTTACAACTAGCACCACCTGGGAAACCCTAATGAAGATGACTACACATTAAATTTAATGTCTTCCTTCCACTTCTGGGTCTGAATTATTCTAAATACAAGCAGTTACTACATTTGAATTAGTGACTGAGGATTTAAAAGGCATTCTTACTTTGGGAGAGCTTTAGAACTGTTGCGTTTCTTTCCTCATATCCAAATTGTTACAGCGTTTGTATTTTGAGAAAACTGTTGATATAAGCACACAGATTTAGTCTTCTTGGTTGGAGTCACTGTCTTGTGGTCACTGAAACCATGGAGAATCCCTGAAGCTTGAGCACCAAACGGGTCAACCTCTGAATAGAGAATGGGTGGCAGTGTGGCGACGTGTGTCTCCTGGTTTGGAGGTGCTCATCCGACCTCTCTCTGAGACGGAATGGAATGCTCTTGCTGCCCCTGGCCTCACTGTAAGAGCCTGTCTCCCTGCCCATCTCCTCGGCTACTGACTGAGCAGGGGAGCCACAGGATGCGAAGGAAGAGTGGACAGTGCCTTGTCCTGTGTGGTCAGCAGTCCTCTGGCCTGACCCATGGGCATGCACTCCCACAGCAAGGCTCCTGGGGTGACCATGTCCAGCCCCATCTCAGGGATTGGGTAGAGGACGATGCTGTACCTCTAATCCCATGTGAAGTGAGCAGGACTAGAACACTTTGTCCACATAAAGGCAGCTCCAAACATCAAGGCTGTATACTGTCACCCTGCTTATTTAACTTCTATGCAGAGTACATCATGAGAAACACTGGACTGGAAGAAACACAAGCTGGAATCAAGATTGCCGGGAGAAATATCAATAACCTCAGATATGCAGATGATACCACCCTTATGGCAGAAAGTGAAGAAGAACTAAGAGCCTCTTGATGAAAGTGAAAGAGGAGAGTAAAAACGTTGACTTAAAACTCAACATTCAGAAAACGAAGATCATGGCATATGGTCCCATCACTTCATGGCAAATAGATGGGGAAAGAGTGGAAACAGTGGCTAACTTTATCTTTCTGGGCTCCCAAATCACTGCAGATGGTGACTGCAGCCATGAAATTAAAAGATGCTTACTCCTTGGAAGGAAAGTTATGACCAAACTAGATAGCATATTCAAAAGCAGAGACATTACTTTGCCAACAAAGTCTGTCTAGTCAAGGCTATGGTTTTTCCAGTAGTCATGTATGGATGTGAGAATTGGACTGTGAAGAAAGTTGAGGGCTGAAAAATTGATGCTTTTGAACTGTGGTGTTGGAGAAGACTCTTGAGAGTCCCTTGGACTGCAAGGAGATCCAACCAGTCCATTCTGAAGGAGATCAGCCCTGGGATTTCTTTGGAAGGGATGATGCTAAAGCTGAAACTCCAGTACTTTGGCCACGTCATGTGAAGAGTTGACTCATTGGAAAAGACTGTGATGCTGGGAGGGATTGGGGGCAGGAGGAGAAGGGGATGACAGAGGAGGAGATGGCTGGATGGCATCACCGACTGGATGGATGTGAGTCTGAGTGAACTCCAGGAGTTGGTTATGGACAGGGAGGCCTGGCGTGCTGCGATTCATGGGGTCACAAAGAGTCAGACACGACTGAGCCACTGAACTGAACTGAACTGAAGCAACCAAAAGACTGAGTCTGTTTTGCTTCCAGCAGCAATGGGGCAATTAGTGTCCTTCACAATCTCCATCAGCATGAGAGCTGGGCAACATTTCTAGGAAAGTAGACTGAGAACGTGCTTCTGGAAGAGTTTGCATTAGCATGAATTCTCTTATGTATATATATATATATATATATATATATGTAACTCTTGGTAACTTTTAAGCATACAAACAATCATACTTTTATATTCATCTCATTAACTAGCATTATTAAAGCAAGATTTGCATGTAATTGAATGAGAACTTGGCATCTGAGTAAAACAATCACATGAGACTTGTATAGTTACAGATTTCCCATCCCCCCAAATATTTGAAATCTCTTCTGCTTTTCTCATCATATTTCAAGGAGAAGGCATCTGAACTTGGCATGTCCAGAAAATGTGATTCCTCACTGTCCTTTCCAAAGGAAAGAGTGATCATTATCTCCAGGGCACAACCACTCTTTCCGGAGCTGGCCACCTGAGTACACAGTTAGCTATAAACCTTCCCCCGCACTGGGATGTGGGGGAAGGAAATTCCAAGAAGACAAAGTTTGTTGCTTTGCTCCTTCCTCCGTAGGAAGAGCAAGAGTAACCTCAGAGCTTTCCCACATCCAAGGATCTTCTGAAGCGAAGACCTCAGCTTAATACAAAGAGATCTGTATATCTTAGGTTTATAAACCAACATTTGAATCCATGTCGTTGATGACCGGCAAATCCAAACCTAACACATTTTCTATCATTACACATAAGCAGCAAGCTGGCCAAAATAAGGAACATCTTTTGCTTCCACTGGGAAACAAAAAGGGTTCCGAAGGTGTTTTAGGAATATACACATGTTTCTTAGCATCTGACGTCATCAGCTAGTTCGAAATTGCATCTGTGACTTCAAGCAGTTGGAGAAGCCCCCAGCCCACCCACCTACTGATGTTGCCTCATTGGGAAGACATGCAGCGTGGTGGGAGGTCCACATTGTCTCCATCAGGTGAGAGGGCCCCAAAGCTGAGCACACAAGTGCAAAATGAAAGGTCTTTGCAAGCTATTGTCTGTTCAGTGTGTCCAGTTAGGTGAAATGGAAAATGAGAGTTCAGCCCTTGCTTCCTCTTGCTCTTGCACCTGTCTGCCTTTTTATCACGTCACCATGGCACCTAGGTTCTTGGCAGCACGGAGTAGGTGGACCTACTTACAGGGCCAGAGAAATCCAGCCTGTCCTCGGCTTACTCTCTGATCTGATGAGGAAAAAATGGTTCTGTTGTCTGTGACTCTAAACAAAAGTGCAGAAATAATATCCAGGTAGATAAGGAACAAGCAATCAATGCTTTCAGTCAGGATAACTCATCTAAAACCAGCGTTAGACACACAGGGTCCCCAGGACGTCCCATTCATGCATCCTTCTGCCATCACAAGTTCCAACAGGTGCTTCCCTTTTTCTTTAAGCTTTTTTATTTTGAGATAACTGCAGATTTGTAAGCAGTCATAAGAAATATTAAAAGGATCTCCCAGATGGCACTAGCAGTAAACCCACCTGCCAATATAGGAGACATAAGAGATGTGAGTTCGATCTCTGGGTAGGGAAGATCCCCTGGAGGAGGGCATGGCAACCCACTCCAGTATTCTTGTTTGGAGAATCCCATGGACATAGGAGTCTGGTGGCTATAGTCCATAGGGTCACAAAGAGTTGGACACGACTGAAGTGACTTAGCATGGATGCATGTAAGAAATAATACAGAAAAATCCCTGTACCACCTACCCAGGCTTCTCCAGTGAGGTGACACCTGGCAGGGATCCTGACAGAGGCATAATCCAGCAACACATTTTATGCTTTGAAAATCAGTGTAACCTTTTGAGAAAGGAGAGCGTCCACAAAAATGTCTCAAGTTGAACAAATAGTCTTTAGATGATGCTTTGTAAATTTGTGAACAGACTTCATTTGGCTGAGGGAGGCTGAGCAGCTTCCGTTAATTCACTGAACTGCCGATTATTTGACTGGATCAAAGTTCTCTCTCACTGACCTCACTTTCTGAGGAGGAGCAACGCCTTTGCATTTTGTTTCATTTTCGGGTTTCCTAAAATTAAAGTAACAGAGTGGATGGAGTGGTATGAACCAACCACGAAGGTGCAGAACAGAAATAGGAAGCTTCTAAGGTTAAAAATTTGAAAAAAGATCAAAGCAACGATCAGGTAGTGGCAGAGATAGAGGGCCAGGAAGGACAGGATGGAGTGAAAGGCCCTGATGTACGCATGTGTGCAAGGGTTTCTGGCGCCTGTCCATGTGTTTCTCACCTGCCAGGCGTGTCTTCCCAAGGAAAATATCAAGAGCAGAGAGGAAATCAGGAAAATGAAAAATGGCAACGCAAACTCAGCACACAGAAAGGCAAACTGTAAAGTAGGGGTTACTTTGATGTGAGTTGTTACATTTGGGAAGAAAAGGCCCAGGAAGTCTTCTCCATAAAATGCCCACTTATATTTGATATGCACAGCAGAAGTACTACATGCATACAGCAGGGACGCAAGAATCAGCCAAGGAACCAGCTTGGAGATCTTCATCTTCAACCAGAATAAGAGAGGGTGAGCGATGGTAGCAATCTTGGTGCAGTAGTAGACACTGAGCCAGGTGGCAAACCAAAGTCCCAAATCATTTACAAATGTGAAAACTACAAGCTTCTCAGTAAACTGAGGGAATTTGATCAAGGAAAGAAGAGCCAGGTTAATGTAGAAGAAGGCCAGCTGAATTCCCATCCTGGAAATCGCCAAGCAGGAAACAAGGAGAGCCAGTGGGATCAACTTTCTCTGCTTGATCAAGTCAGTACCATTCACAATCAGAATGATGCCATTTACTAAAATCCCAAAGAGAGATTGTATCACTGTCAAAACAAGGTGGCTGACAAGGTGAGACTCCAGCATTCTGAGAAGAAAAAAAAAAAAAAAAATGAATCACTTACTTTAAAAAATGATGTAGCTATGGATTTTCAAACAGTTTGGATTATTCGAGTTTTCTTTATTCTTCAACCAGAATTCCTTTAGAGAATACAGCTCTTAACAACAAAAGCAATGAGGTAGGAATGTGGCGGACATTTGTTTCTATCACTGTTTCCTCAATTTAGTCCCAAGGCAGTCAAATAAGAAAGAGATACTTGAACAATGATTTGCCTCTTAATGATGGTATTTGCATTTCCCTGGTCTATTTGGCTTTTAGCTTTATCACAAGCAAATGGTGGAACCAGATACCTCCAGGGCTGGAGAAGGTCTCCTCCAGTACCTAAGCAGTGGAAGCTTCTCAATCCTCATCTCTACCATGAATTGTTCAATTATGCATATAGGTGTGATTCTATTTAACATTTGCAAGGCATTCTTTACAGAAAACTCTTTAAAAAAAAACAATATTTGTGCTGTTATAATGACATAGTATAATCAGCAACGTGAGACTCCTAAGTAGCAGTTCTTCCTAATGCAATTATTGAACAACTTAATGCACCTAAAACTTAAAACAGTTATGCGATAAGTTATATGCGATAAAACAGAGCGTGACAAACTATAATGGCAAAGTAAGTAAGCTTACACGTCCGTGTGCACAGTAGGTCAAAAGCTGAAAGGAAGGTAGTAGAGAACCCTTCAGCACCATTCTCATCAGTAACCAACCATCTTCAGGATAATACAGGTCTCGAAATTTTTTCCCTGTTAGTTTTCCAAGACTGTGAGAATTTTATGACATGAGCTGATTGTTCCAGGGGAAATGTAATGATAAAAGAGCACATGAATCGATTTGTTGTTTTAACTCTCTAATGGATTATTTTTGGAAAAAGTAAATGAGCGATTATTAAAATTTATTCTGCATGAGCGTTTGTGCTCAACCTTGACACTGTTGACATTCGGGGCTGGATAGTTGAGGGGTGGTGGTAGTGCCGTCCTGGGTAGTGTAGCAAGTCTCCCAGCTTCTAAGCATCGAATGCCAGCAGAGCAACTCCTGCCCAAGGTGCTACAACAAAAAAATGATTCTGCCCTTTGCTGAGTGTTCCCTGAGTGGCAAAATCACCCCTCCACTGAACATCACTGTCTTACGACTGTGGGGACAAAGGTGGATACAATAGTTTCTGTCCTCAAGGCACTTGAAAACTAAAGGCAGAGCAAGCCACCTTGTAGAGTGTGACATAAAACTAAATTCATTATTTGGACAATTCATCACCAGAGCACAAAGTGGGGTGTGATCTATTAAGCCTTTGTGGAATGAAGCTTTTCCAACCTAGCAGTGAATCACAATGAACCCAGCAGAGCCTCCCTTGAAGCATGTGTCCCTATGGACATGGGTTGTACTTTGTCTGAAGGTGTCCTAAAGGGCTCTTAGGGCGAAGCTCACTTTTAGAAAGGTGGAAGGCAACCCATATGAAATCCTTCATGTTGAAAGTAGGGACCTAGGTTATCTTATGATTCTTCTCTGAATATGCAGTATCTGTTTCCAAATTTGGAAAACTCAGCAGTGGCCACAGGACTGGAAAAGGTCAGTTTTCATTCCAATCCCAAAGAAAGGCAATGCCAAAGAATGTTCAAACTACCGTACAATTGCACCTGTCTCACACACTAGCAAAGTAATGCTCAAAATTCTCCAAATCAGGCTTCAACTGTATGTGAACCATGAACTTCAAGCTGGATTTGGAAAAGGCAGAACAATCAGAGATCAAATTGCCAACATCTACTTAATCATGGAAAAAGCAAGAGAGTTCCAGAAAAACATCTACTTCTGCTTTATTGACTATGCCAAAGGCTTTGACTGTGTGGATCACAATGAACTGTAGAAAATTCTGAAAGAGATGGGAATACCAGACCACCTGACCTGCCTCCTGAGAAACCTGTATGCAGGTCAGGAAGCCACAGTTAGAACTGGACATGGAACAAGAGACTGGTTCCAAATCGGGAAAGGAATACGTCAAGGCTGTATATTGTCATCCTGCTTATTTAACTTATATGCAGAGTACATTATGAGAAACGCTGGGCTGGATGAAGCACAGGCTGGAATCAAGATTGCTGGGAGAAATATCAGTAACCTCAGATATGCAGATGACACCACCCTTATGGCAGAAAGTGAAGAAGAACTAAAGAACCTCTTGATGAAAGTGAAAGAGGAAAGTGAAAAAGTTGGTTTAAAACTCAACATTCAGAAATCTAAGATGATGGCATCAGGTCCCATCACTTCATGGCAAATAGATGGGGAAACAATGGAAATCATAAGAGACATTATTTTCTTGGGCTCCAAAATCACTGCAGATGGTGACTGCAGCCATGAAATTAAAAGATGCTTACTCCTTGGAAGGAAAGTTATGACCAACCTAGACAGCATATTAAAAAGCAGAGACATTACTTTGTCAACAAAGGTCCATCTAGTCAAGGCTATGGTTTTTCCAGTGATCATGTATGGATGTGAGAGTTGGACTATAAAGAAAGCTGAGTGCTGAAGAATTGATGCTTTTGAACTGTGGCGTTGGAGAAGACTCTTGAAAGTCCCTTGGACTGCAAGGAGATCCAACCAGTCCATCCTAAAGGAAATTACTCCTGAATATTCATTGGAAGGACTGATGCTGAAACTGAAGTGCCAATACTTTGGCCACCTGATGTGAAGAACTAACGCATTGGAAAACCCCTGATGCTGGGAAAGATTGAAGGCAAGAGGAGAAGAAGATGACAGAGGATGGGATGGTTGGATGGCATCACTGACTCAACGGACATGAGTTTGAGTAAACACTGGGAGTTGGTGATGGACAGGGAAGCCACGGAAGACTGAGCGACTGAACTGGACTCTGTCATGTAGACACACAGTATCTCTACTTTGTTCTTTGTGTCACAACTTTAGTGCAATGTAGGAAACAGCCAGGAGCATCTTCAATGAGGTGTTGAGGGAGGCAGCTCATGAGTGAAGTGAAAGAAAGTGAGACACTCAGCCGTGTCTGATTCTTTGCGACCTTATGGACTGTAGCCCACCAGACTGCTCTGTCCATGGGATTCTCCAGGCAAGAATATTGGAATGGGTAGCCATTCCCTTCTTCAGAGGATCTTCCCCACTGAGGACTCAAACCTGCATCTCCTGCACTTCAGGCAGATTCATTATCATCTGAGCCACCAAGGAACTTCACGAGTGGGCCTTATCAAAACTGATCCAGATTCAAGCATGACGATGAGAATAAGCCTTCTTCTCTCCTATGTGGAAAGAGAAAAATATTTTTTAAAAACTCCCTGATTTCACATTCCACAGGCTGGAAAAGTCAAAACAGGAGGGCCTCCTCCTATGAAACAAGAGACTACTGCCTCCGTGGTTTCTCTATCAAACCTCCATCATTGTGCCTGCCACTGCCTGCAAATATTGGGTCCTTGCCTGGATCCTGCAGATTCTGCTCTAGGGAGGGCATATCTGGATTTTCTTCTCATCCCCAGGACGCATTTGCCTTTTCTGTGTTTGGCAGATGGTACTTTCCCCTGGAGGAGGAAATGGCTACCCACTCCAGTATTTTTGCCTGGGAAGTCCCATGGACACCAGAGTCTGGTGGGCTACAGTCCATGGGGTTGCAAAGAGTCAGACACGACTGAGCATGCAAACACCAAAGTAAAAATCTTTTTAGATAGTTGTCGTTCAGTCACTAAGTCGTGTCCGACTCTTTGTGACCCCATGGACTGCAGCATGCCAGGCTTCCCTGTCCTTCACTATCTCCCGGAGTTTGCTCAAACTCATGTTCATTGACTCAGTGATGTTATCCAACCATCTCATCCTCTGCTGTGCCCTTCTGCTCTTGCCCTCAATCTTTCACAGTGTCAGGGTTTTCTCCAATAAGTTGACTCCTTGCGTCAAGAACCAAACTCCATTACAGAGGGTTTTCATAGCAAAGGAAAGAGGAAAAAATATTACAAAATCACAGAAAGAGAGCTTTTGTGTTCCAGCTCTCTGTTCCTAAAGGCATCAGGTCAGAGGAACAGCCAGCTCATGCCTCTTCCCTGCCGCCCCAGTTTAGCCATGACATTGACCTCCTGAGCCCTTCAGCATGGTCTGCACACTTCAGTATCACAAAAATTCATGGTAACATTAAAGAGAGAAAAAAAACTCTGTTCTGAGTCTACAGTCACAATATAGTTTTTCCTATATGGCACTCGAACTAGCAGAGATAATGCCTGGAACACCAACTCCTTTAAGGAAATAACTTTGCCCTATTCTACTTATTAACACGCTGTTTGTCTTTTGAATTCATGCATCTGGAGAGGGCATTTGGGTCTCAAATATTCTATAATGACTTTTGTGAGAACTAACTTCCTAACTTCATAGGAAACTATATTTCACATAGAATAGGTCTTCTGGTGCTGGAATCCCATGGAGTAAAAAATAAAAATTCATGAGGCTTAAGCTACATTATTTTTTCATTCAATAATTCCCACCACCAGTCTCTTCAGTGAACAAACACAAAGCTGTTGAAGGCACATCAACTCGCCTGGGACGTGAACTGGATTCCATCGAAGGATGGCAGAATAAGAGACGTCTGCCCTGGGCACCCAGCCTTCCTGTGGCCGTGGAGAAACTGATACCCATTCAGCCGTGTAGGCAACTGCATCTCAGTACTGATGGGAAGACCTCCAGTGTTGCCTGGTCCAGCATCTCCTCCCACCTTAGATTCCACCACATCCATCAAGATAACCATGGATGTTGATCACGCTCTTGGGCTAAGTGAGGGTGAGCTAAGTATTTTAATGAGCCACGCAACAAGCCAAATAGAGGAAAACAGTTCTGAATACAGAACTGCTTTGTGTCTTTGAAGCCATTTGTTCTAGTGAGAAGGACACATCGGAGAATTTCTGACTCTGAGATGGCAAACGAACAAGCCTGGCCTCACCTGTCAGTCATCAGCTCGGAATGGTGACAGTTTTACATGGACAAATGGCTCAGAACAGATAGAACAAATCCTGATGTGGAGAAATTCACATAATGATTACCCCACATTACCGTGATTAAATCTGCTCACTGGCACTCCTCGGTAATGAGCAGTCATTAAAAGAGACAATACTAAATATTCTTGAGGTAACTGACAGGCGGAAAGGGTTGCTTATTTATATTCAAATCATTCAGTCCCTCCAAAGAAAATGTGATTTTTTTTCACATGCTGTTAGATTGACATTAGCAAGCTTCTCACCAGGTAGGAGTCTGTGATGATCACCTTTCTTTCTGCTTTTCAGCAGAACACGGACATTTACTTTGGGATTAGAGCCATCATGAAAGTGAGCCATAGTTTTAATACCTTTCCCAAGTGGATCTTCCCATTTCATTACCAAGGGAACAATTTCTGGGGAACAATCCCTGCTTTAAGGAAGGTGCATCTGTAGTAACATTATTGTATGTTTAATAAGATTGTTCAAATCAGAAAATACAGATTCTGGGAAAACCAAGGCAGGTATCCATTCTGAATCTTCCCTGTGGCATAACTCAGCCCTTGGAATTTATTCCAAGCCCAGGTGGAATTTATTCCATCTAAAATTCACATTTTGGTTGAAAACCTCCAGACCTTTTCAGACTAATAATTCTTTCAGTCCATTCATTTGCTTCTTTCCACTTGAATTTGCAGTTGATCTTTTCAACTAAAATTTTCGTCTTTAATATTCAGGTCACTCCCCAATGCTTGTCCCTTCTCTGTTCTATTTATCCTGGTAATATATTTCTGTGCTTTTCCTCACTCCTCTCAGTGTTGTGAAATTTACTCTCATTGTACCAAATAGAATAATGGAGTCATGTAATGCATTGAATTTAAGTCTTACATGTAAGAACTCAAAATGCTTTACAAGCAAGAATCCCTTGTTAGTTACAATGAGAAAAGGGAGGCACTTACACTACTTGAGTTGGTTCTCACAGTTTTGTCTTCAGCTCTGAACCAAGCTGGGGAATTTCAAATCCTTTCTTGCCTCTCACCCCACTTCTTCCTTCCTCTCTCCTTTCTCTTATGTGTCTCCACACGTATTGTATGTCATGGACTAAGTACTATTCTAAGCATGGAGTGTGTTGCAATGAGCAAGACAGACAAAGTCTCTGCCATCTTGGATATTACTTCTCAGTGGGGAAGATGAGAATTGAGCAATTAAAGAAATAAGTACTTCCTGGTAACAGAGGTGCACTTTTAGAGAGAGTGGTCAGGAAAGTAGACTCTTCCAGGAGGAGGTGATACCTGCAAAGAGAACTGATGGAGATGGAATCTATGGAAACTGAGGGGATGAACATCCCAGGGGAGAGGGCAGGAGAAAGCAGTGCCTCCCTGAATCAAAAAAAGAGCCTGAAGTGTTTCAGGAAAAACAAAGACCTAAACTTTGCAGTGCCTGGAGCAACATGAGCAAAGCCAAGGGCCCAAGGAGACGAGAATAGAGAAGCAGGCATGGCCCAATCAGAGAGAGCTTTGGGTCATGGTAAGGACTAGGTTACATCCTCACTGTGATGGGAAACCAGTTCAAAGTTTGTGTGAGTTTATATGTTTGTGGGCATTTCCCTGGGGGCTGAAGGAAGCTGCCTGCCAGTGCAGGAGATGTAGGTTTGATCCCTGAGTCGGGAAGATCCCCTGGAGAAGGAAATGGCAACCCACTCCAGTATTCTTGCCTGAGAAATCCCATGGACAGAAGAGAATTGATGCTTTCGGATTTTGGTTCTGGAGAAGACTCTTGAGAGTCCCTTGGACAGCAAGGAGATCAATCAATCAATCCTAAAGGAAATCAACCCCTGACTATTCATTGGAAGGATTGATGCTAAAGCTCCAGTACTTTGGCCACCTGATGTGAAGAGCCTACTCACTGGAAAGGATTCTGATGCAGGCAGAAACTGAAGGCAAAAGGAGAAGCGGAAAGCAGAAGATTAGATGGTTAGATAGCATGACCAAATTTGAGCAAACTCTGCAAGACAGAGAAGGACAGGGAAGCTTGGCATGCTGCAGTCCCTGGGGTCATAAAGAGTCAGACATGACTGAGCAACTGAACAACAACAACAACAAAATGCGTTTGTGGCAGGGAGGGAAGGGGTTTTTCATAACGAGATCTACGTTCGAAAATATTTACGCTGACTTCTTGAAGAAAAAGGAAAATGAAAGATTTTACTCTGGAAGACAGCCTTGCAGGTCAGGAAGGAGCTAGAGTAGGAGCAGAAAGACCAGTCTGAAGACTGTTGAGGTCCATTAGAAAAGGGATGCCTGTGTGGTGCTAAGTCACTTCAGTCGTGTCTGCCTCTGCAACTCTATGGACTGCAACCTTCTCTGTCTGTGGGATTCTCCAGACAAGAATGCTGGAGTTGCCATGTATGACTATGTGGGTTGCCATGCCCTCCTCCAGGGGATCTTCCCCAATCCAGGGATCAAACCTTTGTCTCTTACATCTCCTTCATTGCAGGCAGGTTCTTCATCACTAACACCATCTGGGAAGCCCTAGGCCAGAGATGCTGTTCCCCAAATCAGCTTAATGGAAGAAGGTGGAAAGAAATGTCTGTTGACATTTCTTTGTTGATTTGAAACCTTAGCAGGAATTTCAGATGGCTTTAGCAGGGAGAGTGAGGGAAAGAGAGAAATTAAGAACACTTTCAGAGTGGTTGACATTCCCCGCTGGTGAGGGATGGTGCCATTTTTCAAGAAGAGAAGATTGGAGGAAAGTTAAAAGAGCTCTATTTTTGGTCAGAGGTACCTGCTCCAGGAAGAACTGTTACTAAACAGTTGGCAATAAATTTGGGGTTTGAGGGGAATCACAAGGGCTAGAAATATGCACTTGGAGTTTGCTTGAGTGTCCACGAGGTTGGACAAGATTATGTAGTGGAGAGGTTGCCAAGTGGAGTGTCTGAGCACTGTAGATAAGAAACTATTTTGTGCACTCACATCATCCCAACTGTCCTTTCCGAAGCCATCTCTCTGGGGAAATGAGTATGATGGGAACAAAGTACATGAGTTAACACTTGCATCTTTGAAACTGACCCTGCCAGTCATGGGAGAGCCTAATCTCATTATATATGGCTGATTCTATGTGTTGTTTAATTTAGAAATATCACTCTTTTATTCACAAAGAAGATTGGTCTGGATATCTTTCTAGTGCTATATTTGATCAATTTGATTATCCATGTTATGCTAGATTTATCAAAAGATCGTTTCGTTAAGCTTCTCTTATTTTCTATGCACTGGAGCGATTTAAATTGCGTGGGAGTTATGTGTTTCTTGGGAAATGGAAAGAATTCACAATGAAAGAATCTGAGGCCAGAGGCTTTTGGGAAAGGGCACAATCCTTACCAGTTATTTAGCACTTAAAATGCTTAACAATTGACAGACATGGTATCATTTTGCCTTCTTGACAACTGTGTGAAATCAATATTATCTCCACTTTACAGAGTATTAAATTGAGGTACACAGAAGATTGGAAATTGCCTAAAGACATGTAGTTTAAAAGTAGGATTTCCAAGATATGGACCAAGATCTGATATTAACTACTACCTGTGTCTGTCTTTAAACATTCACCATGACTACCTCCCATGTTAAAGCTTGGTCACAGTGAAAATGTCTTTGAGGGGTTTAGGCTTGAAGGTTGAACAACTGCCATTTCTGGCCTTTCTGGTGTTCATTCCCTCCTCTTTACCCTGACTTTCTTTGGAAGAATCACTCCTCCCCCACTCCCCCCACCCCCCCACCCCCCTCAACTCCATCCTTGTTTATGTCTCTTGTTTGGGGCTGTCCTCATTTCTGAGCCCAGGAAGAAACATTTGACCAAGTGTAACAGTTAACATAACCACACATCTGAACAGTGGAGATCTGTTCAGGGATGAGTATGAGGTCCAAATTCATCAAGTCAGAAATAATCCCAGAATTTTTTGTATAGCAGGCTGGGCAAAATGAGCTTTTCCATCAGAGATGGGATGCTTCTCAGAAGCTGCTGGCAACCATCTTGCCACCATGAGGAGGGACCTGAACCTGCCTGAGAATGGATTCTATGCAACAACATCAGTGCTCAGAGAAGAGAGAGGAAGACCAGTGCTCAGAACTTGTCAGCACCCAGAGTCAGCCCTTATATACCATTGGCTTTGATATTTAAATGAACCTTTACATTTCCAGATTTTGCTGAAGCAAGCTTGAGCTAGGCTTTTTTGCATACTGGGTGTACTATAATATAATAGCTGTGGGCTATATAGAAAAGCAGAAATGCGCTTTTCATTTTTCACATTTAGGAATTGGAGCCAGACTTTCCTATAGCTAGTCATTCAGTGATACTCCTAAGAGCCCAAACCCGTGATCTCTAAATTAGAGTTGTATTCAACTAGATTCACAGCTTTTTCAAATATGTTCATAGGAAATTTGTTTTTAAAAGTTATGGTATTCTTTTCTGGTGTTTCCCTATGCATTTAATGATTCCTTTCCCATCACAAACTCACTTAAACAGCTCAGAATTTTACTGTGTTATAGGAAGAGTTTCTAGTGGCTCAGTGGTAAAGAATCTACCTGCCAGTGCAGGAGAAACAGGTTTGATCTCTGGTTCAGGAAAATCCGCTGAAGTAGGAAATGACAACCCACCCCAGTATTCTTGCCTGGAAAATCCCATGGACAGAGGAGCTTAGCGGGCTACAGTCCACAGGGTCACAAAGAGTCAGACACTTCTGAGCACACACACACACCACATATAGGAAGAGTTTGCAAAGCCTGAGGTTAGCATAGGGACATCAGAAGTTTTATTCACTGCAAGCTGTATAGACTGCCAGTGGCACTGTATGCCGAATGGCTATAGTTTGTCTAAAGGATGTTCAGTGGACTTTATAACATGCGTTGATGTATATGTTGGTTGCATTCATCAGACTGGACACAAGAATGAAGATAGTGGATGTGTGGTTTTGAAACCCATAGCACCACTTCTGCCCTGGTTCCATCTTGAATTGTTCCCTTTTAACCTCGTACCTGGGACTCTTTTTCTTGCCCCACAAAGAAAGGATTTTACTTAGGAATTACAATGAGATGACAGGAAAGGACATTCCGGGTTTTCACGCATAAACGCTTGTTTCTCCTTCTCCCCCTCCAAACAGGCTTCTGCAGATATAATTTTGTCAACTTATAGAAGACCAAGATGGTTGTTTCTTGCTTTATTTCACTGGTAACTGGGAGCAGGTTTCATGGTCTCCCACCTCCTGTGGGAGTTTGGGGACTCTTATCCAACCCCTAGCATCCAAAAAGAGACATATATGTGTGGATATATGCAGTGATACTCTAGAAACATCTGCCGAGAGAACAACAATGAAAAAAAAAAAAATGAATGAACTGTCTCAGCTTTAGAAAGGTGTTGCTAGCCAAACTTTAGTATTACATCATCCTTGTAATATTTTTCCTCTGGCAGAGAGTGTTATTCCTTCTACCTACCATTGACCAGCATCCATCTTTTGTGAATATTTGTGGGACAAATGAGGGATGAAGGATGAGATCTGTGACATGGAGGGAATGAGAAAAACATTAACTTGACTGTCTGGATTCAATACAATAAACTTAATACAGAACCACATCACAGATCTGCAAAGTATGTTAGTGCTATTTTGCACCAACTTCAAGAAAGAGAAAGCAGAATCCCAGAAAAGAAATGCAATTCTCTGTAACTTGTTCAGGGAAATAGTCAGATGTATTCTAGAAGAGTGGATGCCATGGATGTATTTTACCTAGTTATGACTGGTGAAGCCTTCATGGGATAGAACAATGATGGGACATTGGTAGGGATTCGCTCAAGGCTCAGTCAGTAAAGAATCCACCTGCAATGCAGGACACCCAGGTTCGGTTCCTGGGTCAGGAAGATCCCTTGGAGAAGGAAGTGGCAATCCACTCCAGTATTCTTGCCTAGAGAATCCCATGGAGAGAAGAGCCTATCGGGCTACAGTCCATGGGGTCACGAGTCAGACATGACTTAGTGACTAACCCACCACCACCACTGATGGGTGGAACACTGGCGGACAGGACATGGTACCTATGATCTCCCAAGGCACGCCTATGGACCATGTTTCTGGGGAGAGATGTGGAAACCCCACATATATGCACCTGTAGTCCACTAATGTGGACTGCAAAGTATAGACACAGGGATTTATAATCCTTTCTCAAAATGTGAAAAAAAAGGAACATTCAACAATGGTACTCAGGGCTTCTCAGCCATTCATAGAGTACAGTTGGTCCAATATAAATTGCAAAGATAATGCATTAGAAATGGAAACCCAAAGCCAACATTTCATTATAATTTTCTGTAGTCATTAATACTTATCCTTGTACATTTGAGACTCCCTACATACATAATAAATGAGGATAGAGAATTTTCATTTTATGAAATACTATCTTTCTTCAATTACCCACCAATCTGAATGTTGTCTTATTAAAGTTAAATTGATAATACCAATTTTTAAAATCTCCTCTTCCTGCCTGACATGAAACACATTTTAGATAATCATAGATTCTGTTAGGGGAGATTTGGGTAATGCTCACAATTATGCAATTGGGAGTCGGGTTTTTGTTAGGTTTATGTGTCCCATTTTTTTTTCTAGTTGTGACAACACAGTGATTTACCAGATTTACTTCCTCCTAAGAATTTATGCAATAATGAATAAAGCCATTTTGGTTATAAAAAATGGGATAAGGATCAAACATACTCCAGAAGTAAATGTCATCATAGATATTCAGAACGCATCATGCTTTGCTCTTAAATGGAGAAAGAGAGCATAAATATGATCATAGATACGCAGTGTCAAGGCACAGGGGAGGAGCAGAGAATAACACAACACATGAGAGAAAAACATGGTCTTAATTATATGAGTGGTTAATTTATGCAGGTCAAATCTCATTTGTTGACCCAGTTTGCCGGGAACAGACATTCAGACCTCACTTTAGTTTCTGTGCTATGTTGTGCTTAGTCACTCAGGCTTGTCAGACTCTGTGACCCCATGGAGCCTGCCAGGCTCCTCTGTCCATGGAGATTCGCCAGGCAAGAATACTGGAGTGGGTTGCCATGCCCTCCTCCAGGGGATCTTCCCAACTCAGGGATCAAACCCAGGTCTTCTACATTGCAGGTGGATTCTTTACTGTCTGAGCCACGAGGGAAGCCCAAGAATCCTGGAGTAGGTAGCCTATCCCTTCTCCAGGGGGAACGTCCTGACCCAGGAATTGAACTGGGGTCTCCTGCATTGTAGGTGGATTCTTTACCAGGGGAGCTACCAGGGGAGCCCATTTTAGCTTCCAACCACTTTTAAAACTGATTTGTGAAGCTTATTTTGCAGCCTCCCCAACCCAAATAATCTATCAGATCTACTAGAAGCGACCTGCTTTATTCTTCACCATTTCAAGGGAGTTCAAGTGTGATGGGAAGAGGCCAGAACCACAGAGTCTGTAAGGTTAGATGGAGGTCCTGGGCACTGGGCCTGGGGAGACATGATGGTCACCCCAAGCAGAAACAGAGGCCACCTACCTTCGCTAGGTCTCCATAATCGCTACTACTGAGGACTCAGAAGTGAGGAATGACACCTTCTGTGCAGAGTAAGGTCCTGCTAAAATGAAGACCTCAATTTCTTTAGACCCCTCTATCTTTTTTTTTTTTTTTGCTAGGGACTGGCAGCATCGTGTAAGAAGAATCTATACTAACAATCTGTGCCCAGTGACATCTATGCGGACATTAGGACCTTAAAACCAGTTCATTCCTAGCAAGGCCATCCACTCACATAGAGGGAGGGAGCAGCATCAGCAATAACCCATCCTTGAAGGCCCTCCTCTCCAGCCTTTCTCCTCTGGGGACCCCTTCTCCAACAGCTCACTCCAGACTCTGATTTAAAACATTTTCATCTTGTGGTTCAGATACTGAGCTTGTTGTGAGGTCCACAATTTCTCATTGCTAAAAGAGAGCTAGAATCACCTCTTTAATTCTGAGGGTCATCATAAAAAATGGACTTGACCAAAGCAGTGTCAACTGAAAGCTTACTTAAGTCCGCAACATCACTTAACAGGTATACCAAGCACAGTGACAGATTTTATTCTCTTGGGCTCCAGAATTACTTCAGATGGTGACTGTAGCCATGAAATTTAAAAGATGCTTAGTCCTTGGAAGAAAAGATATGACAAATCTAGACAGCATAGTGAAAATCAGAGATATCACTTTGTCAACAAAGATCCATATAGTCAAAGCTGTGGTTTTTCCAGTGGTCATGTATGGATGTGAGAGTTGGCCCATGATGAAGGCTGAGCACCAAAGAATTGGTACTTTTGAGTTGTGATGATGAAGAAGACTCTTGAGAGTCCCTTGGATTATAAGATCAAATTGTCAATTCTAAAGGAAATCCACCCTGAATATTCACTGGAAGAATGATGCTGAAGCTGAAGCTCCAATACTTTGGCCACCTGATGCAAAGAACTGACTCATTTGAAAAGACCCTGGTACTGGAAAAGATTGAAAGCAAAAGAAGGGGGCGCAGAGGATGAGATGGTTGGAGAGCATCACCGACTCAATGAACATGAATTTGAGCAAATTCCAGGAGACGGTGTAGAACAGAGGAGCATGGCGTGTTGCAGTCCACTAGGTCGAAAAGACTAGGAAATGATTTAGCAACTGAACAACAAAGGACAACCAAGCATCTTGCACACTCAGATCTTTGATATTGCACTTATTAATTCGTCCACTGAAAAAATACTTCCTGGGCCCCTACTGTGTCATGCATTTATTCATGTACATCATTAGCAATGTCTGGAAGCAGCAGTTAACGTATCTACTCAAAAAACTGTTTGTAGAAACAGACTCATAGACAGAGAACAGCCTTGTAGTTGTCAAGGGTCGGGGGACGGGTAGGGGAGGGATAGACTGGGAGTCTGGGATTAAAGATGTAAACTGTTACTATAGAATGGCTAAACTGTTACCTATTGTGGTTGTTCAGTCACTAATTCCTATCTGACTCTTTGTGACCCCATGCACTGCAACACGCCAGGATTCCCTGTCCTTCACTATCTCCCAGGGTTTGCTCAAACTCAAGTCCATTGAGTCGATAATGCCATCCAACCCTCTCCTCCTCCGTTGACTCCTGCCCTCAGTCTTTCACAGCATCAGAGTCTTTTCCAACGGGTCAGCTCTTCACATCAGGGGGCCAGAGTATTGTAGATTCAGCTTCAGCTTCAGCATCAGTCCTTGTAATGAATATTCACTGTTACCTCTAGGATGTATAAACAACAAAGTCCGACTGATTAGCCCAGGGAATCATATTCAATATTCTGTGATAACCCATAATGGAAACGAACATGAAAAAGAATAAATATGCATATAACTGCATCACTCTGCTGTATAGCAGAAATTAACACATTTTAAATTGATAGTTCAATAAAATGAATTTAGAAGAAACAAATGAACAAGAACTGTTCACAATGCATTTGAAATAAGTTAGTTCCCAATATTTTCTTTTGGAGGCCATCATCAACAACAAATGTTAAGTAGAGAAGTATTACAGATAACAAGATTTGGGAGTATTTGCAAAACATCTGTGCACAAGCTCACTGGCTCCAAGGTTGTGGCATTTCAAGGAAAATCATGCTACATGGTAGCTTTCCAGAATACTCTTGGCTGATACCTCTCTGGAATGTAACTTTTTCAACTCCCATTTCCCCAGTTTCCTATAATTCAATCAAAAGTCAGTGGTCACATGTCCTAAGGAAAGTTCTCTCTCAAATACAGAGTTTTGGTGAAGACTCTTGAGAGTCCCTTGGACTGCAAGGAGATCCAACCAGTCCATTCTGAAGGAAATCATCACTGGGATTTCTTTGGAAGGAATGATGCTAAAAAGCTGAGACTCCAGTACTTTGGCCACCTCATGCGAAGAGTTGACTCATTGGAACAGACTCTGATGCTGGGAGGGATTGGGGGCAGCAGGAGAAGGGGACGACAGAGGAGGAGATGGCTGGATGGCATCACTGACTCGATGGACATGAGTCTGAGTGAACTCCGGGAGTTCGTGATGGACAGGGAGGCCTGGTGTGCTGTGATTCATGGGGTCACAAAGAGTCAGATACTACTGAGAGACTGAAATGAACTGAATTGAACTGAATGAAACACAAACACGCATGTGCATCTTCAAGCAAGCTATTCTGCATTATGCAAAAGCGTGTTAAAAGTGGAGCCACATTTACATTTGTTTTGTTTTTGTGATTGAAGAGGTCAAAATATGCAAACTGCATCCACTCATGTCAATATCTTCAAGCAAAAGAAAATTTTATTAAAGTTAGATTCACGACCAACAGAACAGCCAACATCCCTCATTTTGGAAAAAAGTGAAAGTTAGTCACTTAGTCGTATCTAACTCTTTGTGACCCCAAGGAATGTAGCCCACCAGGCTTGTCCATGGACTTCTCCAGGCAAGAATACTGGAGTGGAGAAAAGTCTGCTTTTAAAAAAAAATTGGCATCATTTTTTTTTTTTTACCTAAAACTGAGAATACTTAACAAATATTCCTGTTTTAAACCAGGTATAAGAGTCTGCATATAAATATGCAACTAAAAAGCAAACTTAATTATAAGCAGTTTACAGCCCAAATGGACAAGAGTTGTACAGTCTGAGATTGGCACTGGAAATTTTCATATGAAAAATAAATTAGTGATAGAGGGATAAAAGACATTTAGCAATTTCCAAGAAGGACTTTTAGACAGAGGCAATTCTTACCCAAGATCTACAAATAAAGATTACATCTCTAAGAAATTTTGTACTTTCTAAGTTGATAGAAAAAAAAAAAAACCTGCTGTAACATAGCTAAAGAATTATCATCTTATTATGTACATGCTGGACTGTATTTATGACTGTTTCATCATAGGAACCATTTTTTCAAGTGAAAGAAATTGGATTTAAAGAAAAAAAAATCAACAACAGTGTATGCTTCTGGAAACACCGGACATGAAATGCAGGAAAAAGCAAAATAACAATTGCATGTGTGCAGTGCGTTTCCCCTGTACTCTTGGCTGTGTGGAGTGGATGGATCCAAGATGGCATTTCTACCGCATTGCCTGGTTCCTCTGTGAAGCTCAAGATTAACCATGTTGGGGATATGGCAACTTTATGCTTCTGGTTTTGCATGGGTTTTTGTTGAGTTTCATACATACATCTCTGAATTGATCCTCAATGTAGCTATTTAATTTAACAGAAATCTGTGCAGAGTCTTCTGTTTTAAATAATTATTCATACAGGTACTGGTATGAAAGAGAATAAGGTCTTGGTTTGGAGAAAAAAAGCCAACCCTGAAACAGGAAGTGAAAATTTCCAGAAAAAAAAATGTGAAGTGATTCCCTAACATGTTGCTCAAAATCCCCCAACATGCTAAATTCTGACCTGATAAACAAGATAAATTGGGAAGTGATTCACATTTGTGAAGACTTTCCATCTTAATGGAGGCATATTTAATGGAGAAATCTGTTACAAGTATTACAGATTTCCAGTTTTTAAAGTTTATGACACAAACCCAAAATTCTGTGAATATATGTATAATATAGGTACAGGTAAATTTACAGCTCCTTCCGAGTGAGTATAGCTCAACTCTATGTAGACATGATCTCAGGTGCCTTCAGCCTGCCATCGCTTAGACCAGGACTTGGGTTCCCAGCTAGAGACCTGTCGAGGCCATGAAAGCACCGGATCCCAGCCTCTAGACCAGTGGACAGTGACAAGGGCCCTGGCCCTCAGGCTTTGCAGAAAAGATTTTCCATGAAGACGGAAAGTAGTGAAGCCAGTAAAGTATTTATTAAGAGGAAAGAGAGTACAGTATGTGTGGTTAGGCTTCCAGGCAGACTCAGAGGGCCAGGCCCTGAGCTGTGCCTGCAAGTCAGGTTGAATTATTTTTATTGGGCATTTCTTCCGGGTATCCTTTGGCCAATCATTTCAATTTGCCTGATTCACAGTCCACATTAGGTATATCTCAGGATCCTCATGTGTGCACTGGCATCTCTGAGCCAAGATGGATTCTACCAAAGAGGCATATGGGTAGAGCATTCCTTGACAATCCCCCCACCTTGGACTTAGAAGGAGCTTTTCTGCACATGTGTGGTAGGGAAGTCTTCTGACTTTGGGAACAAGAAATAGGAGGTCTAGGCAGAGCCCAGTCTCCTCCCTTAATTGCTCTGCTATTCTCTTCTTGAAGTTTCCATTGACAGAGAATGAATCTCCAATTGCTTTACTCTTAGGAGGGGGTGGTATCTACCTCCTGCCTCAAACACAGGTCTTTCTTTCTTTTTTTTAAATTAATTTACTTATTTTAATTGGAAGCTAATTATTTTACAATATTGTAGTGGTTTTTGCCATACATTGACATGAATCCGCCATGGGTGTACATGTGTTCCCCATCCAGAACCCCCCTCCCACCTCCCTCCCCATCCCATCCCTCAGGGTCATCCCAGTGCACCAGCCCTGAGCACCCTGTCTCATGCATCGAACCTGGGACTGGTGATCCGCTTCACATATGATAATATACATGTTTCAATGCTATTCTCTCAAATCATCCATCCCACCCTTGCCTTCTCCCACAGAGTCCAAAAATCTGTTCTTTATATCAGTGTCTCTTCTGCTGTCTCACATATAGGGTCATCATTACCATCTTTCTAAATTCCGTATATAAGCATTAATATACTGTATTGGTGTTTTTCTTTCTGACTTACTTCACTTTATATAATAGGCTCCAGTTTCATCCACATTATTAGAACTGATTCAAATGTATTCTTTTTAATGGCTGAGTAATACTCCACTGTATATATGTCCCACAGCTTTCTTATCCATTCATCTGCTGATGGACATCTATGTTGCTTCCATGTCCTGGCTATTGTAAACAGTGCTGTAATGAACATTGGGGTATATGTGTCTCTTTCAATTCTGGTTTTTTCAGTGTGTATGCCCAGCAGTGGGATTGCTGGGTCATATGGCAGTTCTATTTCCAGTTTTTTAAGGAATCTCCACACTGTTCTCCATAGTGGCTGTACTAGTTTGCATTCTCTCCAACAGTGTAAGAGGGTTCCCTTTTCTCCTCACCCTCTCCAGCATTTATTGTTTGTAGACTTTTTGATAGCAGCCATTCTGACTGGAGTGAGATAGCACCTCATTGTCAAACACAGGTCTTTCTTAAGCAGCCCTGGTGAGGGTTCAGGAATTAAGAACACTCCAGAGGCCAGGAGTCAACTTAGGCTCCACTGAAACTACGGATGGGGCTCGGCAACCTCCCTCACCCCTCATCCACTCTCCTCCATCTCAGCTCCATCTAGGATGGTGATGCAGCTAGCTTCGGCTTATTGATGACAAACGTTGGGTAGGACCAGCCCTTGTGGTTCTTATGACTGCAAGACATCCTTCAGCAACAACCATCAGGATACTTTGAAAAAATAGAGGCTTTGTTACTTACAAGCTGAAGCTCCAATCCTTTGGCCACCTGATGCAGACAGCTCACTCACTGGAAAACACCCTGATGCTGGGAAAGATTGAAGGCAGAGGAGAAGAGGGTGATAGAGGATGAAATGGTTGGATGGCATCCCCCACTCACTGGACATGAACTTGGGCAAACGTTGGTCGATGGTGATGGTCAGGGAGGCCTGGCATGCTGCAGTCCCTGGGGTTGCGGAGTCAGACACAATTTGGTGACTGGACAACAACAACAAATTACTTACAAGACCTGGAAAGCACACGATACACCTGGGACCACATAATAGGGTCAAAGGAGACAGAGATAAAGCACATGAGCTTGAGGTTCTGCTTTTTTGGGGGTTGAGGGTAGGGGTCTAGGGTTTCAAGGGCTCATCATTTATTAGGTAATTTAAAAGATAAGGGAGGGAATTTAAAGAACAGAAAGAGGGAGTGGGGAAAGTAGCCCCAATAGCCAGTTATCTAGATCAACCAGTCTCTAAAACAAAGGAGCCTCAGAATGAGGAGGCGGTCTGATTTACCTCTAGTCCTGCGGCTGTGATTGTGTTTATTCCAATCAGCCTTCTTTGAAGGGGTTGTCTCAGCACCAAAGCTTAAGTCAGGCACTTGCATTACAAAAATGGAAAAGACCACAGTCAGAGCTTACACTGCAGATGGGAAATTTGTCTAGAACACAGCAGTGGAGTTCTCTAGTTATTTAGTTTCCATATTCCCATCTGTACCTGTGGTGCTGATCAAGTTTCTGGACTATCCTTTCTATGAACCTACTCTGATCCTAGTAGTGACTAGCAGAATAAAGTCACTCTACTTGACTGTTAGGAGAAAGTTTTGAGATCAGTTGCAGAAGCAACTGATCTTCATATCAAAATGTAGCTTAATTGAAATAACTATCTGTAGAGTCACATGAATGCATTATCATGCTAAAGCAGTGAGGTGGGGCAGATCATGTAGACAGAGTATCTCTCTGTTCCCCATAAGAAATATCTTTCCTACAAAATTCTGACGGCTAGGATTGTTCCTGATCTTCTTATCATACTGCTATGCCCTGCATAATGTCTGTAGCAGAGACCTGCAGTTCCCATGAATGTCTGAGACTCCTTCCTGCTCCCCTTTGCCCACTTCCTCTGACAGACAACTGGACTACATTTCCCAGTGTCCCTCAGGTGGGAAGTTCAGGCCAGTGGAATATAACCAGCATGGATGTGGGCCCCTCTGAGGTCTGGCCTGTAAAAACTGCCCAAGACTATCCTCACCCTCTTTCCCTGGCTAAATACTAAGAACAAAAAGCCAAAGGAAGGTGGGGTAACATGAAGCCAGGATGGGGTTCCCTGAATGACTGCATGGGGTGATTACCCCCACTGCTGTCTGCCCCCTTCAGACCCACAATGGGTGGAAATAAGAGTAAGAAATAAGCCTTTGTTGCACTGAGCCATCCAAATGTGGGGACTGTTTGTTTCCCAGTTAACATAACTAATACAATGACTCTGAAAGGTTTTTAGAATCTGGAATTCCTAGGATCTTTTAATGTTCTATTGACTTCTAAAATTTATTTAAATTGTGCTAAAATATAGGTAATATACAAGTTCCATCTTAACCTTTTTAAGCATATAGTTTGGTGGTCCTAAGGATGTTCACATTTTTGTGCAACCATCATCACCATCCATCGTCACAACTCTTTTCGTCTTGCAAAACTGAAACTTTGCACCCACTAAACTTCCCGTCCCTGGTTCAGCCCTAGCAAGCACTTTCTGTCTCTGTGTTCCTCATCTGAGTGGAATCATGTAGTATGTGTCCTGTTTAAGTAGCATACTTCACAAAGCAGAATGCCTTCTTCCAGGCTTATTGTAACATGTGTTAGAGTTGTCTTCCTGTTTAAGGTTGTTGTGTGTATAGACCGCATTTTGTTTATCTCTTCCTTTGATGCTTCCACCATTTAGCCATTGTGAATAATACTGCTGTACACCTGAGTGTACAGATATCTTTCCTTGTCCTCACTTTCCATTCTTTGGGGGTATATATACCCAGAAATGGAATTGCTGAATCATGTGGTTGGTCTATTTTTCAGTTTTTGAAGAATTGCCAGACTGTTCTCCAAGGCAGCTGTACCCAATTCCCCCCAGCACAAGGGTTTTGATTTCTCTGCATCCTCACTAACTCTTTTTTTTCTATTTGGATTTCCTAGGATCTTAACGGGAGAAGGCAATGGCACCTTACTCCAGTACTCTTGCCTGGAAAATCCCATGGATGGAGGAACCTGGTAGGCTGCAGTCCATGGGATCACGAAGAGTCGGGCACGACTGAGCAACTTCACTTTCACTCTTCACTTTCACGCATTGGAGAAGGCAATGGCAACCCACTCCAGTGTTCTTGCCTGGAGAATCCCAGGGACCGGGGAGCCTGGTGGGCTGCCATCTATGGGGTCGCACAGAGTCGGACACGACTGAAGCGACTTAGCAGCAGGATCTTAACATCCACCACATATGAAGAAAAGAAACATGTGACTGCATCAATTACTGTCTGAAATTTTATTCACTATCTGTGGAAATCAGTCCCCAAATTAAAACTATTCCTAAATATTCAAAATCCACTGTTCTTTCCTTGATGTGAAACACAACCATTTTTCACCCCAAACCAAACTTCAAGGTCACATGGTGACTTCTGAGCATGAAGTCAGGTTGTAGTTAGCTTTGTGGTTAGTCAGTGACCTCCAGATAACAACTTGCCTCATCAGTGGGCGATGCTCAGTGAGGTATGGATCTGACAGCTCAGCTAGACAGTTCTGTTTGTGTGAGAGTATTCTAACCTTGTTGTTGTTGTTCGGTCACTAGGTCTTGTCCGACTTTGTGCAACCCTATGGACTGCAGCACACCAGGCTTCACTGTCTTTGCCTTTATCTGGAGCAAATCAACAAGAAATGTAAATTCCCTTCCAAAAATAGATTTCAGGAAATCGAGAACTTTTAAAATTACTTTCCATAGGAATTTCCATAGTGCCCAAAGTTCCACTTAAAAGGACTCCTGAAGTTCAATTTGGTGTGAAATTCAAAATAAAACCAAAAATCCTTCCTACATTCACTGTGTAGAAACAACAGCTAAAGCTTCTTTAAAAAATAGTATTTTATCATACCCATATACACACTGCTATATACAACAGGGAATCAACAGGAACCTACTGTACAACACAGGGAATTCTACTCAATACTCTGTAATAGCTTACAAGGGAAAAGAATCTGAAAAAGAATAGATATATGTTTAGTGGAGTAAAAGTCACTCAGTTGTGTCTGACTCTTTGTGACCCCGCAGACGGTAGCCTGCCAGGCTCCTCTACCCATGGAATTCTCCAGGCAAGAATACTGGAAGGGGTTGCTATGCCCTCCTCCAGGGGATCTTTCCAACTCAGGGATCGAACCCAGGTCTCCTGCATTGCAGGCATATTCTTTATTGTCTGAGCCACCAGAGAAACCCAGATATATCTATACGTATAAGTAAGCCACTTCGCTGTATACCTGAAACTAATACCACATTGTAAATCAACTATACTCCAACATAAAATGAAAATTAAAAGAAAAGATGGCCAACCTCTATCTTATAGGAGTTCCAGAAAGAATAGGAAAACCAAAGCAAAGGCAATTATCAGGGAAATTACAGAGAGTTTCCCATTGTACAAATGGCCAAAATTGAGATGGCCTGTTGCATCGTAACTGGGATGAATGGGAAAAGACCCTGCAATGTGATGCATCACCATGAAATTTGGAACCAGATAAATAGAAACTCCAAGAGAATTGCAAAGTTAGGTGAAGGGACTGATGAAAACTAGACTGGCACCAATAACACCAGGTGCTAGAAGTTAGAGGCACACCGGAGGAATCTGGCGAAATGGAATGACCAGCAAAAAACGTATGAATTTTAAGCAATTTTATTGTTGTTGCCAAAGTATTCTCCCAAAATGCTTACTTCATTTACATTCCAAACACCAATGTGTAAAAAATATTTATTTCCATTCATCCTCACCTCTACTGGACAAATATTGTCTTTTTTCTTTTGATTTAACCTCAGTCTGACAGATGATAATGATGGCTTTATTTTGCATTTAGATGACTGCTAGTGAGACTGAGCATTAAGAAAAATGAGTACTGAAATCATAATAATATTTTGAGTTATTCCCTTGGGCAGAAATTTACAGAAGACTGGAACAGTCTCCTAATTTTACTCTCTATCTCTCCACTGCTCCTTGACTTACGAAACTCAAACTTTTAGGGAAATAGTTCAAAACTTCAAGGAAGCTTAAATGTATGCTGCTGCTAAGTTGCTTCAGTCGTGTCCGACTCTGTGCGACCCCATAGACAGCAGCCCACCAGGCTCCACCGTCCCTGGGATTCTCCAGGCAAGAACACTGGAGTGGGTTGCCATTTCCTTCTCCAAAGCATGAAAGTGAAAAGTGAAAGTGAAGTCACTCAGTCATGTCTGACTCTTTGTGACCCCATGGACTGCAGCCTACCAGGCTCCTACGTCCATAAGATTTTCCAGGCAAGAGTACTGGAGTGGGGTGCCATCTCCTTCTCCGCTTAAATGCATATGTGTGTGTGTGTATATATATATATATGAAAGAAACCTTTTGGAACAATGAGGATAGAGAAGACTAAAGATTAGTGACTTTCACTATCAGATATTAAAACCTGTTACAAAGTGACAGTGATGATAATGAGGCAACACTGGCTTCAGAAAACCAGAGAATAAGTAGGTAGTCCAGAAAAAGAAACATGTATATAAAACCATCTTGGTGTTTAAAGCAATGGAGAGATTATGGATTATTTGATGAGTGTTGCTGAGATAAGTGGCTAAGCCCCTGGGAGACACAAAGTTAGATTCCTGTTGCCTCAGAATTTTCATAGAACTTGAAATTAATTAAACATGAAACAAGTGGTGAAAATGCGGAAGAAGGTATCTTGTTGATGGGAGTGAAAATGATATGACCACCTTGGAAGACAGTTTGTCAGCTTATTATAAAGTTGGACAGGCACATTGTCAGTGATCCAGCAATTTCACTCTTATCTCTTTATGTACCAAAAGAAACACAGCATATACCCCAGAAAGACTTGTACGAAGAATGTCCATAGCAGCTTTTTCATAACAGCTGAAAACATGAAAGAAATCAACGTCCACCAAGAAAGATTTGGATAAGTGAAAAACTACAGTGAGACATATAGAAGTAAACAGTCATGCGAAGATTACTGTTTAGAATTAAAAGGAACAAATTCCTGCCCATGCAATCACATGAATGAGTATCAAAAACATTACGTTGGGTGGAAAGAGTCCACACTGTGACTGTATTTACCTGAAGTTCTAGAATAAGCAAAATGAGTCTCTGGTGCTAGAAATCAGAGCTGTGGTGGTCTGAGATCAGGGTGTGGTACATGGAGAAAGTGACTAGTACAGAACAGGAAGGCACTTTCTGGAATAAGAAAAATATTCCACATCCATACCATAGTGGTGGTTATGTGCTACATCAATTTGTCAAAACTCATCCAACTGCAAACCTCATCATAGGACAATTATCTCTTAATACAATTATTAAGTAGAGAAGGGTTTAATATCAAAAGGAGAGGTTGACAAATACAACTGCTTAATTTAAACTTCTATAGAATCAAAAAGCACACATAGTATTAAAAGAAATGTTCAGTTCAGTTCAGTCGCTCAGTTGTGTCCAACTCTTTGCAACCCCATGGACTGCAGCACGCCAGGTCTCCCTATCCATCACCAACTCCCGGAGTTTACTCAGACTCATATCCATTGAGTTGGTGATGCTATCCAACATTATCATCCTCTGTCGTCCCCTTCTCCTGCCCTCAATCTTTCCCAGCATCAGGGTCTTTTCAAATGAATCAGCTCTTCACATTAGGTGGTCAAAGTTGGAGTTTCAGCTTCAACATCAGTCCTTCCAATGAATATTCAGGACTAATTTCCTTTAGGATAGACTGGTTGGATCTCCTTGCAGTCCAAGCGACTCTCAAGAGTCTTCTCCAACACCACAGTTCAAAATTATCAGTTCTTCTGCACTCAACTTTCTTTATAATCCAACTCTCACATCCATACATGACTACTGGAAAAACCATAACCTTGACTAGATGGACTTTTGTTGGCAAAGTAATGTCTCTGCTTTTGAATATGCTATCTAGGTTGGTCATAACTTTCCTTCCAAGGAGTAAGCATCTTTTAATTTCATGGCTGCAGTCACCATCTGCAGCTATTTTGGAGCCCCAAAAAATAAAGTCTGCCATTGTTTCCACTGTTTCCCCATCCATTTGCCATGAAGTGATGGGACTGGATGCCATGATCTTAGTTTTCTGAATGTTGAGCGAGCTTTAAGCCAACTTTTTCACTCTCCTCTTTCACTTTCATCAAGAGGCTCTTTAATTCTTCACTTTTTGCCATAAGGGTGGTGTCATCTGCATATCTGAGGTTATTGATATTTCTCCAAGCAATCTTAATTCCAACTTGTGCTTCATCCAGCCCAGCGTTTCTCATGATGTACTCTGCATAAAAGTTAAATAAGCAGGGTGACAATATACAGCCTTGACGTACTCCTTTTCTTATTTGGAACCAGTCTGTTGTTCCATGTCCAGTTCTAACTGTTGCTTCCTGACCTGCATACAGATTTCTCAAGAGGCAGGTCAGGTATGTAACAATCAGAAAAAAAAAATCATTATGTATGTGAGATTGAATCAATACTTTATTTTAGAAGAGAATCTTAAAGCTAGACACACACACACACGCACACAAACTTACTGAATGATGAATAAAAATTATAGACAATTTATTAAAGAATAGTATATTTACTACTTTAAATTTGTAATTGACCAAAGGTTAAAGTACTTCTATAAAGGTTCTTAGAGAAACAAAATTCACCCAACACTTGAATATTTAACCAAAAGATATGATAAAAAGTTCACGAGAAAGCTACACTTATACAACCAATAAGTATTAAAATGTTTGACCTGTCTAGAAATCAAGAAAATGCATGCCTTGCCATGACTTTTCCCAGCTGCTTCCTGCCACTGGGCTTCCGCTATCTCTCCAGGACCAACATTTCCCAATTCAATGTCTGCATGCTCAGTCGCTCAGTCCTGTCTGACTCTTTGCGGCCCTTTGGACTGCAGCCCGCCAGGTTCCTCTGTCCCGGGGATTCTCCAGGCTAGAAGACTGGAGCAGGCTGCATCTCCTTCTCCAGGGGATCTTCCCGACCCAGGGATCAGACTCCTATCTCATGCAGCTCCTGTTTGACCCCTAAGAGTCCTCAAGGCTTCAGTTCAGAAGTCACTTCTTCGATAGTTGCTCCTAACTCCCAGTTCTGATGAAGGCCCCGCTCTGCAATGCTGGGCCATACATGCCCCCTTGCAGAGTATTCACCCCACTGTACTCACTGTGCACCTTTCTTATGACAATCATCATGATAATAAGTTCCATAAGGAAAATACTAGAGTCTGAGTGTCTAGGACATACTGGTTTTTAATCAACATTTCTTGAATGCTCCATCGACTGTGTCTTTTTAATTTGGGAAGGGTTAAAACGAAGCAAAATATACAATGTTGGCAAAATTTTAAATTATGGCACTTTACCCACTACCAGTGAAAGTATAAACAGGTATAATTTTGTGGGTAGAAAGGTAATTTGGCAACACTTAGTATAAGCCCTTAAAATGCTTTGCATGTTAAAGGCTGAATCTAGGAATTCAGCATTTTAAAATGTGTTCTAAGGAAATTATCAAATAATTTCCATCAATATTGGGACATGAGATTTCATTGCTTATTGGTAATAACATGAAAAAGTTTAAACACCTAAAGGGAGTAATTAAGTAAGTTATGAGTTATAATAAAATATTATTCAATAATTAACAGTGCTTATATGATAACCTACAATTATTGATGTTAAAAACTCATTCACAGTATGTTAAGTTTTAAAAGCCAGTTAAAAAGAGAATGATAATCTAATTTCAATTTAAAATATATATCCAGATAAACCTGCAGAACTGTGCATCTAAAAAATTAATTGGTATTTTCTCCAGACAATGGAATCATGGGTGAATTTTTTCCTTTTGCTGATTTGGTTTCTAATTTTTATTTCAACTAGCATTATTTCTGTAGTTTTAAGGAACAAAAACATCAAACATTTGTTTTGGAAGCTCTGTTATCTTTACAGAGATGGGCTTCACCTTGAAGTTCAGCCTCTCGGGATTGAAATCAAAAGCAGGTGACTGAGACCCACGGTCTTCTTAAAAGTCTCATTTCTTCGACTGCAAACATCCCTGCTCTGATCAGTTTGAACACCTACCTACACTGTGTCTGATGTGGCCCCAGAAGGAAAAGAGACTGGGAAGATGTTTAGGGATGAAATTTCAAAGACAAAAGTGGACCTTAAAAACCAACAGGCCTGGGGTGGTAAGGAAACCGGGGTCAGTTACATTAAATGATGTGGTCCAGGCCTTGGTGATGCCAGAATCTTCTTCCTGGTATGCATCTGGGCACCTGGCCTTCATTCACCACCAATCAGATGCTGAGCTCTCAGTGAATGGGAGCCAGTGAGACACGTGCTTCTTCTATCTGCCCGGTGCCTGCATGCTAAGTCACTTCAGTCATGTCCCACTCTTTGCAGCCCTGTGAACCTTAGCTCACCAGGCTTCTCTGTCCATGGTGATTCTCCAGGCAAGAATACTGGAGTGGTTTGCTATGCCCTCCTCCAGGGGATCTTCCCGATCCAGGGATTGAACTCGAGTCTCTGATGTCTCCTGCCTTAGCAGGCAGGGTCTTTACAACTAGCATCGCTTGGGAAGCCCATCCTTCTGGGAAGGAAAGCAATAGTAATAGCAAACACTTAATATGTGCTTCCTATTTACCAGGTGCTGTTCAGAATGCACTCTACCTATGCTGACTCTGTTAACCCCCACAGCAACCCTGGGAGGTAAGAACCATTGAGTGAGCCCATTTCACAGATGAGAAACCTGAGTCTCAGAAAGGTTAGTTTGCCAAGGATACCAGCCTGCAGAACAATGGCAAAATATAAACCCAGTCAGTCTGACCCTAGAATCCATCCTCTTAGCCATTTAATGCACAGAAGAATGATTTGAAAGGTTCAAGAAAACCATTTCCTGGACTCCGTCCTTAGAGAGCCGGATTTAGTAGGTGGTGAATGCGCATGTCCTTCAAGCTCCCCAGCAGCGCCAACGCTGGTGGTCTAAGACCTACACATTGTGCAGCTCTGCAGACACGAAGGGTTGCAACAAAGTGCCCCAGCTACGTTCTGGAATTAAATCTCGTAAACAATCAATAATGGATGAGTTGCCCATGGATGAAATTAATTTACCCCAAATGACTTCCTATTGATATAGCAGGAATTGGTAGCAAAGTTGGTTGATAATCCAATTTAAAAACTTACTTTTTCCACTTCATGGCAGCAAGTAATGAGGCGATAAACCCTCATGACAAGCCTGCTGGGGGGGCTACAGCAATGCAAAACCAAGGGGGTATCATTTGCGGTAAAACCGGCATAACAGCTCACACGGTCTTCTGGTCACTAGAGCCTCGTTTACAGAAGTCACGGAAGACCCTCTGTGGCTACAGACAGCATCCCGCAAGCCCTCATGTTCCCTCTGCTCTCTGTCTACATCTGTTTTTCTGGAACAAGTTACCTTGGCTACATCCTCATGCCTGCAAAGTCTGTCCCCTGTGGCAAATTCGGATTTAATAAATCTGCTTGGTATTAATTTTCCTGCATGGCTCAAACCGCCCAAGTTTGATGATCTCCATGAAAATCGACCAAACCAGTCCCTGGACTGTCAAGCTGGATAGCTGAATCCAGGCCAGTGGTCACCTCAGGGGGACACAGGGATGTCCCCGAACCCACCTTCGAGGAAACAGAGCATCCCTCTCACTATAGACACGGGCGAGTACAGTGGGTGCGATTGGCAGCCCAGGGCCCAGCTGGACTTCCACTATTACGTCTCATACTTAAGACCTAGACCAGCTGCCCTCTGCGACGGAGGACTATACTGCTTTTAATAACGATCACAGGCTTAACCTTCCGCTGTTTAGAACAAGCAGCCAGCAGCATGCCACTGCTTTCCTCCTGCCCCAGGTCTTCCATTTCTCCCTGGAGAGCCAGTGGACAGAACCACAGGACATCGCTTGACCCGCCCCCCACCCCATCAGGCCTATCTGACCTCTAAGAACTGGGTGAGTGGGCACATACCTAGGGATGGCTCCATGGCACAGCCATCCAAAGCTACTGGACGAGAAGACACATGACCGTTTTTATAAGGGATTAGGCCCAATAAAATATTTTCACTTTACTACTGAATTCCCTTCTGTATCACCCTGCCTGGGAACGAAATTCAAACAACGGCGGACTCCAAACGAACTGGTTCACGCTCTCCAGTCACCTATGCTTACCGGGTCAGAATCAGTTCCTGCAGCATCAGGAGAGGAGGTTGCGGGAAGTTGTTTGGTTGGTTTCACTCCACAGTGAAGACTCAGATTCACCCTGAGCCCCCAAGCTCATCAGCAAGTCTCTCAAGACTGGGGACTGAAAACACTAAGTGTTCATCTACGAAGGAGTTCCTGAAGAGGAAAGTGAAAGTGTTAGTTGCTTAGTCGTGTCGGACTCTTAGCGATCCCATGGATTATAACCCGCCAGGCTCCTCTGTCCGTGGGATTCTCCAGGCAGGAATACTGGAGTGAGTTGCCATTCCCTTCTGCAGGAGATCTTCCTGATACAGGGATCAAACCCAGGTATCTTGCATTGTAGGCAGATTCTTTACTGTCTGAGCCATGAGGTAGTTAAACATCCTTTTTAATAATAGATAAAAGGCACTGTGGAAAAGTCAGAAATAGTTCTTAACAAATGGACAAAACCAAGGCCTCCACATGACTTCCTTCTTCCTTGCACAGAGCACACCCTGGTGTTCAGTGAGGTCCCCAGATCCCCTAATCCATTCCCCAAACTGCCCAGCCTGGGAAGAGAGACCCAGCGGTCATGAGGTTCTTTAAACCCACACCTCTAAGCCCTCTATGACACTCTGTAGGCTGTGGAGGGCAGTGTGATGTCCCATCCTTGGCAACAATGCCCATATCCTAATCCCTGGAACCCCTGAATATATCTCCTTACACGGCAAAATGGACTTTACAGATTTGGTTAAGGGGCATACCTGGAGGTGGGAAAATCACCCTGATTATCTGAGTGAGTTTCATCTAATTACATGAGTTCCTGAAAGCAGAAGAGGACAGGAGGGGTGTGAATCAGAGAGATGGGAGCTTGAGAAGGGTCCAGCGGTATGGGCAGTGTGGAAAGATCTGAGAGAAGCCTCTAGCAGGTAAGGGTGGCTCCCCGCTGACAGCCAGTAAGGAAAGGGGACTTTCGTTCTACAACCTCTAGGAAATGAGTTATGCCCACGCCTGAACGGGCAAGGGAACGGTTCTTCCCTAAAGCCTCCAGAATGGGGCTCAGCCAGCTAACACTTGGATTGTGGCCCCAAGAGACCCACATTGGACTTCTGACCTCCAGAACTGGAAGATCATAGATGTGTTTATTTTAATATGTGTTGTTTCTGTTTATCATTAATAGTTATGGCGGCAATAGAAAAGGAATACATAGTTTTCATGTCAGTTTCCTTCTTAATTAAAACCTTCCCACTTTAACCAGTCGCATTTCTTCCAGCTGAAGACTCTAAGCAGCATGAACTCTGGTTCAGTCTCATAAAGCAACCCTCTTCCTCAGATGAGATAATTTAGAAAGGTCTTTAGCATCAGTGGATTTCCATGCTGCATTTTGGCCCAAATGGCTCGACTAATCACAGCAGTGTCAGTTAGGACTGATGTAATACTGAACTCCAAAAGGAGAATGGATGCTATCCTTCCTGACCCTGAAGGTGGTCTCAATCACGTCTGGCAGTGACTGCATAGCGTATTCTGGAATGCATCAGCGTGAAGAGGGAAAAGCAAAGACACTGATCTTCTGACCTCACAATCTGGTTTTAATATCATTTGTCTGCAGAAGAATCCACTATTAGAGGATGATTTCTTCAAGTCCAAATTTTAAGACCCCTCTAATCCAGCCATCTGCTGAGATTATCTTGATAGGAATAAGGGAAGTTTCAATGAACATATGAATTTCTTAGTTAATAAAATAAAAACTGAATCACCTTCTTAACCCAGTCTGCTGCTAAAAGTTATTTTGACATATACACATCAGTACATGTGTATATATGTAATGTATACACAGATTTACACTACACACACAGCTATTTACATGCATTGATACTATATGTATATATGATATACACACAGTTATATTGCATGCATATCTCCCCAGGTGGCTCAGTGGTAAAGAATCTGCCTGCCAATGCAGGAGACACAGAAGGTATGAGTTTGATGTCTGGGTCAGGAAGATCCCCTGGAGGAGAAAAAGGCAACCTACTCTAGTATTCTTGCCTGGAGTAGTACGTGCACAGAGGACCCTGTTGGGCTTCAGTCCGTGGGACTGCAAGAGTCAAACACACATGCACCACCACACACATAGCTACATGCATGCACACACATATTAATGAGGATAAGCTAGTTCCAGCTGCATACATCTGCATACATCTGCATTCAAGCTGCTAGTTCAAGCTGGCTATCCATCGCTACATACATTCACACAGACTTAGTGGCCCAAGACAGCAGAACTGTATTCGCTTGTAGTTCTGCGGGCCAGTGGTTTGCACTGAGGCTCAGTTGGCAGTTCTTCTGTGAGTTTTGCCTGGGGTCCCCCATGTAGCTCATGCCTGGAGACGGATGCTGGCCATCTGCCAGGTCTCTCTCTGAATACGGTCCCTCCCTATGGACGCTGGCTACACAGGGTGGTCTGAAGGCAGCAGGGAGTTCGAGCAGAAGTTACGCGGCCTCAAGAGGCCTTTGCTGGGAATTCTTTCAAAGTCACTTCTCAGTCTGTTGATCAAAGCAAGTCACAAGCTCAGTCCAGTCTTTTGGGGGGGGGTGTAGAGAAAGAAGATGTACACCCTCGTGAGAAGAGCAATAATTCCATTGCAAACATGATGGAGGAATTTATGGCTATTTTCATAATCTATCATTACCCTCAAATCTGAAAGGTTTATTTTTTACTAATGCTGCATGTCCGCTGTGGTCTGCGTGGGGTTCTTCTCCACATTATTCCTCATGAGGAAATGTGGGATGATGGATTTCTTCCTCCACCCAGAGTATGCTGGGTTGGTTTTCCTTGCTGAGGGAAAGACAGCAGTGAAGAGTCCTGTTGGAAATGAGATGCTTCTGTCCAGGAGTGACAGGAATCACTCAACCAGTCACCGTCCAAAGTAAGTGATAAGGTCACACTTGACCTTAGAGGAGTGGGAGGCAACGTCTTCATCATGCACCTATAAAGAGGAGAGCTCAAATATGAGCAAACGTGTATGCTAGTAAGCACCACAACATACACGCACGCACACGCGCGCGCACACACACACAAACTCACCCCATCAATCTGTCAGTTCCACACACATATCTCAAATATTTGGAAGTACCCAGAATGCTATCAGTGTTCTGGAAATTATACCCTGTAACTATATATCAGTTAAGAAAGAAAAACACACAATCAGTAGTATTTTTGAAAGAAATTTTGATAGGAAAACTAATTCTCTCTTGTTTATTCCAGAAATAATGATGTAAAAGGAATTAACTTGTTAAGACCCAATTGCCTTTGATCAGACATGGAAGGATTTTCTCCCCAGTCTGACTAAGAAGATGTTTTGCCATTTTGTAATGTCTTTGGACATAAAGGTTGGGATTCCAGGCTGCGATAGTTCAGGTGTTCACAGGTGTTCAGGCTCTTTCTCTTTCTGAGGGCTGGTCAGTCCGCCATGCGCTTAAACTTAAATGTTGTCATGTGACTTGACTTGGCTAATGAAATTCCACTATTCATGTTGGCATACAATTCTCCATTTCAAAGCATTATGGCAAATATTAAATTATAACAAAGCTATTAGGTGCTTTCATGCAAACTTTGCTAAATAAAGATGATTCTTCAAATAACATATGTGCTATTAACAAAAGGCAAAACAAATAATACTGAATCACCACAACTACCAGTTGGAATTGTTGGACTCAGCTAATGGTTATTATTTTAAAACATTGAAATGAAGATAGAAAATAGTTTATATTTTTTTAATTTTATTTTTTCTTAATTTTTAAATTATTTTTCATGTTGGAATATTTACAGGTCTAATGAAGTAGGAGGAAAGGTTTATGAATTTTGGTTGCCTATACTGCAAACAGTGTCAGACTTTACTGTTTTGGGCTCCAAAATCACTGCAGATGGTGACTGCAGCCATGAAATTAAAAGACGCTTACTCCTTGGAAGGAAAATTATGCCCAACCTAGACAGCATATTCAAAAGCAGAGACATTACTTTGCCAACAAAGGTCCGTCTAGTCAAGGCTATGGTTTTTCCAGTGATCATGTATGGATGTGAGAGTTGGACTATGAAGAAAGCTGAGCACTGAAGAATTGATGCTTTTGAACTGTGGTGTTGGAGAAGACTCTTGAGAGTCCCTTGGACTGCAGGGAAATCCAACCAGTCACCCTAAAGGAGACCAGTACTGGGTGTTCATTGGAAGGACTGATGTTGAAGCTGAAGCTCCAGTACTGTGGCCACCTCATGCAAAGAGTTGACTCATTGGAAAAGACCCTGATGCTGGGAGGGATTGAGGGCAGGAGGAGAAGGGGACAACAGAGGATAAGATGGCTGGATGGTATCATCAACTCGATGGACATGAGTTTGGGTGAACTCCAGGAGTTGGTGATGGACAGGGAGGCCTGGTGTGCTGTGATTCACGGGGTTGCAAAGAGTTGGACACAACTGAGCGACTAAACTGAACTGAACTGATACTGGCTCAAACTTTTTTCAGGCACCTAATCTCTTTTCTTCTTCTTCTAAGAATGGATTTTTCTTTTCATGTAGAAGATTATACTAATATTTACCTGAAATCCAAATTAGATATTTTTTTAACTTAAATTGGACATAAATTAGCCACATGGGTCTTGCTTTCCTTTTTTCTCATATAATTCTACATTTATTTAAGAAGGTGTTTGCATGAAGAGGTGTCATTAGTGATAAGGAACCTACCTGCCAATGCAGGAGACATAGATGGAGGTTCAATCCCTGGGTTGGGAAGATTCCTGAAGGAGGGCATGGCAACCCACTCCAGTATTTTTGCCTGGAGAATCCCATGGACAGAGGAGCCTGGCAGGCTACAGTCCATGGGGTTGTGAAGAGTCTGACATGATTGAAGCAACTTAGCATGCATGTATGCATGAAGAATGCTGAAATGCTTTCAAATGAGAAGACTCTTGAGAGTCCCTTGGATAGCAAGGAGATCAAGCTAGTCAATCCTAAAGGAAATCAGTCCTGAATTATCCACTGGAAGGACTGATGCTGAAGTTGAATCTCTAATACTTTGGTCACCTGATGCAAAGAACTGACTCATTTGAAAAGACCCTGATGCTGGGAAAGATTGAAGGCAGGAGGAGAAGAGGGTGGCTGAGGATGAGATGGTTGGCTGTCATCACTGACTCAATGGACATGAGTTTGAGCAAACTTTAGGAGATGGTGAAGGACAGAGAAGCCTGGAGTACTTATAGTCCAGGGGGTTGCAAAGAGTCGAACATGGCTTAGCAATTGAACAAAAGCAAAAAATGCTATTTCTCAGTATGTTTTAGCTAATAATGGTTTAGTCACTAAGTCCTGTCTGACTCTTGTGACCCCATGGATTGTAGCTAGGCAGGCTCCTCTGTCCATGCAAGTCAGTTGCTATTTCCTTCTCCAGGAATCTTCCCGACCCAGGAATTGAACCTGGGTCTTCTGCGTTGTAGGCAGATCTTTCAGTGACTAAGCTACAAGAGAAGCCCCTCATAGACTCTCTAGCTAATAGTCCCCTTAATGATTTGAATGTCCAACCCCCAAAAGCGTATGTCCAAGTCCTACACCCTGGGACTTGTGAATCTGAATATTTGGATCAAGAGTCTTTGCAAATGTAATTAAGTTGAGGATTCTGAGATGAGATCACTTCTGCATTGTTCAGCTGGGTCCCAAGTCCGACAATTAGCATCCTGATAAGAGACAGAAGGGAAGAGGAGAGGCCAGGTAAAGCTGGAGGCAGAGATTGAGGTGATGTATCTACAAGGACGGCCGGCTGCACCAGAAGCCAGGAGAAGGGTGAGGAAATACTCTCCATTGGAGCCCCCAAGAGACCAATATTGCCAATCCTTTGACTTCAGACAGCTTACCTTCAGAACCACGGGAGAATAAATTTCCAGGGTTGTAAGCCACCCCGTTTCGGTGATTTGTTGTGGCAATCCTGGGCACCTAGTAAGACCCTCCATGTCGCTCAGGATTTCCTCCTCTCCTCTATCTTTTTCTTTTTTTAAAATTTTTTTGGCATTTTCCGACAAGGCAGAAGAACCATAATCTCTGAGTTACCACTGTTTTAAAATCTCAGTGATTTCACTTCACAAGATTTCCTTCAGGTTCTGTAGAAAAGCGACTGTTGTCACACCTCATACACCAGGCGTCAATCACAGATGTGAACATGCATCTCGTGCTTGGCATGGAAACATTTTTGCTTTTGTTTGCACATACAGAGCAAATGCGACAGAGTTGAAATAAAAATGAGCCCAGTTTTGGTCCTTCCCCTAACAGTGGGCTGTATGAACATATGGGCTATAAACCACTGTATATATTCTATATGAATTCCCATTTGTTTGGTTTCTATTTTACTCTCTAGGATTGAAAGTTCCCTTCAAAAGATGCCACGGTCTGAGTTCAGTTAATTTTCTTCTCTCTATTAAAATGCAAATTCATACTTCTGCACAACGAGTGATAGACTTGGGTAAGCTGTAGAGTTTTCTCCTCTCAATTCTTTACTGGTTTAATTTCAATCTGAATTGACTATCAAAACTCAGCCTATTTCTCAAAGTTCAATTGAAGTGCCACTTTTTTCACTCAGTTTCTTTGTTTCACGCTTCACTCTTACAATTTTAATACCTGTGAATGTAGACATATTTATTGAACTCTTACTAAATATCAAGTGCTATACCAGACAGTCATGAAGTGATTACATTTATTCTTCAAAATAAACAGCTACCAAAAGCCCCTCTTTACAGATGAGGAAACAAACTCATCAGGATTTAGGAACTTGTCTGAGTTCATTGTATCAGTATGCTATTGCTGTGTAACAAATTCCACAAACTTAGTAGCTTGAAACACCGATTTATTTCCACTGCTCTTTGGTCAGAAGTCCAGCACAGCAGGGCTGGTTACTTTGTTCAGAATCCTACCAGGTTAAAGTCAAGGTGTTGGCTGTGTTTCGTTCTGGAGGCTCTTTGAAAGAATCTGCTTCCAAGCTTATGCCCATTGTTGGCTGAATTCAGTTCCTTGTAGTTGTGGGACTGAGATTCCCCTTCCCTTGACTCCCAGCCTCTTCCATCTTCATGCCAGCAACAGTACATTGAACACTTTGAATACTTCATACTTTGAATCACTTCAGTTTCCTCTCCTGCCTCTGCTTTTAAGGCCTCCTGAAATTACATTGGGCCCTCCTAGATAATCCAGGAAAATCTATTTTAAGATCAACTGATAAGTAATCTTAATTACATTTCAAAGTCCTCTTGCTGTGTATGGTAACATATCCAAAGTTGTGGTATCTCATCATTTTCTGTCCTGGGGATTAGAACTGGAATGTTTATAGGTCCATAATTCTGCCTATCCATATTTTTCACAAGTTGTAATGAACAGACCAGGGCTGTAAACCCAAATCTGTTTTTATTCATTTTGACTTATAGCCTTCTTCCTCCTTAATCTCACTGTAACCTAAACCTGAGCTGTGGAAGCACAAACAGTAAAATCTGAGGATGCTGGTGAGATGGTAGAGTGTCATGTCTAAAATCACAGACTGTAGGCAGTCCTGTCTGAGGTCAAATCCTCAGTCCCCTCATCTGTAGAATGGGTACAATATCAATATCCACCTCTAGAGTTGTGAGAATTCAGTGACTTAATATTGGTAAAAGCTGAGAACATTGCCTGGCATATGGCAATCATGGTAGAAGTGATTTTAAATAAATAAAAATAAATGATCATAATGTACAAGAGAGGAAGAGGCAAAAGAGGACAGCAGTTGAGAAGTGGTTTTTCTTATTTTATTACACCATGAGAGTTCACAACTTGTTTAAATGTTGAAGTGCTTGTGACTCTAACCCTGCCCTAGTTTTCAGCTAACACTGTGAGGTGTATCTGTACCAAAACCTACTTTTGGGGTAGAGAATGTGATTTGTATGCATTAGATGCTCACTAATCAATTGAGGAGTTGAAATGGATTCAGGAAAATTATATAAATGGGACATCATGATATTTTTTTTTGATGTTGCTTATTTCCAGACAGGTTATTAAGTAGGAAAATAATTGCACAAAGATATTTTTCTGTTCTTAAAAAACTTTCATTTTAAGAAGGATTTGGAGAGAGTTTTGTTTATTGAAACAGCTGTTCTGACTGAGAGCAAAATCACAACATAACGAATTTCTGTGATTGAAAAACCCTTGTTATAACTATGGTGATATAGCTAACATTGCAGCTTCCCTGGTGGTTTAGACAGTAAAAAATCTGTGTGCAATGCAGGAGACTCAGATTTGATTCCTGGGTCAAGAAGATCCCCTGGAAAAGGGATTGGTGACCCACTCCAGTATTCTTGCCTGGAAAATTCCATGGACAAAGAAGCCTGGGTGCTACAGTCCATGGGGTCACAAAGAGTTGAACACAACCTAGTGACTTACTTTCACATTTTCAGCTGCCATTGCATCAGATGTCCTCCATGGTCAACTGTGATGTATAATATGAAGGTATCTACAAAGCTTGCCTCTGCCCTAAAATGCCATGTCCCTGGCTGACCACAGCTCTGGAAACTGCTGTAAATGTCGAGCAAAATATCCTTGTTAAAACTCATGATATCTGAGAGGGATAAGATTCTTCATCAGTGAAATAGCACCTGCTACTTTTCAGATGATTGAGAGGAAAAAAAAAAAACTATTATTTTCTTGGCACTGATGCTTAGGAAAAAAAAAAAAGCAGATTTTTCCCAGTGAAATTATATATTATATTTGCATATTGACATATTTGCAGTATAAATATACTGGTAAAATCTTAACACTAAATAATAGTAGAATAAAAATGTATTGCATGTCTGCAACTCACTAAAAAGTGAAAAAATGTAAGCAATATCTAGGTCAGCAGATGAGAGAGAACAACAACAAAAATGAACAGGAAGCAAAACTACAGAAAGCAGAAGTTAAAAGCTAACATATCAGTTACAATAATAAATGTGAGTTGATAAATGTGTTGTTATAAAAATGTGAGTTATAAAACAGAAGATTCAGAAAGCAAATTCTATTAAATGCTATTCAAAAAGAGACACCCTTAAAAAATATTTGGCTTAAAAAATAAAATGATGGGAAAATATGTAAGGCAAATGAAATTAAACAAAGTGGGAATAACTTATCAATAATTTAAAAATCAATTTCAAGGCAAAACTTTCTTTAAAAATGATTAAAACTGGTCATCATATGTAGTTAATTGATATGTTCCAAAATAAAAATCTGTGAGACATGAAACATTTATGTTGATTTCTAGAACCAATTTTTTTCTATATATCTATTTAATGCATGTCTATCATGTGCCTGGCATTATATTAGAAATTAGAAACACACATTTTAACAGCTGTATGTATAGTCTCTGCCTTAAAAGTTTAAGCTTAATAAAAGTAAATTAATGTACTAATAATTTAAATACATATGTAGGGAAAAGAGATTGGAAGGAGATACAGAAAATTTTAAGTGTGTGGGCATTTATGATTTCTTTTTTACTTATGTGTTTGTTTATGCTTTTATCTAATTTACAATTTTTCTACACTAACAGGCAGTATAAAATCATCATTTGAAACTTGTGCTCCCAGGAACTGCTCATGGCTTGCCCTTGCCTCCAGCCTCTCTGCCCAGCACATTCCCAGTCAAAATCCCAGAAAGTTATTTAGTGGATATCAACCAATTGATTTCAAAGATTATAGAAAAGGCTAAAGTCCAGAACAATACTGAAGAAGAAAAAAGTTGGTGAGCTGATGCTACCTGACTTCAGCACTTACTGTAAAGCTATAGGAATCAAGATAGAGCAGTAAAAGAATGGATACACAGACAACCGAACAGTAAGGAGGACCTAGAGATAGGACCATGCAAATATCACTAACTGGCTTTTTACAAAGGAGCAAAGGCAACTTATCAGGGAAAGAATAGCATTTCCCACACAGGATGCTGGTACAACTGGGCATTCTAGAAGAAAACATGGGAGAAAATACTGAGCTTAGCAGGGGAGTTTCAGATATAATGTCAACAGTATAAGATATGAGAGAAAAATTGATAAATCAGATTTTATTGTAATTAAAATTGGGGGTTTATGAAGGACATGGTTAAGAGCATTAACAGACAAGTCACAGATTGGAAGGAAATATTTACAAAAGACATATTTGATGAAGAACTGTTATCTGAAATATATAAAGAACTCTTAAAACTCAACCATAACAGAAGGAACAACCCAATTAAAAAAATGGATAAAGATATGAACAGACACCTCATCAAAGAGGATATATGGATGGAAAATAAGCTTTTGTAAAGATGCTCAATATCATTTCTCATTAGGGGAGTGGAAATTAAACCAAGCAGATATCACTACACATTTATCATAACATCCAAAATCCAAAAACTAACAATACTGAGTTCTGGCAAGTGTGCAGAACAATAGGAACTCTCATTTATCGCTGATGGGAATGCAAAGTAATATTGCCACTTTGGAAACAAGATTGGCAGTTTCTCACAAAGTTAAATGCTAATCATCATCTTGCCATATGATCCAGCAACTGTGCTCTGAGGCACTTACCCAACTGACTTGAAAACTTATGCCCACACAAAAACCTGTATATGAATATTTAGAGCAACTTTATTGATAATCACCAAAGGTTGGAAGCAACCAAGATTCCTTCAATAGGTGAATGGACAAGTAAACTGTGGTATGTCCACACAGGGAAATGTTATTCAGCAATAAAAACAAAGGCACTATCAAACTAAGAAAGAACAAGCAGTGATTTATAATGCATGTTGATAAATGAAAGAAACCAATCTAAAAAGGGATCATATTATATTATTCCAACCATGACATTCTGGCAAATGCATAATTCTAAAGGCTAAAAAATAAACAATGGTTGCCAGGAGCTCAGAGAAAGGGAGAGAAGTAAATAAGTGGATGAAATATAGGACGTTTTTAGGACAATAAAACTATTCTTTGTGATAGTATAATGGTGAATGTATGATGTTGTGCTTTTGTCAAAATCCATAGAATTTTACAAAAGATGAACTTTAGTGTATGAGTATTAGAAACATCATTTGGAATGTTGAGGTATCCAATATCCTCATTAAAAGGGGTGAGGAGAAAAGCTGCTGACCTAAGTGACTTGAAATGAGCAGAGTCTCAAAGACTAAAGGCCAAAGAAACTGCCCACAGACAGTTCTAGTGGATAAAGTTATTTCCCATGGGATGTGGGCTAACAATGTTGATATTACTGGAACTGAAAAAATAAGTAGATGAATGGCAAGTGGTGGAAGGCAGGCGTCTCACTGTGCATGCACGCATGCTAAGTTGCTTCAGTTGTGTCTGACTCTTTGTGAACATATGAACTGCAGCCACCAGGCTTCTCCCTTGGAGGAGGGCATGGAAACCCACTGAGAATTTACAGGCAAGCCCAGGAGGAAACTAGAATGATGGGTTAGAGATGGAGACACGAATATGAACTTATGTTTAGCCAAACACAGATGTCAATTGTTATATACAGGAGTATTTACAGGTGTATGTATACATGAGGATTAGAATGTACCCATTTATTTCCTTGTTGCATCAGCTGAGAGAGCCAGAAAGAAACACCACCGCAGGGACAATGATAGCCCTAGCAGCTTGGTATCTGATATCACTCTTCCAACAGAAGGAATCGGGGATCCTTGGAGAAACAGTTGGTTCTAGAAGCGGGGCAGGGAAATTACAGATAAGCCTGGAGTATCTTTTAGTCCCAGATAATAAGAAGGTGCCAAAATGAAAACCCCATGTGATGGGTTATGTCAATATGACAGGTGCCTCTTGAAGAGCTCCCAATAAACAAAGCTGGACAATGTGAACAACAAAGTAATAAGTTAGCATTAGACATAATCTGAAGCATAAAATAAATATCATGAGTCCACACTGATATAAATGATTGAATAAATTTGTAAGTGGGAAGAAAAGACCAATCTTTCATGCAGAGTATTCCCAAATAGCTATGTGGATACTATGTTCCCAAGGAGGAGGAGCATAACTCATACTCCCTACATGTGAATAGTGCATAGCAACTATCTTCCAAAGAGCACAGTATGGAAAGGTCGGTGGGAGAAAAGTGACATTACCGCAGAGAAATGTGGCAAATACTACTTCAGCCAGAGGATCCAGGTCAACAACAACAGTTCTAAGTCCTGTTCATGGTATCTACCCTTTGTATAATGGGATGAAAATGGCACTTTCCCTGTGTGGTCTTTCTCCCACAATCCATAATCCCAGTTTTACCAGGATAAAAATTTCAAATAAGTCCCAATATAGAGACATCCTACAAAATATCTGACCAGTACTCCTCAAAACTGTCAAAGTCATCAGGAAAGGTGGCACAGTGGTGAAGAATCTGCCTGCCAGTGCAGATGGTGTGGGTTCGAACTCTGGGTTGGAAAGATCCCTTGGAGTTGGAAACAGCAACCCATTCCAGTATTCTTGCTTTGAAAATTTCCATGTACAGAGGGGCCTGGTGGGGCTACCATCCATGGGGTGGCAAAGAGTTAAACACAACTGAGCAAGCATGCACACACACACACAAAGAAACAGCCAGAGCCAAGAGAAATCCAAGAAGACAAGCCAACTAAATCTAATGTGATATCCTGGATAGGATCTTGGAACAACACCACCAAAACATTAGGTGCAAATGAAGGAAATATGAATAAAGTATGAATTTTAATAAATAACAATATACTACCAACCAATAATGTTGGTTAATTAATTGCAAACAATGTACTATACTAATGTGAGAGGTTAATAATAGGGAAAGGTTGAGAATGGGATATATGGCAATCTTCTGCAATATGTCCTCAATATTTCTGTAAATATAAAATTGTTCTAAAAAAGTATATTAAAATTTTAATTAGATCATGAAAATTCCATTTAGGTTCTTTAACATCCCTAATTATACTTACAGGATTAAATCCAAACTCCAGCCTTAACAGTGAATTCCAAGCCTTATTTTCTCCCCTTTCCAACTCACACTCCAATTCACACTTGTGGGAGCTTCTCATGGCTTCTCAAACAATAGCAACAAAAAACTCTCCCTCCTTTCCACAATTCCATGTCTTTGGAAAGATATCATGCATCCATTGGCCTTCACAGGTTGCTCAGTGGCAAAGAATTCACCTGCCAATGTAGGAGACGTGGGTTCAGTCCCTGGGCTGGGAAAATCCCCTGGAGACGAAAATGGCAACTCACGCCAGTATTCTTGCCTGGAAAATCCCATGAACAGAGGAGCCTGGAGGGCTATAGTCCATGAAAGAGTCAGACATGACTTAGCGACCAAACAACAATAACAAAGCATCCATTCCTCCAGATTTTTCCTAAAAAATGGCTCATCTTTGATGACTCAGCATAGTTGTCCCCTCCTCAGAGAAGTCTTCCCTGGCCTTTCCAAAATGGACCGATTGGATGCACTTTGACAGTGCCATTTGGCTCCAAAAGAGTGCAATAAATTCTATCAGCTTGCTACTCGCTACTCCATGAACCAAATTTGGTCACCTGTAGAAGTGACTCATTAGAAAAGACCCTGATGCTGGGAAAGATTGGAGGCAGGAGGACAAGGGGATGACAGAGGATGAGATGGTTGGGTGGCATCACTGACTTGATGGACATGAGTTTGAGCAAGCTCCAGGAGTTGGTGATGGACAGGGAAGCCTGGGGTGCTGCAGCCCATGGGGTGGCGAAGAGTTGGACACGACTGAGCGACTGAACTGAACTGAACTGAACTGAACTGAACTCAGTGTGGCCCATGGATCAGCAGCATAGGCGTCGCATGGGAGCTCATTGGAAATGCAGAATCTCACCTCATCCTGTGCCTACAAAACCAGAACCTACCTTTTAACAAGATCTCCAGATGATTTGTAGCCATATTATAGTTGGAAATGCTTTGAGCATCCAGAATTCAGTTCTCCCCAAGCTCTTTGCATGTGGTTCTCTGAATTTTTTTAATTGTCTGTATCTTTGCCAAGTTATGAACTCATTGAGGACAGGGGTCATGTTTCATTTGTTTTTTTTCTTTATCTCCCATATTATCACCGCATCTGGGACATTCATGGGAACAGAACCAAATTAATGACTGGCTCAAGGACACATTAAATGAGAGGCTATATTGGAAAGTTATAGAAGTTTTATAGGTTAATACCTAACACTCCATTTATTCTTGCCAAAATTTAGAAACAACTGACAGAGAGGCAAAGGGTCAGGCAGATGATGTACAAAGCATCAAGTTTATTTTTGCTGATGAAGCTGATTTGGGAGACCATGGCTTAACTCCACAGCTGGGCAGCTTCTTTATGCCTTCCCCAGAATTAAGCAGACATAAAGCTTATCCCCGCTTCCCTGTGGGGAATGGGGATCTGCTCTTATAAGACATAAGGCATGGAGGCACAGACCTGTGTTGCTCTCTCTCCAGGCAGAGTCCAAAGAGCGGAAACAGAGGTGCTTGTTCAGGGTGTTCTCTTTAATTCTCAGCAAAACTGCTCCCTCCCTCTTGTAGTGGATAATTAGTAGGTTACTCTGATGAAGTGAACACTGCTACCCACAGTGGACAATTCAGAAGGAAAAAGGAATAAACACGGATTAAGGGAGAGGAAATGGAAATATAATGCATGAGCTATTATTTCAGGGCAGGGCTTCCCCGCTCGCTCAGTGGTAAAGAATGCAGGAGACACAGGTTTGATTCCTGGTCCGGGAAGATCCCGTATCCCACGAAGCAATGGAGCCCATGTGCCACAGCTACTGAGCCTGTGCTCTAGAGCCCAGGAGCTGCAACTACAGAGCCTGCAGGCCTAGAGCCCATGCTCTGCAACAAGAGAAGCCCCCGCAATGAGAAACTCGTGCCCCACAACCAGAGAGTAGCCCCTGCTCACTGCAACTAGAGAAAACCCCCTGCAGTAATGAGTACCCGGCACGGCCAAAAGAGAAATAAAATTATAAAAAAAGATGAATGTTACTGAAAGAATATCTCAGGGCAAAGATCATCCAGCTGACACTCAGAGGTCTGAAGGGCTTGACTTGGTTGCATCTTGCCTCCTTTAGGATGAAACCTCTACTGTGAGCCAGACTAGACCTGAGCTGTCTCCTCTGGTCTCCAGATGAGCCAAGGGTGCTCTGAAAGGCCTGGTTCAGGGTCCAGCCCCCACTGGCCACATCAGACTGAAGGGTCTGGGACCTGCCATTGTGTTCCACTCTTCCAGGGGCTACCTTCCAGCATCTATTGGCCAGAAAATTACCTAATATGACATAAAATGGCATCTTTAATCCGTACAAAATAAGGACGTGCTCTAACCAACCAACAATAATAAACTGAGTTTTGAGAAGACCAGGAATGTTTAAAGATCCTTGACTGTCAGTTCGGTTCAGTTCAATTCAGTTGCTCAGTCATGTCCGACTCTTTGCGACCCCATGAATCGCAGCACGCCAGGCCTCCCTGTCCATCACCAACTCCCGGAGTTCACTCAGACTCATGTCCATCAAGTTGGTGATGCCATCCAGCCATCTCATCCTCTGTTGTCCCCTTTTCCTCCTGCCCCCAATCCCTCCCAGCATCAGAGTCTTTTCCAATGAGTCAACTCTTCACATGAGGTGGCCAAAGTACTGGACTTTCAGCTTTAGCATCATTCCTTCCAAAGAACACCCAGGAGTGATCTCTTTTAGAATGGACTGGTTGGATCTCCTTACAGTCCAAGGGACTCTCAAGAGTCTTCTCCAACACCACAGTTCAAAAGCATCAATTCTTTGGCGCTCAGCTTTCTTCACAGTCCAACTCTCACATCCATACATGACCATTGGAAAAACCATAGCCTTGACTAGATGGACCTTTGTTGACAAAGTAATGTCTCTGCTTTTTAATATGCTATCTAGGTTGGTCATAACTTTCTTTCCAAGGAGTAAGCATCTTTTAATTTCATGGCTGCAATGAATGTAGTCTACTACAAAACCACAAGGCTGATAGCTGTGTCATTTGAAATATTATTTATTTATTGCCTTGTACACCATTGACTCACAAAATTTGAGTTTTTCCCTAAACTCTTTGGGTAATATGTATTATGGTATATAGGTTGTATCCAAATCTTTGTGACCCTGTGGACTATATAGACCACCAGGCTCCTTTGTCCATGGAGTTCTCCAGGTGAGATTACTGGAATGGGTAGCCATTCCCTTCTCCAGGGGATCTTCCTGACCCAGGGGTTGAACCCAGGTCTCCTGCATTGCAAGTGGATTCTTTACTATCTGAGCCTCTAGGGAAGCCCATAATATGGATTATAAAAATGCAACATTATAATATCATATTATGATCATCCTTAATCAGGCAGAATACCATAGTCAGTAAGCCTCCAAGCCTTCTTGGAAAGCCGTTTACACAATGATTTAAGACCGACGTGTATGGTATCCTAAAAAAAATTAAAACAATGATACTCACTAGTCATGTACATTTAAAAATACACAGTGCAGTTTGACAGTCACAATTTTTGGAAGGTTTAGTACTGATATAATCTCCCTGGGAGAGCCGAGTCCTCCTGAGGCACAAGGGGCTTTAAACATAACTCAACAAACCATTCTGATGCTCAGGCAAACATCCAGGGGTGGTTTCCTGTGGTTCTTGTGGAAAGAAACTGATGTTAGGAATATAGGGTGCAAATGTTTAGAATTCATGGCCATGTACCACCAGCTGCTACCCCTGGCAGACATTACTAATTGATCACAGCAGTCTTTTGCTTCAACCTAGATGGAGCCTTCTCAACCCAGAGCTCAAGGCAGTCATGATTAATTGATTGGAGATTGCATGTAAAATGAAAGCTCTCTGATATTGCAGAGTTGGGACCTTCCTGTCTCATCCCTTCTCCCCGCTAAACACAGATCTGCATGTACGTGCCTCAGCAGCCTCCACTTCTGCTGTGATCTTTTCAGAATGTCAACTCAAGGTCTATATGCTTTATTGCCAGGTTGGCAGCTTCCAGCCAAGTGTGTGGCACATTTTTGTTACAAGATTATAAGAGGAGGTGATGGGTGGTGCCCTAAACCAAAACAGGGACTAGGAGAGAAGAGCAGGTCTGGGCAAAGCCCCGCCCAAGTTCAGTTTGAACTGAGGGAGTCTGAGGTATTGGTAGGACATCCCCTGCCACCTTTCTCTGCTAAAATCCAGACCCCGGACGACAGAGACTTTGGAGGGTTCAGACTGGCTCTGCAGCTCAGACATGCTCAGGTCGTACTTGCTAAGTGGAGGGTGAATTCACAGGGCACATCCATGAGGCCTCTGCATGTGTCTGGAGAGCAAAGGCATGCTGGACCTGCACCAGGGTATGAGACCTCAAGGTCAAATTCACAGGCAGATCTACAGGGAGCGGGGCTGATAACACAAGCTGGTAATATTCTCTCCCGAGGAAAGCCCTAGAGGGCACTTGTCCATTTAAGCAATCAGAGGGCAGACTATAAGAAAAAAGTGGCCTGTTGCTCTTTGAAATGGATTAATTGACCACACAAGACAATCATAGAAGCATAGAAAGCACCTCATCTCGACTAAAATATGTCAAGAAAAAACACTTGTGAAGTGCTAATATATAATAATTAATAATTGTATATGATTTTTATGGAAATTTTATGTATTTATAGTCATCTCCACTATAGTATCACATTATATAGCGTTGTATTATGAAAGTGCGAGTGAAGTTGCTCAGTCATGTCCAGTTCTTTGCGACTCTGTGGAGCCCACCAGGCTCCTCTGTCCATGGGATTTTCCAGGCAAGGGTACTGGAGTGAGCTGCCATTTCCTTCTCCAGGGGATCTTCCCAACCCAGGAATGGAACCCACGTCTCCCGCATTGTAGGCAGACGCTTTACCGTCTGAGCCACCAGGGAAACTTCCCTCATAGCTCAGTTGATCGTATTATGTTATACCACAAATATACTTATAAAAATGAAACTGAACAAAATGTCCCTTGGAAATCAAGTACACTGGAAACACAAGCCCAGTGGGACTAGTCTTATATTTAACAGCTGGGCTGCAGTCTGGGCATATTAGAAATGTTATACATTAGCATCAGATTTTACAGGACTGTGTACAGTGTCCATGCAAACCACCCAGCCAGAGCTGATGGCTCTCAATAAACGACAGATTCCAGTAGGCGGAGCTGATGGCTGTCAATAAATGACAAATTCCAGTATACTTCACACTACATGGTGCCAAAGAAGAAGACTAATTATTTCTACAAATTATTTTTAAAGAAAAGCATAGTGTGTTGTACTAAAGACAGAATTAAATATTGTGAAGTAATGTGGCAAACTTTACACAGATAATGCCATTTTGGTTATATATTTTAAACTGTAATGGGATGCCTCTCTTCATTAAAATCTTCAATCCCCAGATTTTATTTATCAGCACCTCAAAAACAGATAACTGTCCTGAATGCCAGAGTGTCATCAGGAAGACAAAGCTGTTGCCACTGGGAAAAATCTTTAAAAAAAAAAAGAAGAGGAAACTTACTCTTGGAAAGAAAATGTTGATCCAGCAGTCCTGACTGTTGTCTCTAGGCATTTCCCAGAGACTAGATCACCAGGTAGGGAACCGTCTCCTGGGGGCCGTTCATCCTGAGAAATTCCTTGGGACTTTGCTTCGTCATGTAATTAATCACACAGAAGACCTGCAGGGTGATGTTCAGTATAACTTTATTTAGAGGAGTAGGAGGAAAGAAGAGAGGAGGGGAGGGAGGAAAGAAGAAAGGAAGGGGGGGCGGGATGAAGGGAAGGGAGGAGGGAACGAGGGAGGCAGGGAGAAAACAGGAGCGAAGGAATTACCCAGAGGTCCAACGTATGGTGAAATGGACAAATAGCACTGCCTCCACGCACTAGAAACTGTAGGCCTGGGAAAATTTGCTTTTTATCGAGAAATCCTCCTAACAAAATGTTACATTTTTAAAAGCAGAATTTAAAGTAGCACAATACCAAAAAATTACAATTTCATTAAAAATATGTATTACTATGAAAATGAAACTACATATTAATAGTAATTATATCTTGGTAGCGGTTTATTGGATTATTTTTATTTTCTTCCATGTGTTTTTCTGTATTTGATAATATTCTGTATTACTCTTTCGACTAACATACTTTAAAAAAATAAAGTGACAAATGGTATGTTTTTAAAAGTATCTAGTTACCTTTGCCTATTTTAAACGTGTAAAATATTCAACAAAAGTTTCAAATTGTAATGTTTCCTGGAGAGACAACAGAAAGATAACTTGAGTTATTAATATATAATCCAAATATATGTACTAATACATGATGGACTCTATTAGGAGTCATTAACTTAGGATCTCTTTTAAATAAAAAGCACAGAAAAAAGGGAACTTGCTTTGGTGTGTCTGTTTACAGAGTCCAGCATATCTAATGATCTTTTAGAAGTTAGTGTGTTATGACATAAGAGTTCAGTTCAGTTCTGTCACTCAGTCGTGTCCAACTCTTTGCAACCCCATGAATCGCAGCACGCCAGGCCTCCCTGTCCATCACCAACTCCCGCAGTTCACTCAGATTCACGCCCATCGAGTCAGTGATGCCATCCAGCCATCTCATCCTCTGTCGTCCGCTTCTCCTCCTGTCCCCAATCCCTCCCAGCATCAAAGTCTTTTCCAATGAGTCAACTCTTCGCATGAGGTGGCCAAAGTACTGGAGTTTCCGCTTTAGCATCAGTCCTTCCAAAGAAATCCCAGGGCTGATCTCCTTCAGAACGGACTGGTTGGGTCTCCGCGCAGTCCAAGGGACTCCCAACAGTACATCACTGGAAATGAGTCTGAAAACTGTAAATATTCAGAGGCCCCAGAGAATTCTATCCATGGTTTTGTTGCTTATACTAAACTGTTGCCAGATGTACTATGAGCCACCAGTGAAAGGGGAAACATGAAAGCCTCCACCTACTTGGGATAGATTTGTCTTTTAGGTGGCAATGGCATCTGGATGCAGTTCTTTTTTTAAAATTAATTTTTATTCAAGTATAGTTTTTTCACGAAGTTGAGTTTGCTTCCTCTAAACAGCAAAATGAATCAGCCCTCCTTGTTGCTGTTTCGTTGCTAAGTTCACTCTTTGTAACCTCATGGACTGCAGCACGCCAGGCTTCCCTGTCCTTCACTGTCTCCCGCAATTTGCTCAAACTCACGTCCATTGAGTCGGTGATGCTGTTCTAACCACTCCATCCTCTGCCGCCCCCTTCTCGCTTAACCTGTAATCTTTCCCAGAACCAGTCATACATATACAATACACATACATATACCCTCTCCCTTTTCGACTCCCTTCCCATTCAGTTCACCGCGGTGTATTTAGTAGACTTCTCTGTGCTCTACAGTAGGCTTTCATTAGTCTATACATCATAGCAATGGTGCACGCAAGTCAATCCTGATTCCTCGATTTCTTTCACTCTGTTTCCCCCTTGGTATCCATACATTTGTTTTCTATGTCTGTTTCTTTATTTCTACTTTGCAGATTCAATCATCTATACCATTTTTCTAATTTCCTTGTATATGCGTTAATATATGATATTTGTTTTTCTCTTTCTGACTCACTTCGCTCTATAAGACAGACTCCAGGTCCATCCACAGCTCCACAAATGACCCAATTTTGTTCCTGTTTACGGCTGAGTAATATTCTATTGTATCATATATATGTAACACATCTTTATCCATTCATCTATTGATGGACATTTATGTTGTTTCTATATCCAGGCTATTATAAATAATGCTGCTATGAACACTGAGGAGCATGTATCTTTTTGAATTATGGTTTCCTCTGGGTATATGCCCAGGACTGTATACATTTCTATCTTATGATCCTCCTGCAATTGAGAATCCCATGAGAATTGCTTGATGAAACTGACGGGCTGTAGTGAGGAATAGAAGGGCCAGACAAAGCATGCTCTGAGCTCAGTTAAAGATTTAGGGACCCCAACATGGAGCTTCTTTTTCTACTCTATATTGTGTACCTCCTTTAGCCGACAAAGAGTCGTCTGTGCCCACAGCGTACTCCTCAGCATCTCCAAGGGCCAGGCATAGAGCAGGGCAGAAACTGTTGTCCAACGACAATAATTGCCAGCTCCATCCATGTGCTTTCTCTAAAGCTTCAAGAGGCAGAGATGGTACCTTATCTTTCTTAGGGCTCTCTGAAGTGCCTGCAGACATGGCTTACCTGCAGCACTTCTTCAGTGAGCATTTTCTCTGTTTATTCTAATTGAATGAAGCATTGATGAACAGAAGGTGAGAGCCCATCTATCAATGAGAATCGATGGGGAACTTCGTGGGTAGCTTGACGCTGGATATACCAAGGTCCTATCAAAAGAGGCCCTGGAAGAAATTCACGGAGTTACTGCGGCAGGAGAACAGACTCCTGCACAGAGACAAAAATAACCAAAGACTTATTTCAAAATACAACAGCATATTAAGCATTGTCCCATGCCTGGGAGATTTGAGTAACTGAAACCTCAGAACAAAGACGTAATTTTTCATCCTATGCTTAGATAACTATGCTAAGTGATATTAATTAGCTATCAATAGAAATCTGGGACCCCTTTAAACCATTAATGGAGTGACCTTTAGAAAGCTTCAGTATTCTTCCATGGACCGAGGGTTGATTTATCACTTGGGCAGGTTAAATGAAGTCTTATGTGGTTACATGAAAATGGGTCTTTTTCAGAAACAGAGGAATTCTGGAAGTCTACATAATAAAGAATAGGATTGTGTTTAAAAATAAAGATTCTCAAATATCCTTCAGAGATTTTGACTAAATAAATATGAGACGAGCCTGGGGTGTAGGTGTGTCAAATGCAGGTGTTTCTTTTTAAATTGATTTCTATAGGAGTAGAGTTGTTTTACAACGCTGGGCTAGTTACTGCTGTACAGCAAAGTGAATCAGCTATACGCATATCTGTATCCACTTGTTTTTAGTTTCATTTCCCATATGTCATTGCAGAGAATTGAGTCGAGTTCCCTGTGCCAAACAGTAGGTTCTTATCGATTATCTGTTTTATATATAGTAATGTGTATATGTCAATCCTAATCTCCCAATTTATTCCTTTGCCCCTTTCCCCCTCGGTAGTAATAAATTCATTGTTTTCTATATCTGTGACTCTGTTTTGCAAATAAGTTCATTAGGACCATTTTTAAAGATCACACGTCATACGGTATCGCTTACACGTGGATGCAGGTATTTCTGATGTATGCTGAACAGTGCAGACAGAGGAAAGAGAAGGCAGACTTTGGTGTCAGGTAGGTGCCCCGCTCCCCACACTTCGAGGATCAGGGGTGAGTGCCCTGGGTTCTGGAAGGTGCATTATCTGCATCTTTATGATGGGAATCACATCAACCGCCATGAGATGCTGAGAATGTGAAGACCCTTGCCCAGAGGAGGCTCCGCAGGTTATCATTGCCCCCAGTTCCAGAAGCCCACTCTGTAACCACTTGGTAAAAACCGTGGCTTCAGGAAGGCAAATCGGGGCCAAAAATAGAGAAGTTAAGGGCTCCTCTCATGTTATAAGCTTCATGCTTGGGGACTGGCTGCTTCGGTACTGGTCACCAATCATTTAGAACTGGGTGCTGGGAGAAAGTGCTCAGCCAAGATGGCTCTGACCATCATTACATGGGCACCACCAGCATCTGTGAATACAGGTCTGTAAAAGCTTGAATAAACTAAGGTGCATGCAAGCTGTTCCCAGACTGTTCTCAACAGAAGACTGATTTCTACCCATTTACTTACTTTTATCTACTCTATTGCTCTGTTCTGGCCTGGCTAGGGCCCTGTCTATCATCTATCTATCTATTTATCCTGTGACCTTTAATACTTTTGCCCATTTACTCAATTAAACTCTCCTGTGAAAATATCCAATTAGCTGATGGACTCCAGACACTTAAAGTGAAAGTGTTAGTCGCTTAGTCCCTGTCTGACTCTTTGCAAACCTATGGACTGTAGCCCAGAAAGCTCCTCTGTCCATGGGATTCTCCAGGCAAGAACACTGGAGTGGGTAGCCATTTCTTTCTCCAGGGAAGCTTTCAGACCCAGGGATGAAACCTGGGTCTCCCACATTCCAGGCAGATTCTTTACTGTCTGAACCACCAGGGAAGCCCAGAGATAGGGGAGATCCTTCTCAAAGTGTATGCCTGGACCAGCAGTATCAGAATTATCAGAACATGTCAGAAATGCAATTTTGTAAGTTCCATCCCAGACCTACTGAATTTGAAACTCTAGGAGTGTTTAATAAACCATCCAGATGATTCTGATGCATTTTCAAGTTTGAAAATTATTGCCATAGGGAGTTAACACCTACCATCATCCATTTAAATATATCTATTTAATAATAAGCTCTTTCTTAACAGTTGGAAAATTTCTTTCATTCTTTTTGCTCCTTGGGCTCTTTCCCCATAGATTTATATTGTAGTTTAACACATTTTTTAAGCTAGAGAGTCTTTTATAGGTTACTCTATCATACTTCTCTGGAACAAAAATAGATAAATAGATAGAAAGAAAAAATTTATATATATATATATATATATAAATTATCATTTAAAATTTCCTCAGTCTAGAGTTTCCAAATATTACAAATTTCTTTTGTTATTATCATTTCATATTAGAGTAAATAATTGATTAAAATGACATTATATCAACTTTGATGTTTTTCACAAGAACAGTATCTTTACAAATTCATCTCCTAAATTGGTGAGTGAGGTCTTTTTAAATTCTCACATAGAGAATGAGTCAGGAGTTCTCATAAATTCTATTCTTATTTAATGTCAAACATTGAAAACTATGTAAGTAGACAGGAATAGAAAAGTTTTCTTAAAACATTTTCACTCAATTCATTGAAATTTGTCTAAATTATGGGAGCAGAACTATATAATAATATGTCATCAAAAATTATCTTTAATAACAGGACCAGGACCTTTTTCATGTTGAAATAAAAGAATTAGAGCCCTTCTAACTGGTAAAAGACTGTTATTCTGTTAATACTGTTTTTGTAATTTCTAGAATACATGTTCCCCCAAAATTCTGCCAATAGTTATCAAATAACTTTCCCGAAGAAGTGTTTTAAGTTGATATATTCATAAACATTTGGGAAAATAAGATTCTGTGAACTATATCATTGCATAATAATTTTAAAATAAAATGTCCAGGTCTGGGAGTCTGACCATGTAGCTTGTGCACCATCCAGCTTAAAGGATGATATCTGCAAAAACTCTAGCACAAGGAGCAGCCCTGGATGGATACAAACTGGTGGCCCTCCAGTGCTTTTATCTTATCAGATGCTTTAAATCTATTCTCGTTAAAATTAAGGACAAAACTCTGTGGAAAATAGCCTTCATATTACCTATTAGTCAGGTGAGTCATTGTCAACCCAATCAAGTCAACCTTAATTTCTATCAGAGAGAAAAAGCAAGTCTGACTTCATTTTCAATTAAAAGTGTTGATGCCTCCCTTGACCAACCGTCTTACTTCTGAATTCTAAAGTGAAGGTGGAGAAAGAGATGAATACGGCAGAGCTGCCTGCTGAAGTTGCTGAGTGCATGAAAGAAGAGGCAGCTGCCTTCGGTTCCAACACCTTTGCCTCCTCATCCTGGGATTTTTCCCCATGAGAAAGCCATTCTGTGCCAATACTCAAGGAATGAAAGGGAAGTCATGAAAATATGAACAAGCAATACTCTTATCATTACCCATCCTACCATACAGCTGAACTCATATCCTTCAAAACCAGGCCAAAGCCCCTCCCTGTAATACCAGGCTTCATCCTTCCCAGGAATGTGTGTAACCCAGGAGATAATCCAGTCCTGTGGAGGGGAGGGTGTTGTGCATGGCAGTGGGTTGAATGGTGGCCCCTAAAGAGATATGCCCACTTCCCAAACTCTGGAGCCCTGGAACAGGACCTTATTTGTAATTATGTTATGGATCTCAAGATGAGCTCATCCTGGAAGATGCTGGTGGCCCCTAGATTCTCACGTGTCTTTGGAAGAGACAAGCAGAAGGAGATAGACACACAGGAAGCAGAGGAGATGCCACATGATGTTGGTGGAGGCAGAGACAGGAGTGATGCAGCCGGAAGCCAACGAGCACCTGGAGCCACCAGGACCTGCAAGAGGCAGGAAGGGTTCTCTCCTAGAGCCTCACGGCGCGTGGGCTCTTGCTGAGTCGACTTCTCACTCTAGCTTTCTAGAACCGTGAGAAAATAATGTCCGTGGCTGTAAGAACCCCAGTTCTTGTAGCTTTGTTCCAACAGCCTCGGGAAACGAACACACACACACTTTAATTGAATGAGGCTTGTCAATGCTTCTCTGCTCAGTGTGCAGAGCTTGCTGCCTCCAAGCTTCTGTGAAGATTCCAGAAGGGTGAACAAGGTGACTTTGGTCTGTTTTACAGGTGATTACAGAAAGGGAATGGAAAGTAATGCTGGCATGACTACAGAACAGGTAAGCAAAAGCAGTTTCTAGAGTCAGCAGGCGTGTGACAATATTCCAATCAGGGAACAGGATGGACAGATGGAGCCCTTTGGCGATGATTACTTGGTGAAACAAAATGGGATCTCTAGTGCTCTATTTGGGGCTTCCCTTGTGACTCAGCTGGTAAAGAATCCGCCTGCAATGCAGGGGACCTGGGTTCAATCCCTGGGTTGGGAAGATCCCCTGGAGAAGAGAATGGAAATTCACTTCAGTATTCTTGCCTGGAAAATCCCATGGACAGAGGAGCCTGTGGGCTTACAGTCCATGGGGTCACAAGAGTCGGACACGACTTAGTGACTGAAACCACCAACCACCAACCCTGAGCAAAGTTCCTACAGTGTCTATTGTCTGTTCATCCTACACCTAACCAGAGCAACTGGTGTTCCTGAAGGGCCCCCCTGGAAGACAGGCCCCTCAGCCACCTGGTGGCTGCTCCCTGTCTGAAAGGAATGAGACTCAGTTCAGTTCAGTTGCTCAGTCCTGTCTGACTCTTTGCGACCCCATGAATCGCAGCACGCCAGGCCTCCCTGTCCATCACCAACTCCCAGAGTTCACTCAGACTCACGTCCATCGAGTCAGTGATGCCATCCAGCCATCTCATCCTCTGTCATCCCCTTCTCCTCCTGCCCCCAATCCCTCCCAACATCAGAGTCTTTTCCAATGAGTCAACTCTTCTCATGAGGTGGCCAAAGTACTGGAGTTTCAGCTTTAGCATCATTCCTTCTAAAGAGACTCATTACTGCTAATTTGGGCTTCCCTGATGGCTCAGAGGGTAAAGAGTCTGCCCGAAGTGCAGGAGACTTGGGTTTGATCCCTGAGTCAGGAAGATCCCCTGGAGAAGGAAATGGCAACCCACTCCAGTATTCTTGCCTAGAGAATCCCATGGACGGAGGAGCTTGGTAGGCTATAGTCCACCAGGTCACAAAGAGTCAGACATGACTGAGTGACTTCACTTTCACTTTTCAGTGCTAATTAAAGATTTCACATCATGTGTTCCACCAAATTGTAGCTGAGAAGCACTGCACACCCATCCTTGCTGATGATAAACTAGAACAGAAAAGAATATAATAAAGAATGGATTATATATATGTGTGTGTGTGTGTGTGCAACTGAATCACTTTGCTGTACAGCGGTAATTAACACGGCATTGTAAATCAACTAATACTTCAATTACAAAAAAAAAAAAAAGCAGTCTGGGCTCTGTCCTCAGCTATTCTCTCAGCCTCAAGAAGAGGAGCAGTGGCCTTGAGCCTGGGCTTATGTCTTGATTCTTCCACGTCACACTGAGCCCAGCTCCAGTAATTCTCAGAGCTTGGGTTTCTTCTTTGGTTGGTGTCAAGGACACTTGTACCTAGGTACCAGCCAGAGCATACTTGGACCCCACCTCCAGCCAAGGGTTACCAGTACACCTCAAGTCAGAGGAAAAATAAACATAAGACTGCATGAGAGTCACAGACCACCCTTCCTCCTGATTGGTGATTCTTAAAAAGGAGCAGGGGGCGGGCGGGTGGGGGGAGGTCACTGGGTCAGACCTGCTGAAGTTAAGGACTTTTGTTGGCTACACACTCAACTATGGGGGCTATGTAGTCCATGTAAAACTCAATGAGTCTAAATATTAAGCTTTTATTCTTGAATTGACCCAGACTATCAAAGAACCTGGTCACATATGGTTACTGATTCAGACCCTCACAATGCCATCTGCTTCTTTTAAGGGATACTGAACCAAAGTGCATTTTTGCCTAATTTGTGGCCCACCTATAGTGGCCCTGTAGCTTATGACATCGCAGGGCATTGTCTCCACGAAACTATGAGAGGACTGAAAAAAGTTGTGTGCCTCCCTTGTGAACAAGCGTTTATATTGTATGGACACCAAGGATTATATGACAAAGTGTGTTTTGCTCTGTGTGACACAGAGCTGGTTTTGCAGCTCTCCTTTTTGTCCATAAGCCTCATTCTGGCCACATCTTATTTTTTTTTCCTTCACTCTGATTTTCTCACTTGTTTTTAAAATCTAATTACCAAGAAAGGTGATATCCACTGAGGATGTGTGAAACCTATGTTAAAGGAAGAGTAAATCATTTCTCTTGTCCACAGGGACTTGAATTCAAAAGTCATTTTTCTCCCCACCCAACTATTTCCAGAAGAAAAGCTTTTAAAGACTGCTCCCCATCAGTGGACAAGCCCCTGGGCTTGAACAAAACACTCATAAGTTGGTGATAAATTGGAGATGGCTGTCTGCCTTCAGTCCACAAAATAAAAATTAAATATATATATATATACATATATATACACACACACACACACAGAAATACAGATAGATGCACTGCACAGTGACTATTTAGAACACTCGGCTTCTTTAGGCATTTTACAAAGGTTCCTCAAATAGTTTTCAATAGTGAAACACAATAAAGGAGACAAATACTTTTTTTAAATTTTATCTTACCTGTATCCCTTACTCAGTTATAGCATGATTTCTGTTCTAATGCTTTTTGTTCCCAAACTGAGTTTGCCTACTGCACTGCCTTTAATTTTTTTTTTTTTCCCCAAAAGGAGTTAACCAACACTTGGGTCCATTTGGATTTTCTGTGTGTATAGTGTTAGCTGTCACACAGCAGTTTAAATAATGAGCCTGTTCTTATGTTATAGAACAATTTAAAATGTAATACATTTTGATAGAATTAAACCAGCTCTGATAACTCAATAACCCTCACCTCCATGATTCCCTAGTCTACCATCAAAGAATATACTAGCTTTTAATGTTTTCTCCTGTGAGGTATCCACTTTAACAAAGCTATTCCAGTCCTACTTTTACCACAAAGGGAAATGGCTTCATCATAATTCACAAGGGAAGATTTACAACTAATTAGGTCCCCTTTGCCAAAATTAAGACACAAATGAATCATAAAATCAACCCTTTTAAGTGTAGCATCTAAGATGTTTCCAGCTGTTGACAACAAGAAAGCAGATGACAAATTGTAACAAGTGGAACAAACAAAATCAAACAAGTTTTAATTCACAAAAATATGGAAAAAATTAAGTTAAGATCAAAGGAAATCTAAGTAGTTACAAATCAAACAAGAGATGAACTCAAAGTGACTTCTTTAGTTTCAGGGCCACTAAGCTGAGACCTTGAAACTAATATTTTCTTCCAAAATAAAAGTTAAAAGAATAAGAAGAGGGGATTGTGTTACCTACTTATAAAATAAAAATTTTATTAATTTTGCCTTTCAACATTTTTATAAGTGTTATTTCATATTTGAAGTATATCACCTCTTCTTGCCACCTGTAAATTTCTAAAAGGAAAATGTTAAAAGAGCCAGTTTCTTCGTAATGGGTTTACATAGCTTGATCTTAATTTTACATCTTTTTCTATATCTCATTTTAAATCCAGTTTTTTAAGTGATGATATTTTGGTGGAAAGTTATGTTAGTTCCAGCATAAGCACTGGAGAGGTTGGTGTGTAAAAACTTGAAAATCAGTGAAACAATTACTCTTGAACTCTTTCTCACATATTGATTAGTTGGGTTAATTTTGATCATTTATACCTCATGGGAGTCTTTTCAGAAATTTGCCTTTTAGTATCTGTCTCCAGAATTCACTGAATTTTCAGTTGTGCATCATTACTTCATTAGTTCACAATTAAAGGACTTTTCTCAATTTCATGACACTGTAGAGTTTTAATCTTGTGCTCTATGGGTAGACTAAGTACTAAGATATTTTCTAGTTCCAATACATGGTCAGTAGGGTTGATTTTAGAGTTAATTTGTCTGGATGTGATTACCTGCTTACTTCACTGTTTGCCTGCTATATGGCTTGAGGGGAGGGTCGATTCATCTCCCTGTGACCCTTTCCTCATCTGTAAAGAAGAGGGAGTAGTATTATCTATTACACAGGCTGGGTGCGTGCTAAGTCCCTTCAGTCCCGCCTAACTCCTTTGGACGCTATGGACTGTAGCCCTCCAGGCTCCTCTGTCCATGGGATTCTCCAGGCAAGAATACTGGAGTGGGTTGCCATGCCCTTCTCCAGGGGATCAAACCCACATCTCTCACATTTCCTGCATTGGCAGGAGGGTTCTTTACCATTAGTGCAACCTGGGAAGCCCTATTACACAGTGCGTATTAAACAAAGCGTCAGAGCAATTCATGTTGCTGCTTAAGCAAGCTCTTAAGAAAATCAATTCTGTCACTGCTGCTGTTACTGTAACTAGTAATGACATCATCACTCTTGTGTCAGTTTGCCATCTCACAGTAGCCCTGAGAAAGCTTCAATTCCTTTCTTTGAAGATACAGGGGAACTTGAAAATGCATCAACTATCCTCCGTCTGACAGTGACTCGCCGCTTTCCAGCATTTGGAAAAAGTTTGCATCAACCCTAAGGCATATGGAACTGGTTTGAGATAAATCCGGGCCAAGGGAAAGTCTGGATGGTCTCTCATATTCCCTGCAGAATGATCTAAGGAGGGTGGGGCAAGATCAGCCTATATGCTAGATGGCAAAGCTGTAAAGACTGGCAGAACCCTCCTACTACATGAAAAGCTGTGAGAGTGCCGAAGGGGATGGAGAATAAGGCCGCGTGGAAATCAGAGACTAAACTTAGAGCAACTGTGGGTCCCATGGCTGCAGTGGACAATGACCACAGGAAGAAAAGAGTCTCATATCCAAACAGCACCTGCGAGAAAGCCCCTCAGGATAAGCAGGGGGAACATCATCTGGAAGACACAGCAAGGACCCTGGCTCAGTCCAGTATTTACCACAGCATCCGGAGCCTGGTTCAGGAAACGGGGGCTTCCCAAGTGGCTCAGATGGGAAAGAATCTGCCTGCAATGCGGGAGACACGGGTTCAATCACTGGGCCAGGAAGATCTCCTGGAGAAGGGAATGGCAACCCATTCCAGTATTCTTCCCTGGAGAATTCCGTGGACAGAGGAGCCTGGCGGCTGCAGTCAGTCCGTAAGGTTGCTGAGAGTTGGACATGACTGAGTGACTAAAACTTTCAGGAAATAGAGCGTGAGGAGACCAAGCAGGTAGAAAGCCAGGAGACGTCGCCTCTGAGAGACAGCAAGGAGGGGATAACGAAGGGAAAAGCTTTGGTGAAAAATACATTGGATGAAGTAAGAAGAGATTACCTGAAAAGCTTTTAAGTGGACTAAATAAAATATACACTAAAGATAAGTCATGAGCCATAATAATGGGGTAGAAAGGAAAGTAATTATATAATGGATGGATTTAAGTGGGCTGCTGACAGTGCAGAAGAAAGCAAATGCAAGATCAAAAATAATAATTTAATGACTAATCTATTCTAAAAGCCTCAGGATATATTTCTAAAGGCAAGGGAAGAGTAGAACTTTTGCAATTTTTTTCTTATTACCTGGCAAAGTCAAGGTAAAGGAGAGATTTTAGTCTTACCTTTGAAATAGGAGGTTAAACAACTTTGGAAACACACCAAAATTTGAAAATAGCCTTTCAATATTGCTTTCCCCTTCATGAATCACAGCCTTGTCTTGGTGAAGAGGCTTGCCTAACTCACTGAAGCTATGAGCCATGCCGTGTAGGGCCACCCAAGACGGATGAGTCATTGAGGAGAGTTCTGACAAAACGTGGTCCACTGGAGAAGGAGATGGCAAATCACTTCAGTATTCTTGCTTTGAGAATCCCATGGACAGTACGAAAAGGCAAAAAGAATTGACACCGAAGATGAGCCCCCCAAGTTGGATAGTGTCCAATATGCTAATGGGGAAGAGCAGAGGGCAATTACAGCAAGAATGAAGCTCCAGCAAGAATGAAGTGGCTGGGCCAATGCAGAAATGATGTTCAGTTGTGGATGTGTCTGGTGGTGAAAGTAGTCTGATGCTGTAAAGAACAATATTGCATAGGAACCTGGAATGTTAAGTCTATTAATCAAGGTGAGTTGGATGTGGTCAAGCAGGAGATGGCAAGATTGAATATCAGCATCTTAGGAATCAGTGAACTAAAATGGATAGGAATGGGAGCTTTTAATTTAGATGATCATTATATCTACTACCATAGGTAGTAAAACTAAGAAAAACACAAATCCTGTCATTTCTGATACCGTGGATGGATCTTGAGGGCATTGAACTAAATCAGACAGAGAAAGACAGCATGCTATATGATATCACTTACATGTGGAATCTAAAAAAGACAAACTCACAGAAACAGAAGGTAGAAGGTTGGTTCCATAGGATGTGGGTAGGGTAAATGGGGAGATTTTCCTCAAAAGTATAATCTGCCAATTAAAAGGTTAATAAGTTCTGGGGATCTAAAACACAGTGTGGTGGTTAGAGTTAACAACACTGTATCATGTGCTTGAAAGCTGCTAAGAGAATAGGTTTTAAATGTTATCACCACAAAATGAAATAATATTTATGACATGATGATTATTATACATTAGCAATTGATGATAATGTTGCTAATCATATAAATGTACCAAACCAACATGATTTACACCGTGTCATATGTCAGTTACATCTCAATAAAGCTGGACAAAGAATATCGCATATAAAATCCTTCAACAGAGTTTGATTGCTTTGTAATAAATAAATTATTTCCAAGAAAATATTGTGTATATGTGCATGTATTCTATAAAGCAAAACACTACCATAAAATCATTAGATCTATTTTATACTTGAGTGCTTCAAAATTTCAAATAAAGAAGTAGTCCATGTAATATGCAAATTATTTACAGAATAGAAAAATAGACAAAGCTATTCAGTTCATTTTATTAAGCTAGGAGAAGAATATTAGACTATGTGTAACAAATATACCACAAAATAAATGAAAATTAAAATCTAATTCCATTTGGAAATATGGATGCTAAATACAATTCAATTATACGTAAAAAAAAAAAAGTATCCACCGCAGAAAAGAAAGTTGATCCCACTAATACAAACTGGTTTAATATTAGGAAATCTGTTAATATGATTTTATACATAAAAAACCAATATGAAAAATAAGGAATCCTGCTTTTGTCAATAAGAAAAATGTTCATGGAATTTTAAAACTATCAGGTATTTAAAAAGAAAAGCTCAGGTAACTACAAATAATACTGTCATAAAAATATGACATGTCTCAAACCAACAACTAATCACCATGTTAGTCGTTCAGTCATGTCTGGCTCTTTGCAACCCCATGAACTAAACCCAACAGGCTCCTCCATCCATGGAATTCTCCAGGCAAGAATACTGGAGTGGATAGACATTTCCTTCTCCAGGGAGTCTTCCTGACCCAGGAATCAAACCTAGGTCTCCTGGTTTGCAGGCAAATTCTTTACCATTCAATCCACCAGGGAAAACCAGAACAACTACTACATTTAATATTAAAATACTTAACCCACTCCAGTGTTCTTGCCTGGAGAATCCCAGGGACAGCGGAGCCTGGTGGGCTGCCGTCTGTGGGGTCACACAGAGTCGGACAGGACTGAAGCGACTTAGCAGCAGCAACACATTCTGGTTAAAATCAAGAATAAGATAATCATTTCTGTTATTATTCTATATAATTCTGAAAGCCTTATTTATGCAATAAGATATGGAACAAACATTAAAATATAACCATTAGGAAGAATAAGGATTTGAAATAGCTCAACTGGAGTTCCATCACCTGCACTAGCTTTGTTTTAGTGATGCTTCCTAAAGCCCACTTGCTGCCTTCCAGGATGTCTGTCTCTGGCTGAGTGATCACACTATCATGGTTGTCTGGGTCATGAACATCTATTTTGTACAGTTCTTTTGTGTAATCTTGCCACCTCTTCTTAATATCTTCTGCTTCCGTTAGGTCCATACCACTTCTGTCCTTTATTGAGCCCATCTTTACATGAAATGTTCCCTTGGTATCTCTGATTTTCTTGAAGAAATCTCTAGTCTTTCCCATTCTATTGTTTTCCTCTATTTCTTTGTATTGATCACTGAGGAAGTCTTTCTTATCTCTCCATGCTATTCTTTGGAACACTGCATTCAGATAAGTGTATCTTTCCCTTTCTTCTTTGCCTTTGGCTTCTCTTCTTTTCTCAGCTTTTTGTAAGGCCTCCTCAGACACCCATTTTGACTTTCTGCATTTCTTTTTCTTGAGGATGGTCTTGATCACTGTATCCTGTACAATGTCATGAACCTCTGTCCATAGTTCTTCAGACACTTTGTCTATCAGATCTAATCCCTTGAATTTATCATGCAAAATGCCAGACTGGATGAAGCACAAGCTGGAATCAAGATTGCAGGGAAAAATATCAATAACCTCAAATATGCAGATGACACCACCCTTATGGCAGAAAGTGAAGAAGAACTAAAGAGCCTCTTGATGAAAATGAAAGAAGAAAGAGAAAAACTTGGCTTAAAATTCAACGTTCAAAAAACTAAGATCATGGCATCAGCTCCTATCACTTCATGACAAATAGATGGTGAAACTATGGGAACAGTGACAGACTTTGTTTTATTGGGCTCCAAAATCACTGCAGATGGTGATTGCAGTCATGAAATTAAAAGACACTTGCTCCTTGGAAGAAAATGTATGACCAACCTAGACAGCATATTGCAAAGCAGAGACATTACTTTGCCAACAAAGGTCCATCTACTCAAAGCTATGGTTTTTCCAGTTGTCATGTAAGAATGTGAGAGTTGGACTGTAAAGAAAGCTGAGTGCAGAAGAATTGAGTGTTGGAGAAGACTCTTGAGAGTTCCTTGGACCAAGGAGATCAAACCAGTCATTCATAAAGGAAATCAATCCTGACTATTTATTGGAAGGACTGATGTTGAAGCTGAAACTCCAATACTTTGGCCACCTGATACAAAGAACTGTCTCATTGGAAAAGATCCTGATGCTGGGAAAGATTGAAGGCAGGAGGAGAAGGGGATGACAGAGGATGAGATGGTTGGATGACATTACCAACTCAACGGGCCTGAGTTTGAGCAAGCTCCGGGAGTTGGTGATGGACAGGGAAGCCTGGCGTGCTGCAATCCATGGGGTCACAAAGAGTCAGATATGACTGAGTGACCGAACTGAACTGACTGAGGAAGAATAAGCAAAGTTATCATCAAGTGGGTCACAAAGAGTCAGCCACAACTGAGCGACTAGGCATGGCACATATTATCAAGTGCTGGATGGCTTCACTGACTCAATGCACATGAGTTTCAGCAAACTCAGGGTGATAGTTAAGGACAAGGAAGCCTGGCCTGCTGCAGTTCATGGGGTTGCAAAGAGTCAGACACGACTTAGTGACTGAACAACAACAATTATCAAGTGCAAAAAAGGAGATTTAAAAGCCCAAGAAAAATTAATTTAAAAACCTCTTAGAATTAGGAAAAACTCAATAAAGATGGCAAAAATTAGTCTTAGCCTTTGCCCCAGAAATATGTCTTAGTATTCTGACAGCTTGTTCTTAGCACATTCCAACATAAAGCATCAAGAAATAACCTCATAAGAAAAGATAATCTTACTTTATAAAATTTTTTAAAAAGCTAAAGGAGCAACATGTTATCAGATAAAAGCATGATGAATATTTTAATATATCCATTTTCCTCAGTGAATGGTTCCAATGGAATTCTAATCAAAATCCCAGCAGAATTTTTTAGGAAACTTGAAAAATATGATTCAAAATATCTTGAAAGAATTTTAAAATCATACAAATAGCTTAGAGAGTCTGTGCCAATAGTTTTAAAATGAGTAATTAATATTTATTTTGATTGCTACAGAAATATTATAAAATAAGATATATACCACCCTTAAATGTTGTCAACATAACATCAAAATTGAAATCCTAAAGTCCTGATTAATCTATTTAGTTGGTGGTATAAAAATCGTTTCCTTTTCTGTAAAGTCGTAGTATTTTGATTTGTTTTCAGTAAACTTAAGACAAGTTTTTTCATTGACTTTCAAAGTTTAAAAATGTGCAGGAAAGCATAAAAGGAAGGAGGTGGATATTCTCACAAATACAAACACACTTGAGAATAAAATCCACAGACTTTAACTACAACCAATTTTTAGTAATTACACCTAAGACACAGAATATTCTGGAAACTCCATCCTCTGTAGTTAGTATAATTCTTGTGAACACCAGAGTTAAGTGACTTCAGTTCAGTTCAGTTCAGTCATTCAGTTCTGTCTGACTCTTTGTGACCCCATGAATTGCAGCACTCCAGGTCTCCCTGTCCATCACCAACTCCCGGAGTTCACTCAGACTCACGTCCATCGAGTCAGTGATGCCATCCAGCCATCTCATCCTCGGTCATCCCCTTCTCCTCCTGCCCCCAATCCCTCCCAGCATCAGAGTCTTTTCCAATGAGTCAACTCTTCGCATGAGGTGGCCAAAGTACTGGACTTTCAGCTTTAGTATCATTCCTTCCAAAGAAATCCCAGGGTTGATCTCCTTCAGAATGGACTGGTTGGATCTCCTTGCAGTCCAAGGGACTCTCAAGAGTCTTCTCCAACACAACACTTCAAAAGCATCAATTCTTCAGCACTCAGCTTTCTTCACAGTCCAACTCTCACATCCATACATGACTATTGGAAAAACCATATACAGCCAGACATCACAGATTTCTTGAAAGAATGTAATTTTTTGTTTTAAGTTTTCAAAGAAAATGACTTTGTGTATGTCCTTTCCTGGTGTTTGTGTTCCAGATTGTTTGACCTGTTCCTCCATATATTATTGTAAGTGTTTGTTTGTGTGTGTGCTCAGTCATGTAAGACTCTTTAAAATCTCATTGACTATAGACTGCTAGGCTCCTATGTTCATAGAATTTTGCAGGCAAGAATACTGGAGTGGGTTGCCATTTCCTATTCCAGGTCATCTTCCAGACCCAAGGATGAAACCTGGCTCTCCTGTGTCTCTTGCATTGGCAAGTTGATTCTTTACCATTGAGCCACCTGGGAAGCTGCCCATATTTTAGAAGATAAAGTGAAAAATGGAGTGACATCCTGTTATTCTTTATACAAGAAACAAGTTCTACAATAAGGGAGACTTTCCCATTTAAAAACTAAGCTTACCTCATGTGTGAAACACCCAACTGGACGGATTTCAAGACAAATGTCAGGTGGTATAATAGAAAAGAATAGATTGTGCTCAGGCAGCATTATTCACAATAGCCAAGATATAGAAACAACCCATGTGTCCATCAGGAATGCATAGATAAAGAGAATGGATGGAGAATATATGCTTACAATGGCATATTATTCAATATTTAAATATAAAGGAATACCGTCTTAGTAGACAACATGGATAAACCCGGAGGATGTTGTGCTAAGTGAAATGATTCAGATACAGAAAGATTACTGCATGAAGTCACTAATAGGTAGCAACTAAAATAATTCAGTTCAGAGCAGCAGCAAGTAAAATGGTGACTGCCAGGGACAGGGGGCAGAGGAAAAGAGGAAGTTTTTGCTGCTTGGTATAAATTTTTAGGCATACAAGATGAGTAATTTCTAGAGCCCTGATGTATAGCATAGTGCCAACGGTTAACAATACTGTATTTTAGACTTTAAAAGTTGGTTAAGAGAGTAATTGCATGTTACGTATTCTTATCACACACACACAAAAATAGTAGCAGTTGTAGGGTTAGTTGCTCAGTCATGTCCAACTCGTAGCGATCCCATGGACGGTAACCTGTCAGGCTCCTCTGTCCATGGGATTCAAGAGGGTCCCGAATCAAGAAAACTGGAGTGCATTGCCATTTCCTCCTTCAAGGGATCTTCCTGACCCAGGGATTAAACCCGGGTCTCCTGCATTGCAGGCAGATTCTTTATTGTCTGAATCACCAGGGAAGTGCTATAAAAAAATAGGGGAGAGGAAACTCTTGGAGGTGATGGATATGTTTATTACCTTGATTGCGGTGATGGTGTCATGGCTATACACGTATATCTAAACTCATCAAATTGTAAACATTAAATATATGCAGCTTTTGTATATCAGCTATATCTCAACAAGCTATTTAAAAGAAAATGATATAGGCAAACCGTAAGTCAGTGAGAATAGACCAAGACACATAAAAATAAACTTGTTCTCACAGTCAGCCTCTAACTATAGAATAAACATAATGATTAGAAGCAGCTAGTTCATGTAAACATACTAAGTGATCTGCAATGTAAATCCAATCAGAGGTGTAATTAACTCCATGAACCAAAGTCAAAGTGATGAAGCTGAATATCCATGAAACTAATCGGTTCCCTCCAAAGCTTTCATGCTCCTATTAGTATGTAGCTCATGCAGCTTTCTAACTTCTAAGGATGGTTTGTTCCTCTGGGGAAGATTTATATGAGTTGAAATGATATAATCCTGTTTCGTTACTTGTACCAAATGCCTTGAGCCACTACCAAATATTATAACAGAGATTCACATCAAAAGCCATAGATTCTAAATATCACCAAAGCTCACATCGTCTCAGGGATTCTGGGACTGTCTTTTCTAGCATCTACAAGTCTGTCACTAAACATACTACCCCTGTGGACCTATATGACTCATCGGAAAACCAAGTGCTCTGATGTTTGGCCATACTTGTGGGCAACATGATGGAACCCTGATGCTTCTTAGCCCCCTCCCCTGTCTTCTCTCTACAAGCCTCTATTCTTTTAATTGTGACATGCTGTTTCCGATTCTTGACTACTTTGTCCTCTACAAAGACTTTGTCAAAGACCTATAATATCTTTGAACTAATAATTTACTTTTTTCTTTTATCAGCATAAAGTTAGCAGAGTCTCTATGCCATCATCAACCCAAGGGAGAACTGCAACTATGCATATTTGATGGAAAAGAATTGAGCCTATTTCTTCATCATTCTTCCAAGAAAGATAGCTTATCATTTCTCTGATAAATTATTTTAGCATCTTTTAAACCACAGAGAAATTCTGGAGTTTAATTTAATCCAATGTGTGAAAAGCAGAGCTTTGCTCTGCTTAAACAAAGAAAGTTGCAGTGTTAGTCTCTCAGTTGTGTCTGACTCTTTGTGACTTTGGACTGTAGCCTGCCAGGCTCCTCTGTCCATGGAATTCTCTGGACAAGAATACTGGAGCAGGTTGCCATTGCCTTCTCCAAGGGATCTTCCCGACCCATGGATTGAATCTGGGTCTCCTGGATTGCAGGCAGATCCTTTACCATCTGAGCCACCAGGGAAGTGAAACTAATTCATAAAATTCTCAACTCAATGAAATATTACCCCCCATCTTTTTCATTACTGTCTTCTCATCAAGATTCTTAGTAAGTGGATTTTAAAAATGACTTTGGTTCAGAATCCAGACTATGTCTCCTAACACTGAAATTAAATCATTCATCAAGTTCACAATTTTTGAAAAAATGAGGTTTCCGGACCAGAAACTCATTATATGTGTCTATGTCTAGGGCCAGTGTAACAGATAATGAAAACTGTGATCTTAGGCTATGCAGAATTCAGTTACAGGTTAGCCATAGATGTAAGGAGATATATATATACACAGTTCCATGGAGATGATCTTCTTGATCTTTGCCCTTATTTAAACAAGAATGGTTGATCAGGAAGCAGTGAAAAAGACCAACTGGGTTTGTTGGGGAGTCATTCTAAGGAATATAAGGAATCTATATTACACAACTGCACAAGAGACTTAGAATATAGTGTATGCAGTTTTCTAAGGCTACCGTAACAGAGTACAACAGACTGTGTATCTTCACCTACATAAATTTATATTCTCAAAATTCTGGAGGCTAGAAGTTTAGGATGAAGATGTCAACTGGGTTGGTTTCTCCTGGGGCCTCCTCCTTGGCTTGCAGACAGCTGTCTTCTCCTTTTCACATGGCTGTCCCTCTGTGCATGTCTCTATCCTAATTTCTTCTTCTTGTAAGGACACCAGTCTGTTGGATTAGGGCATACCCCTGTGACCTCATTTTAACTTAATTATCTCTTTAAAGACCCCATTTCCAAATATAGTCACATTCTGCAGCACTGGCGATTAGGAAGTCAACACATGGATTCTGGGTGAGTGAGGGGACAATTCCATCCATAATATACAGAAAGCACCAGCATTACCACACATTTCTCAAAGGAATTATGGGACCATTCAGCATTTCTGATACAGGAGAACAACACTGGCTAACAAATTTCTCAGAAGTAGAAGTGGTAGAAACAAATGGTATTTCTGCACACGCGATTCTTGTTGAAAGAGGTTACTCCTTCATTTGCAATATGTATCACCTAGATAGTCTTGTAATGGTATTCATCTCTTTTTTCCGATTTTTTTCTTTCACTGAAATTCCTTCTCTTTGTATGTCTGGCAAGATGAACAGCTACTTTTCTGGAATGAGGTTGAACAACATTGAGTTATTACATAGAGCAAACTACTTTTCTGTCAAGAAAAATAAATGTGATGGGGTGACTTTAGGTGTTTCAGAAGTCCTCCTCAATATCTGATTAATATTGCGTATGATTAGAACCTGGTACAATGACAAAAGGAAAAGATGCCTGTTTCTCTGAGAAGCAAGAAACCAATGATCAGTAGACATAAACTGAAGGAAATTTAAATGCTGAAAATTAGAACTAACAACAATTTGACAACTAATTTTGGAGCATACCTGTATGTGGATTAAGTCCAAACTTTTGTAAAGTTGTTTCTTCATATATTGAGAAAAAATTTTTTCCAGTTCTTATTACAAAAGGCTTTCACATGCTTCAAATGTCTTGAAAGATTATTAAACATTTCCCAAATCAAATTTACAGAAATAGCTCTTCTTTCTTGCAGTCACATTGCTACCATTCAGGATAAAACATTTCTAAAAAATTAAAGAGAGTCTTTTTAAGAGCAGACTGATTTAAAATTTAATATAACTAAAGTCTCTGTTAGAATGAAATGAATATGACTTGCAGGGGACAAAACTTGCTTACAGGTCACTTTATGTAGCACAAAATGAAATTTAGGTGTCCCATCTCAAGAAAACTTTCTCCAAGTCCCCCAGCTAGCTGCAAGACTATTTCCCTTCTCTTTCCTTTAAATGTTGACATACTCCTCCTGGTAAGGACCTATCAAAAGTCTTTGCAAATACTTCTAGCAGCTTTCTGTCTGTGGGAATAAAAAGCTGCATTTCCTTATTAAATATACACCAATTTCTTGGTGTATATTTCTTGCTCTCACTCTTCCAGGTACTATGATAGGTTAGAGCTTCTCAACCAAGGGCAATTCCCCCAACCTAACCCCAAGGAACATTTGCAATGTCTGGAGAGATTAGGGGTTGTCACACAGAGGAAAGGGTCTGCCACCAGCATCAAACAGGTAGAGAACAGAGATGCATCGTACAAGGCAGAACACAGAGCTGTCTGGCCAAATGCCAATAGTACCTAGGGTGAAAAACCACGTGGTAGGTTCTTGGAAACAAAAACTCATAAAATAGAAACTGTTAAGCACACAGAAACTCACCCAGCTGAGCCCAGCTTAAATTGCCAATCAGAAGAACTATGAAATAAATAATTATTGCTTCAAGCCACTATGTTTGGGAGTGATTTGTTACATGAAAATAGAGAATTGACCTAAACTGGTCATTTAAAAACTTGACCTAGAGGAGAGCACCCAGAATGATCTTGTCAAGCTAGAAGAAATGAGAGAAGGATGAAGTACTTGAGAAAGGCACATTTTTAAGGGATGGTGGAGCGAGGAAGAGAGACAACAAAAGTGAGGGAGGTGTCAGAGAGGGGAAAAATAAACAAGAGAGAAAAGCTAAAGGAGCCAAGAGTGACATAAAAAAGGAAAAGGAAAGGAAAGTTTCAAGAAAGGAGGGGAAAATAAAATCAGATGAAAAGGAGGGGACAGTAAGAGAAGCACTGAAAAGGGCCAGTTAAGCAATATCTTCTTTAATATCATAGCCTTAAAGTAAAAACAAAGCTAAAGCCCACTAGATGGTCTCTAGCCTTATATACATAATAGGCTTGGAGGCTGGATTGGTCTCCTTAAAGGAAAGTTAAATAGAGATTCTCTAATGCCAGAATACTCATAAAACCAGAATTAAAGGTATCCTCTCTCTGTCAGCAGATAGAAGACAGTTTTTATTGGGTGGAGAAAATGTCAAGAAGAGGAGGAGGAGGGGGAGGAGGGAGGGAAGAGGAAAGGAGGGAGAAAACGGAGGGGAGGAGGGGAAGGAGGAGGGGGAGAAGAGGGGAGGAGGGAGGGAGGGAGGGAGGAGGGGAGGAGAGAAAAGAGGAGGAGGGGAGGAGGAGAGGAAGGAGACATCTGCTTCCCGTCAGGGGCCATGTCTGCTCTGTGGCTGGGGTGCTTTACATGTGACAATGTTCAGTAGAGGCATTCAGTTCAGTTCAGTTCAGTTCAGTTCAGTCGCTCAGTCGTGTCCGACTCTTTGCAACCCCATGAGTTGCAGCATGCCAAGCCTCCCTGTCCATCACCAACTCCCGGAGTTCACTCAAATTCACGTCCATCCAGTCAGTGATGCCATCCAGCCATCTCATCCTCTGTCGTCCCCTTCTCCCCCTGCCCCCAATCCCTCCCAACATCAGAGTCTTTTCCAATGAATCAACTCTTCACATGAGGTGGCCAAAGTACTTGGATGTAGGGTTATAGACTCTAACAATTTTCAGACCAACATCCTCCAAAGAGATGACTAGGGGAAAAAATGAATAAATAAGTCTAGAGCAGTGACATGGAGCTCATCAGACTGGTCAACCTGGGCATCCAATAGAAGGGCAGTCACTCTAGGCAGCCCTCACTTTTGCAACCCTCACGTTGTAGAGCAGGTATGAGAGCATCCATTTGTGGGAAGCAATAAGGATAACATGGAGACAAGAGGGTGGACACCCAGGCAGAAGGGATCCAACCGTAAATACACAAAAGTCCATCCCACTCAGTAGAAGCACCTGTGAGGAATGAGGTGTATCAGTCCTTGGTGAGCTAGGATGGCCAGTCACTGGGTGAACTTAAATGCTAAGTTGCTTCAGTTATGTTCCACTCTTTGAGACTTCATGGACTGTAGCCCGCCAGGCTCCCCTCTCCATGATTTTCCAGGCAAGAATACTGGAGTAAGTTGCCATGCCCTCCTCCAGGGGATAAGGATCAAACCCAAGTCACTTAGTTCTCCTGCATTGGCAGGTGGGTTCTTTACCATTAGTGCCACCTGAGAAGCCCCAAAGAAAGTCATTTCTGTGGCCCAAGTGGCCACCAAGAAACCATGTAACTGTCCTTAGAACATGAAAGCCAAAAGATTTTGGGAAACTCGGCAATTCCATCATTTTCTAGGTAAGGACTCAGAGCCTGGCTGACACGGCATCTGTGCCCACAGCTGCTCAATTGAGGGGGTGATGAGGCATGACTGACTATTAGAAAGAAAATGTGTTCATATTCTTATAAGGTGAAGTGTCTTAGCCACTGGAACAAATTCATGCTCTAAGAACATGATCTCAGATTTTAGGGCTGAGAGATTCAACTTGACAATAATGGAAACTGATTTCAGAGTGGTCAAATTTGTAAAGCTGGTTTGTGGTAAAATCATATAAATTGTCATTTACCGTGAATTCCTAGTCTAGAAAATTTTTGAGTGTACTACGTTCTATTTAGGGCTTCCCAGGTGGTGCTAGTGGTAAAGAACCCGCCTGCCAATGCAGGAGACATAAGAGATATGGGTTTGATCCCTGGGTCAGGGAAGATCACCTGGAGAAGGAAACAGCCACCCACTTCAGTATTCTTGTCTGGAGAATCCCATGGACAGAAGAGCCTGGGAGGTACAGTCCATGGGGTTGCAGAGTCAGACATGACTGAAGTGACTTAGCATGCACATTCTATTTCAATTAAGCAGGAAATATTAATTGACACTCTAATGGACAGATGAAATAATGGGACAAAAACAACTGTAGCAATCTCCCTACAACTAGAGAGCTTAGGATGAAATTTGAATTCACATCCTCATGTTGGACCCCATGAGCTTAAGAATTCCTTAGCTTTTCAATTTTCTGTATCACCATTTCTTCCCTCAAAAAGCTACCCCTCCCTAGAGTATCTTTTTTTTTTTTTTTTTGACCCATGTTCTTTATTTACTTCCTGCAGCAACAGTTCCACTGAGAACAAAACTCAGATATTATAAATCTAATTTGGTAAGTGAAATAGATCCCACGAGCTGCAGGCTGACTGTTCATGAGCTACACTGAGATTTAAGTATTCAAATGTAAATAGTTAATACCCTCAAAGAACAGCAAAAGGCAATTCATGTTGAAGAAATCCAATAAAATCATCCTAAAACCATAGATCTTTTTAAGAGGCAGAAACATACAGATGAGGGGGAAATGGATATGACAAATTAATCCACACATACACATACATGCATGCTAAGTCGCTTCAGTCGTGTCCAATTCTTTGTGACCTTATGGGCTGTTGCCCTCCAGGCTCCTCTGTCCATGGAGATTCTCCAGGCAAGAATAATGGAGTGGGTTGCCATGACCTTCTCCAGGGGATCTTCCCAACTGAGGGGTCGAACCCGTGTCTCTTATGTCTCCTGCACTGGCAAGCAGGTTCTTTACCACTAGTGCTGTTGTAGCTGCGCGTTCCGGGAAACAAACTCCCTCAGAAGGACAATGCAGACAGTGGAATGCAGTTTATTACACCGGCGGGCCCAAGGCAGAGTCTCCTCTTAGCCAAGGACCCCGACAAGCATTTGTGAAAATCTTTTATACCCAATGTGTACGTGTCTGAACCCACCACTCCAAATTCTTTGAGACTTACATAAACCAAGGAAAATACAATCCCGATAACCCCATAATTCACATGCTATGTGCTCATGTGCTCAAACAGTCAAACAGCCAATAATCAATAAACCCGAGGTTACACTCTGATTGATACAGAAAAATGTATCGCCTGTCTAGAGGAAGGGGTGATTAGTGTATGTTTTCTCTTAGGCGATGAGTAACCTAGATACGATCTTCAAGGTTCCCCTGTCTGGAGGGGGTCTTATCCTTCAGTTGTTGTTTTCATAGGCACTAAACACAGAGTTCAGAGTCCATTGGAAAGGTGGCTGAGCATGATCAGCATGAACAGGCCTAAGATGGAGTCCAGGCCCTATGAATTCCTTCTTCAGTGCCACCTGGAAAGCCCCCCATACACAAATCAAGCAAGTGGCTAGTTCATGATCAGTTTATTCAGGCCAACATGTGAACTGATATTCAGCCTAATTTATGACTAAAATAATGCAAATATAATTATAGATTATTTTCCTCTATCAGACTGCCAGAGATGAAGAAGTTTGATAATACCCAGAGATGATAAGAGAGTTTGAACAGACATTCTCATACATTGTTAACAGGAAAGTAAATTGGTGCAGTGTATCTGTGCATGCTTCTAAACTGTCAGAATGTACAATGGACATATCTGCTGGTATTGCCAATTCTCTTCCAGCAATTTATCTCAGAGATCCATGTGCACAAATGTGCTTACAAATTTATTCATTGCAGATTGTTCATAATAGCAAAAGACAAAGCCCAGGACAAATATCTACAAGTGGCCAGTTTCACATTGCTTTTTGATGGGAAGAAAACTATAGGTTTTTTTCCCTTAATTTAAAGAAATGTGTATGTGTTCTTGGGCTACTTAGTCGTAAAGAATCCATCTACCAATGAAGGAGACACAGAAGATGTGGGTTTGATCCCTGGGTGGGAGATCCTCTGGAGGAGGAAATGGCAGTCTGCTCGAGTATTCTTGCCTGAAGAATCCCATGGACAGAGGACCTGACGGTTACAGTTCCTGGGGTCACAAAGAGGAGACAAGACTTAGTGACAGAGCAGGCAGGCACAGGCAGAAGCGTTCTTCCTCCTTCAGGATGGAGCTTCAAAATAGAGTTACCCAAGGAAAGCAGGAGGAAATTGTTTGTAATGCATATATACCTGTGTATAAAGAGCATTGAATGTTAATAGACTAACATCAAGAAACTTAAGAGCGCTAGAAGAGCAAAAGGATGGGGGATGGGAACGGAGAATGACTTTTGATTTTCACACTGTGCTTTTGCTTAGTTTGAATTATTTTCTATGAGTATGCTCACATTGCTTTTCTAATTACTATTTAGTGAAAAGAAGGCATTCTTCTTCAGAGAAGTAAACTAAAATTGAAATTCTGTTCCTACTGATTTTATCTAAACATATATAACCCAAATCATACTCATCATTTTGGTCAACCTAGTCCTGAGTCCCAGAGAGCCTAGGGCTCTTGGGTGACCAACTGCCCTAGCACGTCTGACTCCTTGAGACCCTGCTGACTGCAGCCCGCCAGGCTCCTCTGTCCATGGGATTCTCCAGGCAAGAATACTGAACTGGGTTGCCATGCCCTTCTCCAGGGGATCTTCCCAACCCAGGGCTTGAACCTATGTCCCTTATGTCTCCTGCATTGGCAAGTTGGTTCTTTACCACTTAGTGCCCCTTCTGGAAACCAAAACAGAAGTTGGGTTGTACAGCCCTGCAGACTCAGGGATATTTGAGTAGCTGAGGAGGGCAGGCAGAAAAATAGAGCTCAGAGGATATTTGTGTGCTCAGAACTCACCATGCTACTGATGAAGTCAGCAGGGAGCATCAGGGCTAGTCCCACATGCTGGCTTCTGGTGGGGAGGGGGCTTCATGTTTGGCAAGGCCTGGTTTATGAATAAGGCAGTGAAAATTTGAACCTTCCTTGAGCAGGACTGGTGAAGGCAGACCCTGATATTAAAGGGATATTTTGAGACAATAAATGATGCTGTTTTTCTCGTGTGTGGGTGTTTTCCTTCACTTTAATTTCTCTCTTTCCCCAAGTCTTCCCATGCAAGGTCCTTATGAGTTACTTGGCTGATGTATTGCCTCAGGGGTGGGGTGTGACAAGGTAAAGGACAGAAGGACGCCAAGGCCTTTACAGCTGCTCTGAAACTGAGGGAGAATTCCGAAGAATTCTCTTTGTCTGTCTCCAAGAGAGACAAAATATTCAAATCCTTGAGAGAAGGGTATCCTCAAGACTAGGGAAGGGCACCCTTCCTTGGTGGTCCGGTTGATCTCAGGCGGCCTCGGCCTGCAAAGACTTGAAGCAGGACTTCAGTTCCTGGCCAGAGCCTGAGGTCGAGTCCCGGCAGTGAGGATACCCGATCCTAGTGATCAGTGATGAGGCTCTGGCTTCTCGGTTTTGCAGAAAAGAATTCCCACAAAGATGGAAAGTAGTGAAACAAGTCAAGTGTTTATTAGGAGGGAAAAGAGTCCAGTGTGTGGGATAGACACACAGGCAGACTCAGAGTCGTTGAGTCGCACCTACGTGGCAGTTTGAATTACTTTTATGGGGCATTTCTTCCAGGAGTCCTTTGACCAATCACTTTGATTCGCCTGATTCTGAGTCCGTATTTGGTTTATTTCAGAATCCTCCCACATGTGCGTTCTCCTTTCTTAGCCAAGATGGATTCTAGCAAAGAGGCTTGTGGGTAGTTGACATCACTTACTATGAGGTGACACCTCCTCCCTTTTTGAGCTCCAAGGAGCCTTTCTGCACATGTGTAGTCAGGGAGGTCTCTTTAACTTTGAGAATGAGGAATATGTGATCTTTTATCTCTTATCTGGACAGGGCTTAGCTTCTACCATCATCCTGCTTATGGAGTTTCTCTCCTCAGCAGGAAACTGTTCAGCCGAGGGCCCATCTATCTCCTGCCTCAGGATGGTTAAGAATCTAACTTCCAATTCAGGAGACTCGGGCTCATTCCCTGGTCAGGGAACTAAGATTCCATTTGACACAGAGCAACTAAGGCTGCCTGCCACAAGTAGAGAGAGTCCGCTCCCCACAACAAAAGGTCCATGTGCTGCACCAAAGACCCGATGGAGCCAAAGAAATAAATAATTAAAAAAAGAAAAAGACTAAGGAAGGAACCCCTCACCTGGTGGTAGAGTTGGGGAGAGGAGGAAGCAGGAGTTCAAGAAGAAGAGCAAGAGCTCCTAATTGTACCCCAAATCCCAGGTCGAGCTGCCAGACCCCCAGAGGATGCTAGGGTGGGGCATGTCTGGTCCTCCTCCCTCAGGATCCTGACAGCCTCACCAACGTTTCCACATCCCGAACAGGCTTAGAAGACCAGAGAGCCCACCCGCCTGAAGTGACCACTTATAAGGGCTAAGCGATGCTCCAACAACCACCTTGGAACTCTCAGCCCAGCTCTCCCTGGGTTTTGGCACTGTGCAATGTTCTAGAACCAGGGCACTGATTGTTGGGGGGCAGTGATGCAAAATAACGCAGATTAGCTATTGTACCAGAGCTATGAAGACCTCACCGAGAATCCCCGTGACACTCACTGGTCTAAACCGCACTATTTACTCCCTGCTTCTCATTACAGACACGTGACTCTGCCTGGGGCTACTTCCACCCAGAGCTGCTGGCTGAGCTCGGTCAGATGGGCTCCATCTGACACTCTAGTGTCTACGGAAAGTGAGCGAACAGAAAGGACTCAGCCGTAAATATTCTGTCTTTATAGTGCAAGCATCCACTAGGATATGTCATCATTTGAGGGTACCCTAGAAAATGGGAATAAACTTCAAAGTCCAAAGGGGGAAAAAAGACAATCCCATAGAATATTCTTCAAATGAAATTAACTGACCAACAGGCGCTTTGAGGCTTTCAGACTACTACTCAACTCAAATGAGAGTAAGCGTGTAATACGGATGACAGACCCTGCCTGGGTGCAGACTGTCACTTCCTTTCAGTTCTCAAATAAGAATCCTCGTGATGCTGTGCCACATGGCAGATTCAATTTTGCTCACTTAATTTTCATCTCTCCAACATAGTTTTCTTCTGCTAAAAAAAAAAAAAAATGAAGACACTGCTGTCTTCAAAGGTAACTTACCATTCAAAGAAATACACAGAGAGAACAGAAAATGCAAATCCTCCTAAAACAAAGCATTTCCATACACAGTGATGTCTCTCTTTTTGTACAGTTTAACTTTCACACACATAGATTAAAAGCTTCACTAGAATCTGTCACAAACCATCTACATTGAAGTTTTGTCACAAAGCAATCTGTGTTATTTAGTCCCATATCTGCTACTCAGTTTTAAGCTTTCAGCATCCTTCCCTTTGTTCATTTGCCTACTTCCTCAGAATGTGTAAGCATCATGATGGACACAGGAATATGAAGACAGGCCTCTCCTTCAACCATCACCTGCTGGTCTTTCTCACGTGCATGTCCCACACGCAGGTCAATTTCAATAGACTGGACCCTGCTCCCTCTTATCTTTTTCATTTTATCTAACATCACCATCATCTACACTATTTATGAAGCAAAACTTTGCATAGTTTTTATTTCATCTAGCCTTAAACCAATCAATTAATTAAACCAAAAAGGCTAGAAATGCCTTTTTCTCTCCCCTTGTATGTCAGGAATGCTTTTAGCAGCACATAACAGAATGGCCAACTCACGGTGACTTAAATTCTTAAGATATTTATTGTTAACATAACAAGATCTATGACTGACTAATGACTCAGCAATATCACTCAGAATCTGCCCATATTCCCACTCAACCACATCAAACATAATGATTGTCCCTTCACGGTCACAAAACAGCTGCAACAGTTCCATACATCATATTCCCACACAGTAATATTCAAAGGCAGAAAATTTCATGGAGAAGCCAGAGAAATGGGAGCATTTTCATTCTTCAATTTTTAAATTAGGACAGAAAAATTTTCCCAGAAGTTCCCACCATCAGACTTTGTTTTTGATTAGAAATAAATTATTGACTCAGCCACAGAGTTTCAATGATTTTCTCTTTCTTTTTCTAATTGCAATATCCCCTCCCTTCATCAGCATTCTACTGATTCAATATTCTCCTAAAAGGTCCCCACCTCAAATCTATCTTCTACATAGATGCTAGCCCAGTATTTAATGTGGTAGCAGTACTTAAAGATGGCCACCAATGACTCACAAGCAGGTCAATTTCAATAGACTAGACCCTGCTCCCTCTTATCTTTCTCATTTTATCTAACATCACCATCATCTACACTATTTATGAAGCAGGTTACAGTAACATCCTGTTACTCACTCCCTGTGCAATCTCTCCCACGCTGCTCCAGCAGTGGTCTGGGTGGCCAGTAGAAGATGGCAGACTTGATGGGATTTTACTTCTGAGGTCAGATTACAAAAGGTGCTGTGACTTCATCTTCAGTTCTCTCATCCGTTGCTCTGAGGAGGGCAACAGCCATGTCCTGGTGATGCTCAGCAGCTCTATGGAGTAGTCCACACAGTGAGGACTGAGGCTTCCTGCCAACAGCTCGTGGTGGGTTTGGAAGTGGATTCCATCCTCAGTTGAGCCCTTAGCTGACATCTTGACTAACAACTCATGAAAAGCCCTGTGCCAGGAGCATCCAAGTAAGCTGTTCCCCTATTCCTGACCCAGAGAGACTGTGAGACAATAAACACTTGCTGTTTTGAGCCACTAATTTGAGGAACTGTTTGTTGTGCGGTGATAGGTAATGAATTGACTTAAGGGAAAATTGTCCTGCCTAAAACCTGTAAGTAGTCCCCATGCCCCAGAGCAGATGACTTAGTCTTGCCAGCAGATGAATTTGGATTCACAGATTTAAAGATGTGGAACTGGCATTTCAAACTGAGAGATGCCAAACCAGTAGAGCACCTGGCCACACTCGAGCCACGTGTCCATAGAGCACCAGGTGGTGAGCCAGAGGGTCAGCTGCTTCCTTTAAAAATTCAATTCAGTTCCAATTAACTGAGTGTCCTCCACTATTATTACTTCAACAATAGCAGGGACATTGCCATTTTTTTAAATCCCTGCTTGTGGGCCTCCCAGGTGGTACTAGTGGTAAAGAACCCGCCTGCCAATGCAAGAAACATAAGCGATGTGGGTTCAGTCCCTGGGTCGGGAAGACCATCTGGAGGAGCACATGGCAACCCACTCCAGTATTCTTGCCTGGAGAATCCCATGGACAGAGGAACCTGGGGGGCTTCGGTCCGTGGGGTTGCACAGAGTCGGACACAACTGAAACAACTTAGCATACACACACACAATCCCTGCTTGTACCATTATTTGGAGCATAGTGGAGACATACTCTTGTGTATTCATGTCCTATCCAAAATAAGGGTAAAATCGATCAAAGGGGCTCTGTTGAAAAAGCAGCCGGGAGAACACCTTCATAAAAAAGAATGTTCTCGTGTGTTTAATATATAAATGAAGTGTAAGAATATAAGTGGGTCTCAAGTCTCTTGTACATCTTCCCTGCCTGATCCCCTTAGACATCTGTGTTTATGAGCCCAGGTCTGCAGGACAGTGGTAGTTCATTAGCCCAGTCCAGCTTCATTGGAATCCAGCCCAAGACTACTGGTTCATCATATTCACTTCTCCTTGACGCATCACCCACCATGAGGCTTTCTGTGTCAATTTGGCTAGGCCGTGGGATCCAGTTGTTTGGTCAAACACTAAATGTTGCCATGGAGGTTTTTTCAGATGTTCTTAACATTTCCATTGGTGGACTTTGAGTAATGAAGATTGTTCTCCATACTGTGTTTGGGCTTTATACAATCAGTTGAAGAACTTAAGGGCAGAGACTGATGCTTTTGGAAAAAGAAGAAAATTGGGATGAGAAGGAATTTGGCCTCAAGACAACAATATAGAAGCCCTGCCCAGGTATCCAGCCTACCTGGTCTGCCGTGTGGAATTCAGACTCAAGACTGTAACATCAACCCTTGTCTGAATTTCCTGCCCGCTGAGTAGTCCAACAGATTTTTGGACTTGCCAACCCCACCCTGCCAAACTGTGAGCCAATCCTATTTCATCCCTTTCATATATATATAGTTCTGCTTCTTGGGAACATCTTAACTAGTACACACACCACTTTGGCTGAACTGTGTCTCCCAAAATTCATATTGTTGAAGCACTAACCCTTAGTGTGATGGCTTTTGAGATGGAGCTTTCATGATGTAATTAGAATGACATGAGGTCATAAGGGTGAGACCCTCATGAAGCGATGAATGTCGTTAAAAGAGGAGGAAGAGTCATTTCTGTCTCTGTCTCTCTGTCTCTTCTTCCCTCTGTCCCTCCACAGGAACACAGAGGAGGGTCCTTGTGAGAGGCAGTAAGAAGGCAACTGTCTGCAATACAAGGTAAGAGCCCTCATCAGATACCAACCCTGATGGCACCTTGGTCATGAATACCCAGCATCCACAACTGTGGACAAATAGGTTGTTTAAGCCACCTAGTATGTGGTGTTTTATTATGGCAGCCTGAGATGAGGAAGACACATACATACCTTCCTCATCCTTCTTGATTCTGCCTTCCATATCCTTGGTCACACCACTGCTTCCACCCAGGATACCCTCTCCCTGGCCTCTCTTCTAAGGCTCAGCTCAGCCACAACCTTGCCCAGGAAGCTTCCCATGGCCAAGCCACCTGGGACACGTGGTCCTCCCTGATGATGCTCACTTTGCAGTATCCCCTCCCTCCACATGTCAAATCGGACTCTAATGACCTCCTTTACATGGCCACCAGAACAGGAACGGGCTCTTATTCTGTCCAGAGAATGAAGATATAAATGGATGAATCCTAACACATGATCACCAAAGAGGACAAACAGAGAATGATTTTAGACAAAAGTAGTTTTATGGAATTAACATGTAAATCAGTATAGAATAGAATGAAGCTTCATAATTTAGGGGGAAACAGAAGGATTTTCTGGGCTCCAGGCAGAGCCTTTTTTCCTAACTAAATCATTTCACGCACAGCTTTTGCAAATGCATCTTCTGCTGGTCATAATTATGCGTCCCCCCTGCCCCCCACTGTTTTGAATTACTTTGTGCTAACACCAAAATTGTTCCACAGAGAATCAGATTTATTTGCTGAAATGTGATGAGGAGAAGGGGGTTCAGAGACATACTTCACATGCGGCACCCATTGCGAGCACAGCTGTATTTCTGAGAAATATATTTCAGTCCTTTTGCTCCATCTCTTTTGTAATTTAATAACTGAAGTACAAAGCTCATGAAAGCTGGGAATGTGCTGGAAGGTCAGTGAAGGGAGGTACATTTAGGAGAGAGGGGAAATGGATCTTTCTGACCAATGCTTTTTAGCTAAATGTCTATTTCAGTGAAAGACCAAACATTGGCTTATGTCCACAAAAGGGTAGAACAGTTAACAAATTCAGAGTTAGAATTCCTTTTGCTCCCCTACTTTAAGTATAACTATTTGTTTAAAAATGATTTCACTTAAGACCAGTAGAGTAGTATCTTCATGTCAACATATAGAAGCAATGGTGAGACTGGCTCTGCTCTTTGAATGACACACACATTCACTTTTTCTCACTTTTTCTTACAGAGCCTTGCACACAGAACATGCCATATGCACAAGTAGCTTTCTGTCAAAAATCAGCATTCACTGAGAAGCCAGAGATTTGAACGGATCCCTAATGATGGGTTGGCTGACTTTCCTCCCCGAGGGGTAGTCGTCTGCAGTCTTTACTTGGTATTTCATCTGTAAATGGGACGTAGATAATATCTTCACGTTTTCCAGGGAACCTGGTGTTAACCATATCAGCGTTCATGATAACAAACATAATGTCCCAACTGAACTTTTTAATCAGCACTTTCAGGAGAATGAAGTCTGTTTCCGTTTAGCAGACCCATTTGATGCTATCGAGCCATCTGACACTGTGATGAAGCACAGAACCCAGGCTCTGTAATTGGATGGCGCTCCAGGTTTGGCCTCACCAGATGCGTGATCCTGGGCAAGATGTTTGGCTTCCCTAAATCCCAGCACCCTGCTCTAAAAGGAGGTACATAAAAACCACCTTACAGGAGCAATATGAAAATTAGTTCAAGCTTTTGAAATAGGGATTGGCATGTAAGAGCTGATCAAAAATGGTAGAAAGTGTTTGTAACAGAATATGGTTGACACTATTCCCTTTGGTTCAGGATTCTGGCTGAAGCTTCAAACAAAGAGTGAGAAAGCCCCTTGTGTTCCAAAGTCAAGTGCTTAACACATTCCTTCTGGACTTATTAAAAGACTGAAGAGCCAGTCTGGGGATGAAACTGAGTGTCTAGCATGATATATGCACTCTGTGTGCAGTATGCAAATTATATATATGTCATATGTCTATCCACCATACATACATTCAAGGAATATCTGCATACACACATAGATATATGTGAATAAAAGAGTTCATTGAATGGGATGAGCCAAACACGATTTGCCAACCAGGGAGGAGATTGCTGTGGATTGTTCTTCCAGGAGAGAGGGGAGCACTCTTGAAAGAGTGGAAAAGGAAGCTCCAGGAAGAGGTATCAGAAGAAACTATACATATTTAGGAGGGAGAGACCAACATCTTACTACCCATCAGACCCGATGCCCTGCATGCTGAGTGAAACAAGAAAGGTGGCTCCTGGGAGGGCTGGGTGTGTGTTTCTTAGAATTGGGTGGGTTCACGTAGGAAGTCATAGGCAACAACAGACATGTCTCCTATTTCTCTCCTGGAGAACTTGGAAGATGAGAGACTGGCTGGAGTGGTGCAGTATAAGAGCTAGGGAGAGAGGGCCCTGTTGGGACCCTGTGTGATGACCATCATTCATGGCCACCCTGAATGACAAGGATACTACCCATGCTGGCCAAGCCAAGCATTTTGGAAGCACCACCCAACAGGGCAGCCTACTGAGTTATCACCAGGAGGCTGTGGGAATAACATCAGAACAAAAGCAGGAGAATTTTCAAAAGGTTCCCCATAGAACTCACTCATATTTTTGCAGAGACCTCTATGGGGCTTCAGATGGCTGCTGAGCCACCTCCCAAAGAAGTCCCAGCTCCGGGGAACCAATCACAGCACAGGGGCAGGTGGATTAGAGCGTCAGGCACTTTCTTCCACTCAGTTTTCCCCATTCCGCTGCCCTGGAGATAGGAAGAGAAGGAAAGGGCCGGAGAGGAGGGATGGAGCAGATCATGACTCCCTTTCCCACTGCAGGACCCTGAGCTGGGGGAAGGGAGGAGCTTTGCAGTGAAGGTAAGAATAAAGCTTTTCATCTACCTAGATCCGTAATCACCTAACAGTGAATCTTCTCTAAAAATGAGCCAAAGCATCAAGAAAACTATATGAATCTGCCTAAGGTGTCTTCAATGGGCAGGGAGGGACACTCCAACAGAGCAAGATTGAAAACACCAGAGAGAAAACAATGAAGTTGTTCCCTGGGTGTATATCTCAGAGTTTAGAGGTCACAGTGAACCATACTCTCATGTTATTATTGGTGTCCCCCAGATAGGTGCCCTCTCAGTTTCACAAGTCATATACTTTTTCATTGCCAAATAGCAGGACATGATGGGGGCAGGGTGGGGAGCTATTTGTGGTGCCATTGATTTGTGAATCATTCTAGACACAATCTAACATCTGGTTGTTCAGTCACTCAGTCACGTCTGACTCTTTTGAGACCCTAGGGACCGTAGCCCCCCAGGCTCCTCTGTCCACGGGATTTCCCAGGCAAGAATGCTGGAGTGGGTTGCATTTCCTTCTTCAGGGGATCTTCCCAACCCAGGGATCAAACCCCCATCTCCTTTACCACTGGATTCTTTACCACTGAGCCACCAGGGAAGCCCCGCAATCTAATTTAGAGTGCCTCAGTTACTATAGTGGGGAAAAGCCCCAGGGATGGCAATCAAATTAAGTCAAATCCAGATTCACTTCAAGTCTATGATTTATAGTATTACCTACACTTACTCCTAAAACTTTCTCCTCATAATCAACCAAACATGAGCTAACTGGATTCCTTAACTTTGATTTTAAAAGTTTCCCTGTGGGGAGGGGGGTGGGAGGGGGGGGG
>NW_024070204.1:8354463-8363940 GCF_014754425.2 Oryx dammah
ATAATCAACCAAACATGAGCTAACTGGATTCCTTAACTTTGACTTTAAAAGTTTCCCTGAACAAGCCCCCTTTTTTTTTTTTTTTTTTAAATTTATTTATTTATTTTTAATTTTTACTTTACAATTCTGTGTTGGTTTTGGCATAGATTGACATGAATCCACCACAGGTGTACATGCGTGTAGAGGCGCAGAACTTCATCAGTTGAAATTGCACCCTCTCTTGACTCCATAGCCTGTGAACCTAAGTCCTCAAGTCCTTCTCTGGGATTGGTGGGGGAGACGATTTTGATTTGAAATTTACCTCTAGTTTTGCCTTGATAATCAAGCCTGTTAAAATAGTGTTCAGGGTTGGGAGAACAATGATGGGAGGGTTCTGAACCTTGGCCTCCCTCCCCAAATAACCCTGAAACCCAGAAGGCAAACAAAGGAGACGAAAAGGAACTCACCCCTTCGGCACTGCCAGAACACAGAGAAAGCCGCAACATTTACATTATCTGAGAATGAGATGATTCGCTCAGTCATGTCCGACTTTTTGCGACCCCATGGACTGTAGCCCGCCAGGCTCCTCTGTCCATGGGATTCTCCAGGCAAGAATACTGGAGTGGGTTGCCATGCCCTTCTCCAGGGGATCTTTCTGGCCCAGGGATCGAACCCAGGTCTCCTCCATTGCAGGTGGGCTCTTTACTATCTGAACCACCAGATCAGTTCAGTTCAGTTCAGTTCAGTCGCTCAGTCGTGTCCGACTCTTTGCGACCCCATGAATTGCAGCACTCCAGGTCTTCCTGTCCATCACCCACTCCCAGAGTTCACTCAGACTCACATCCATCGAGTCAGTGATGCCATCCAGCCATCTCATCCTCTGTCGCCCCCTTCTCCTCCTGCCCCCAAATCCCTCCCAGCATCAGAGTCTTTTCCAAGGAGTCAACTCTTCACATGAGGTGGCCAAAGTACTGGACTTTCAGCTTTAGCATCATTCCTTCCAAAGAAATCTCAGGGCTGATCTCCTTCAGAATGGACTGGTTGGATCTTCTTGCAGTCCAAGGGACTCTCAAGAGTCTTCTCCAACACCACAGTTCAAAAGCATCAATTCTTCGGCACTCAGCCTTCTTCACAGTCCAACTCTCACATCCATACACCACCACTGGAAAAACCATAGCCTTGACTAGACGGACCTTTGTTGGCAAAGTAATGTCTCTGGTTTTGAATATGCTATCTAGGTTGGTCATAACTTTTCTTCCAAGGGAAGCCCATAAATCACCAGAGGGTAGATAAAGACAGCAACAAGTTCCAGTGATGAGGACTTGCCTGGTGGTCCAGTGGTGAAGAATCCACCTTCCAATGTAGGGAACACAAGTTCCATCTCTGGTCGGGGAACTAAGACCACACATGCTATGGGGCAACTAATGCCTTGTGCCACAACTACAGAATCGTGCACACCGCAATGCAGAACACTTGTGTTACCACCCAGAACAGCCAAATAAATAAATTCCACTGGGGCTCCTCTGCTCACACTGAGTTTCTAAGAGCTTGTGGATGGAGAAGGGAGACTGGAAAGAGGTGTGAAAAAGAGCAGGAGGGATAGAGGGCTTACAAGAAGTATAGATGAAATGGTCCTCAGAAAGAGGAAGTGAAATTATAAGTACAAAATTACTCAACACCAGTCAGGAGCTGGAGAGTCATATCACTGCTATGGAAAAGGAGCTTGGAAGTGGGTGGGACCAGGAAGGACAGCCTCAAAAAAGCATTATTTGTGGGAGAGACACTGCTATGTAGAAAGGCATGGTACCTCTGAGAGATGAGTCTGTGAAGGAAAAGAAGGAAATAACAGGGAGCAATGTGTCCTGCGAATAACTAAACAGAAAGAACAACGTCCCTTGTTCTCGGTTCAGATGTCTCAATGTTATCCAGATGTCAGTTCTTCCTAAGTTAGTTTATAAGTGTAATGAAATTCCAATAAAATCCTAAGGAGCTTCTTAATGGAGCCAGACGAGTTAGGGAAAAAAAACACGAAAGAATAGCTAGGAAAACACTGACGAGGAAGAGCTGAGTGGGTGGAGGAGGTTAGGGGAGGAATAAACTTATCAGATATTGAAAAGTAACACAATTCCTACACAATTAAAATAGAGTGGCAAGGCTCAAGAATAGAAAAAGTACTGGAACTGCATACATAGTTAAGAAAAACATGCAAACAGGTATCTCAGATCACAGGTGTAACAATAATCTCTTTAACAAATGATGTTGAGAGAATTGGTTAGTCATTTGGAAAAAGATAAAATTAGATCTATTCCTCAAACCATACATAAAAATTAATACCCAGTAGATACGGTATCTGAGTGCTAAAAAAAAATAAACCTATACACATACTAGAAGGAAACAGAGGTAAATTCTCCTATAACCTGAGTGTAGTGAAAGGTTTGCTGTGTGTGTGCTCAGTCATGTCTGACTCTTTGCAACCCCAATGACTGTAGCTCACCAGGCTCTTCTGTCCATGGAATTTTCCAGGCAAGAATACTGGAGTGGCTTGACCTTTTGTACTCCAGGGAATCCTCAGTCTCAGAGATCAAACCTGCGTCTCTTGCGCCTCTTGCACTGGCAGGCAAATTCTTGTATAGTAAAGTTTTAATATCCAAAATATATAAGAAGTTCCTATGACTCAATAGCAACAAAACAAACAAAAACACACAACCCCCCATAACTCATTTAAAAACAGGTAAAGAAAATAAATATAATTCTCCAAAGAAGACGTACCAATGGCCAACAGGTATAGGAAAAAGGGCTCAGCACCACTAATCATCAGAGAAATGCGATTCAAAACCACAGTAACATATTAAGTAACACCTGTTAGAATGGTTAATATCAGAAAGACAAAAGAAAACTACTGACAAGAATGTAGAGAAAATAGAACCCTTGGATACTGTTGATGTGCATGTAAACTTGTGCAGTTCTATGGAAAGCAGGACTTCCCTGGTAGCTCAGCTGGTAAAGAATCCGCCTGCAATGTGGGAAACCTGGGTTCAGTCCCTGGGTTGGGAAGAACCCCTGGAGGGGGAAATGGCAACCCACTCCAGTATTCTTGCTTGGAGAATCCCTTGGACAAAGGAGCCTGGCGGGCTACAGTCCATGGGGTTGCAAAGAGTCGGACACGACTGAGCAACTGAGCACAGCAAAGCACATAGAAAACAATGTGGAATTTTCTCATAATACTAAAACTAGAACTTAAATATGATGCTGCAATCCCATTTCTGGGTGTATATCTGACACAATCAGGATCTCTAAGGGAAATCTGCACACACAGAAACCCCCGTATTCATTGCAGTATTATCCACAATAATCAACACATGGAAGCAATTGAAATGTTCACTGATAGATGAATAAAGAAAACGTATTCTATATTTATATTCAGTTCAGTTCAGTTCAGTCGCTCAGTCATGTCTGACTCTGCGACCCCATGAATCGCAGCACGCCAGGCTTCCCTGTCCATCACCAACTCCCCAAGTTTACTCAGACTCACGTCCATCAAGTCCGTGATGCCATCCAGGCAACTCATCCTCTGTCGTTCCCTTCTCCTCCCCCAATCCTTCCCAACATCAGAGTCCTTTCCAGTGAGTCAACTCTTCACATGAGGTGGCCAAAGTACTAGAGTTTCAGCTTTAGCATCAGTCCTTCCGAAGAACACCCAGGGCTGATCTCCTTTAGAATGGACTGGTTGGATCTCCTTGCAGTCCAAGGGACTCTCAAGATTCTTCTCCAACACCACAGTTCAAAAGCATCAATTATTTGACACTCAGCTTTCTTCACAGTCTAACTCTCACATCCATACATGACTACTGGAAAAACCATAGCCTTGACTAGACGGACCTTCGTCAGCAAAGTAATGTCTCTGCTTTTGAATATGCTATCTAGGTTGGTCATAACTTTTCTTCCAAGGAGTAAGCGTCTTTTAATTATTCAGCCTTAAAAAAGGAAGGAAATTGTATCATTTGTGACAATAAGAATAAATATAAACATGAAAGTGAAATAAGTCAAATATAGAACATTAGGTTTATTTACCATAGTGATATGGGCAAAGCAATTCTGACACTATTTTAGATGTGTTACAGGATTGAGAATTTAGTGATATATTAATATTTTTGGAAGCCAGGGTTCTCACTATGGAAGAAAGGACATGTATATATGGGGAAACGAGAAGGCAAGAAAGAGCCTTATGGGAATGGACTGGAGTTGAAAGTGTCAGTGTGACTGTGAACTCGTGTTTTCAAAAATGTGTTTATGTATGTGTGTATGCATGCTTATGTGCACATAAATATATGAAGGCATGTGTGTGTGTGTGCATTTTTATATGTATACATAAATACATACATTTACTTATTGGTTTTGTCCTCTGAAAGAGTCAAGAAGTAAAGACACCCTAGTATCAAAGAGCACACCTAATGCCCAGATCTTGGCCTCTGTTTCCCACTAAAAGCAACCAGGTCACCTTACAGAAATGGGTAGTTTCAGGTCTGTGGCAGAGTAGGTACAAAATGAACTTGAAACATTTTGCTTTGTTTCACAAGTTAAAAGAAAGTTGGGGTCTGTTCTAGGACACAAGGCCCAATTGAAGGAGTACTAATTGTCCTAATATGGACTATGTGTATGTGCTTAGTTGATCAGCCTTGTCTGGCTCTTTGTGACCCTTTGGACTATAACACACCAGACTCCCCTGTCCATGGGATTTTCCAGGCAGGAATACTGGAGTGGGTTGCCAGGGAATCTCTCCAATCCAGGATCAAACCTGCATCTCCTATATCTCCTGCACTGCAGGCAGATTCATATAAAGCATCAAAGTAATTAAGTACAGTAATGAGTTATAACCTATTTTGGGAAAAAAAAAAACAAACAGAAAATCATGAGCATAATACTTGAAGGTATTAAAAACTGCCTGCTCCTTGGAAGAAAAGCTATGACATACCTAGACGGCATATTAAAAAAGCAGAGACATTATCTACTGACAAATGTTCATATAGTCAAAGCTATGGTTTTTCCAGTAGTCATTGTGGATGTGAGAGTTGGACCATAAAGAAAGCTGAGGGCCAAAGAATTGATGCTTTTGAACTGTGGTGTTGGAGAAGACTCTTGAGAGTCCCTTGGACTGCAAGGAGATCCAACCAGTCCATCCTAAAAGAAATCAGTTCTGAATACTCATTGAAAGGATTGATTCTGAAGCTGAAGCTCCAGTACTTTTGAAACCTGATGCAAAGAACTGACTCATCAGAAAAGACCCTGATGCTGGGAAATATTGAGGGCAGGAGGAGAAGGGGATGACAGAGGATGAGATGGTTGGATGGCATCACCAGCTCGATGGACATGAGTTTGAGCACCCCATGGGGTCACAAAGAGTAGGACATGACTGAGCAACTGAACTGAACATCTGAAGCACAGAAAGAGAGAGGAAGAAAGAAAGGAAGAAAAAAAGAAAAGAATGAGGGAGAGAGGAAGTCTTGTTTACAGTAGGATGCTGAAGGTTGACTTATAAAGGGATGGTGGAGTAGGAAAATTATTTTGCAGCCACATGGTTAAGATTCAGTCTGACAGTATCTACCAATGGATGGCCTCATCACCAGTGGAAAAATTTCATTGAGGAGCAGGCTTTCCGGATAGTCTTAAAGTAGCTCCTGCAGACTGATTATTTCTTACAAGAAAGAAAATAGCAAATTGTCTGTGGAAAAATTAGGCAACACCTTGACCAGGTGGTCAGAGTTAACATCACCCACGTGGAACAGGTAGATAGACCACGTACCTTGAGATGTGATGCCTGAGAAGGACACGTTACCCGATAACAACCTGGCTGAGAAGGAACCTCAGCCTAATCACAAGGAGATGGCCGAGAAACAGAAGCATTCTATTACTATTTAAAAGTGAAGGGGGTGCTGTATTCTTCAAACACTTCAGTGCTGTAAAAGATAAAGAAAAGCTTTGGAACTGTTCCAGACTGAAGAACGTTAAAGAGGCATGACAACAGAGGGCAATACCTTTGACCCTGTACTGGGGAAGAAAACATCATAAAAGACATTATTACCTGGGTAACCGAAAAAATTAGAATACGGCCATTAGATTAGTTAATAAGTTTGGCATCAACGTAAACGTAAATCGATAATGTAAAATCAGTAGTTTTATGCTGGGATAAAAGAAATCTCCCTCTTCTTAGAAAATGTGCACTGAAGTGTTTATTAGTAGCAGAGGACCAGGTTATATGTAACTTCTCCAATGGTTCAGAAAAAAAATTATGCATGAGTGTGTGTGTGTGTGTGTGTGTGTGTGTATGTGTGCATATACATACACATATGCAGAAGGTGATAAAGCAAATGGGTAAAATAAAATGAATTTGGGTTAAAGATATAAGGTTGCTTTGTACTATTCGTATTTTTGTGAACTTTAAAAATTTTATTTATTTTTAATTGGAGGATAATTGCTTTACAATACTGTGTCTGTTTCAGCCATATATCAACATGAATCAGCCATAGGTAAATGTATATCCACTCCCTCCTGAATCTCTCTGCCACCTCCCACTCTTTCCCACCCCTCTAGGTTGTCACAGAACACTGGGTTTGAGTCCCCTGTGTCATGCAACCAATTTCCACTGTATTTCTGCAACTTTTATAAGTTTGAAATTATTTGCAAATAAAACTTCATAAGCAATGATGGTCTCCTGCTTCCACATCTCCACTCCCTCACTGTTCATCTTCCTCCTGAATTACTGCTCCTGAGCCTCGCTCCCATCCCTCCGCTGACACCTGCTCCCGGTAAAGGCCTCCAAGTATTTCTGAGCGGGAAATCCAAGGGGAGCCCTCTTCAACTCCTTATCTTGCTGGGGCTAGGGGTAGCGTTAGGCTCTTTCAGCCCCTTACTTACTTCCTAAAAATCACTACTTCCATGACCTCCCTCTATTTATTCCCTCTCACCGTTATGATCACCCCACTCCAGCCTTATTCTCTTTCCTTTTTCCCCCTCAGGCCTTAAATGCGAGAGTTTCCCAAGATTCTTTGTTTGGATCTCTTTTAACTCAGCATGTTCTCTCTGCTTTCATTTTCGTGGTTCCAAACACCACAAACTGCATAATCAGAAAGGCTGATCATTAAAAGCTGGTTAACCTACGGTATCGTTTAACTCTTGCTGTGTAACAAACAACTACATGGTCACAGTTGTTCAGTTGCCAGATCTTCTATTCTCTAAGATTTTTGCATTTCTGGGGAGCTGCAGGGGCAGGTCACACTGAACTTGAGGGGGTGCTGTCCCCCCTTCTCCTGCCGCCATCATTTCCAATGCCCTTGGATATGTGCAGCCCTGGACCCCACACCTGATGGGGTGGCTCCGCTGGGACCTCTGTGTCTTGCCCCCCACCGCCTTTTTCCCCATTCTCCCTGCCCACCCCCACCCCGCCCCTGATTGCCTGGAGGTCCTAGGCAAGAACCCGGAGTGTGAGGTTTTCCCTACCAGTGTGTAATCTGCTCACATCAATAGTAATAAAACAAGCTTTGGCAAAAATTCTCTGACAACCTAGGAGCAATATATACCAGCAAAGGACAAGGGAGCTTTCCAAAACATGGAATCCCATGTGGCTCCCTGGGGGTCCTCCTGAGAATAGTATGTTTGATACAAAGGCTACATACATTTTCAAATGCATTTAAAAAAATGATCCAGAAGAAAATTGCCTATCAGAGTATGTTCTAAAACCAGAAGTATGGGGAAGCTATGGAGCCTAGGGGCTAAAGCCAGAGGCTCTGGAGTTAGGCTGGGTTACAGCCTTGGTGCTGCTAATTAGCTTTGTCATCTTACCACCTCCAAGACTATACTTCTTCATCCATAAAATACAGCCAATCCTAAACTCAACAGAGTTCTGAAAGAATGAAGTGAAGGGCTCTATTGAAAGCCCTTAGTGTCCTAACTGACCCAGAGGCACTGAATAAGTAACACCTTAAAAAAAATGTTCAACAAAAAGTACTATCATCATCATAGTTTGGGTGTTACTGTTTTATTTTTCCCTCTTTTCTCCTCATTTACTACAGATGTGTTCCTCAATTTTGACAATTTTTAGCCTCTTTGTGTAGTCTCCTCCCCTTGTGTGTGGGCTGGCCATCACTCGCTTCTAATGAGCAGCGTCTAGCAAAGCTAGACATATGGCACTCCTGAGACTGGCTGTACAAAACCGATTTCTCCCCTGTTTTCACTTTCACTCTCTTTGGCTCTTCTGGTTTGTTTGCTCTGCTGAAATAGCTGCCCTTTTGTGAGCCGAAGGGCCAGGAAATGATGATGGCCTTTAACCAACCACCAGAGAGGAACCAAGGCCCCCAGACCCACAGTCAGTGAGTAGATTCAGCACAATTCTTTTACATATACAATACATCTCTGCGTCTTACTTATTTTATCTATGTGGTTGCATCAGGTCCTGGTTGAGGCATTCAGGAATCTATGGATGTGGAGCTCGGGCTGCTCTAGGGCTCCTCTAGTTGTGAGGTGCAGGCTGTAGAGAGCACAAGGGCAGTGGTTGCAGAGTGTGGTCTAGGTTGCCCCCCAGCTTGTAGGATCTCAGTTCCCCAACCAGGGATTGAACCCATATCACCTGCATTGGCAGGCAGATTCTTAACCACTGGACCAGCAAGGGAGTCACAGTGTAATTTTTTCTGCAACAAATTGCTAACTGATACTTCTTCATTGTACCAAATGCTATAAGAGAGTTTGGGTTTAATCTCCAAGAGGCACAAAGATTGAAATTGCAGCTCTCAGCAGGAGACCTGGGTTTGACCCCTGGGTTGGGAAGATCCCCTGCAGAAGGGAATGGCTGCCCACTCCAGTATTCTGGCTTGAAGAATGCCATGGACTGTATAGTCCATGAAGTCGCAAAGAGTCGACACAACTGAGAGCTTTTCACTTTCACAGAGTAAACCATTGGATGGTTTTCTTGCCAAAACACTGCACTTGCCTTTTAAGCCGTGGCTGTTGTTCACGATTCTACTGAAAAAACTAAAACTGTGAAGACTCATCATGGGTTGGCCTCAGATTTACAAAGCAAACCTATAAGTTCCCAGCTTCTTTCCCCAGGTACCCAGTACCTATGGTCCTGTCTTCTTTCTTCATCAGTTCAGTTCAGTTCAGTCGCTCAGTCATGTCCGACTCTTTGCGACCCCATGAATCGCAGCACGCCAGGCCTCCCTGTCCATCACCATTTCCCGTAGTTCACTCAGACTCACGTCCATCAAGTCCGTGATGCCATCTCCTCCTCTATGGTTCGCTTCTCTTCCTGCCCCCAAACCTTCCAAGCATCAGAGTCTTTTCTAATGAGTCAACTCTTCACATGAGGAGGCCAAAGTACTAGAGGTTGAGCTTTAGCATCATTCCTTCCTAAGAAATCCCAGGGTTGATCTCCTTCGGAATGGACTGGTTGGATCTCCTTGCAGTCCAAGGGACTCTCAAGAGTCTTCTCCAAAACCACAGTTCAAA